>NC_135883.1:49943457-50350796 GCF_964194155.1 Cetorhinus maximus
AACTAAGGCTGTAATGAGGTCAGGAACTGAGTGGCCCTGGTGGAACCCAAACTGGGCATCAGTGAGCAGGTTATTGCTAAGCAAGTGCCGCTTGATAGCACTGTTGATGACCCCTTCCATTACATTACTGATTATTAGGTAAGAGTACATCGGGTGGGGGTACATCAGGTGGGGACACATCAGGGAGTTATGAACAGTTAAAGACAATCACGCCCTTGGAGTGACTAGGCAGTGGGGATACATCAGTTGGGGGTACATCACGTTCGTGGCATTAATTGGCAATGGGGATACACCAGGTGGGGTCACTCAGAATTGAAAATGGGGATTTAGAAAAGACTTCAAAACAGAATGGATAAGATGCAAAAGAACCTGTTTGTATTTATCTATGCATGTCATTTGTAAGGTATTTAACCCTTTGTTGTCTTTTTATCAATGTCGAAAGCATAAGCTTATCACTTGTTCCACCTAGGTATCTATGTAGGTGTATGCCTTCATGGAGACAGAAGATTGTTGAGTTAATCAAAGTTAAAGATGGAAATTTAATTTAAAATATTTTTAGTTTAATGGGAGCATTGCCCTTTTAAGAGATTGAGTTTGTTTGCCATTTTGAGATAAATGGCAGAAATCCAGCTGGAATTGTCAATAAAACATTTTATTTAATTTGGAATATGTACGATTTCAAAATTAAATTAAGGTTTTAAGGTTAAAGAAGCTGTTAGGTTATAAACTAGAAGCCTTGCTGCTGGCCACAGTGGAAACTTTTAGTTATAATATTAAGGTGTATGTAATTCTGGATAAAAAACACACACGTATGCCTGACAATATTAAATTTTAAATGTTCAATTATGTGAATTAGAAATTGACTCTGGTTAATGGTTATACCAGCAAAAGTAAATTTTGGAAAGAACTCTTCCATAGGCAAATAAAAAGGCTTTGGAGCAAGTAAAAGTTTAATATCCAAAACTCGCCATTTAGGACAGACAGGCAAAAAAGAAAAGGAGGTGGGGTGGCATTGTTAGTTAAGGATGAAATCAGTGCAATAGTGAGAGAGGATATTGACCCAGAAAATCTAGGTATAAAATCAGTCTGGGTGGAGGTAAGAAGCAACAAGGGATGGAAAAACATTAGTGGGTGTTGTCTATAGGCCTCCAAACAGTAGCAATAAGGTAGGGGACAGCATTAAACAGGAAATCAGAGATGCATGTAACAAGGATGCTACAGTAATCATGGGTGACTTTAATCTACATATAGACTGGACAAACCAAATTAGCAATAATACCATGGCGGATTAATACCTGGATTGTGTACAAGGTGGTTTTTTAGACCTGTATATTTGAGGAACTGACCAGGAAACAGGCATTCATAGATTTGGTATTGTGCAATGAGAAGGGGTTAATTAATAATCCTGTTGTGTGGGGTCCTTTAGGGAACAGTGACCATAATATGAAAAAATTCTTAATTAAGACGGAAAGTGAAGTAATCCAATCTGAAACTAGGGGGAGAATTTTCCCCATGTTGGGCGGGCTGAGCGGTTAGCAATCAGGTCCGCGCCTCCATTTTACGTGGGCAGGCCAATTAAGGCCCGCCTAGCGTACTTCACGATTCCCTTGGAAAAGGTGCTCGCAATGGCTGGGCAAAGGGCTCTGCAGAGGGGCAATGGAGGTGACGCAAGTCTGGAGGGTAGGCCATCAGGGCAGGGTAGGCCATCAGGGCAGGTCAGGCCGGAGGGTAGGCCAGCGGGGCAGGCCAGTCCAGAGGGTAGGCCAGCGGGGCAGCATGTCCCTCGTTTTTCAGATGAGTGCCTAGCTGCCCTCCTGGAGGAGGTGGCAGTGCAGTGTGAGGTCCTTCTTCCGAGGGACGGGAGGCGGAGGCCCCCCCACCTGACCAAACGTGTGTGGGAGGAGGTGGCCAAGAGTGTGAGCTCCCATGATGTGGTGCGACGCACATGGCTCCAGTGCCGCAAAAGGTTCAATGATCTCCTGCGCTCGGGAAAGGTGAGTACCATGTTGCCTCAAGTCACTTAATGCAGCCGTCACCCTTTCCCCCCAACCACCCCCGCCAACTCTGAGTACAGTAACGTCATTGAATCCCTCATGGCATGCATCCCTCGCTGGGTGTGACAGCAGAGATTGCCCATGCCCAGTTCACCCTGAGAGGGTTGAGCTAGGAAGTGTTCTGCATCCACAGCATGTGTGACACTAACACCCAGAGTATAGAATGGGTTTGAAAGTCAAGAGTCTGCATCTAGGCAGAGTGCCGGAACTGCGAAGCATGTCAAAGTCAAGGTGCTAAAATGCTGAGAGGGGAGCTTCCAGTTGGTCGGGCGCCAATCCATCTTCTGGTGTTTGCGCTCCACGTGCTTGTGCCTCCTTGCTTAGCAAAGTGACACCTTGTGGTGCCACATGTGAAGGAGGCAACATTTAGCCAATGGGGGTGTGGTCAGCCCTGTCTTGTTCGGGCGAGTGTGCAGCAGCTGCTGGGTGATGAAGAACTGGAGTCCTGCAATGTCCCACTCTGGCTGGGTTGGCAGGGATGCTATGGGAATTCAGTTGCAGGCTGGACTAATCAATGCTCCTCTCTCCTTTTCAGGAAAAGACTGCGCACAATGTGCTGGAACGAATGCAGACTGGCGGAGGCCAGGCCCAATTGTCCATTCTTACGCCTTTCAAGCAGCAGTCCATGGACCTCGAGAGACGCCATGCCCCCAGGTCCACTGGTGGCAGTGAGGCTGGGGTGCCACAGGGAGGTTTGTTTGGCGAGCACTCAGGTCACCATGTGTGTCACAGAAGCCATGGCACTGCTGAATGCTCCATGATTGAAGTTAGCAACATGGGTTTGCCCTTGATTATTGAAGGATGGGCGCATAATGATCCAGGGAGCAGCATGCAAGTTGACATTGTGTGCGCTGTAACTAATCAAGTGCCCTTTTCCTTCCTTTCAGCATCACCGGAGCAGGGCCGGGAGGAGCAGACAGAGGGCCCACCTTTCACCCCTGGAGCCCCCGAGCAAATGCACTCTCCAGCGTCACACCATCTCAGCCAGGCAGGCACCAGTGCAGATACTAGCACCTCGGTGGGAATTAGATCTTTGGTTAGTGTCCTGGGGCACGGCAGTGAGGGCACTTCACACTCGCTTGAGGTGCGGGCAGAGAGAGAGAGTGCCCAGGGTCCCGGCAATCGAAGGACTGCTGGGGAACAGGTACTTGCTCAGTTGGTGGCGGATGATGTGCCTCTGGAGTCGTCCGTGAAGCAGCGAATGCTGGAAGTACAGCAGGGTGTGCGGGATGATCTGCTGGAGATACATGAGGCTATGCGTGGCATGGTGCCCGTGCTGGAGGAGTCCACGCGAAGCATCACCGATGCAATGAGCCTCATGGCTGAGCGCCATGTTTCCTCCATGGAGGGAGTGGCAACTTTCATGGAGAGGCACCTCCAGGAAAACAGTCAGGTCCTCCTGGGGTTGTGCTTGGGCCTGCAAGCCCTCACAGTGGCATTGGTCACAGCTGGTCGGTGCCAGGGTGGGAGATGGTCTGGGCACCAAGTATCCCAGCTCGGTGCCCATCCGTCTACGGTGAGCAGAGAGGTCCGAAGTGACCTAACTTCAGCGCAGCAGCTGCCTGTCATCTTTGAGGGCTCCTCTCAGGGCACTCCGGATGAGGGCAGCAGCTCCTCCGCCCCTCTGCCAATGACCGTGGCATCCAACAAAGCTGCGGCGACTGGGGAGATGCCAGCTGTGGAACTGGCTGCTCCCTTCCAGGCTGGGCCACCAAATGCTCCACAGGCCAGGGGACGTCCGCCAAGGTCACCGAGGCCAACGGGACAGCACAGTGAGCAGGCTGTCTCAGATGCCAGTGCCAGCGAGGGGACAGCACCTAGACATAGCACTCATAAGCGTAAATTTAAGGCACTTTAGGCACACCACAGGTTTCTCACTGGTGCTTTTATGTTGGCACATAGTACTTAGTCGAAGACTGGATGTGATGTCCAACACCGTTTTTGTTTGGCTTTATAAATTTGCTTTTGTTTGCTCAATAAATCCTGACATGTTGCCATGCCTCAGGGTGATTCCTTACTTCTGCAAGTGTAAGGGAAGACATGATGTTATGAGTGAATTGTTTGACATTCAGCTTTATTGACAAGGGCTTTAGTTAATGTTATTATCCAGGCTGATTTAGCACTCAGGTATCGAGTGTGGAGCCTGCAGTCCTGGCATGTGTTGAAGGTCCATCTGTGGTGGGCCAGCTGAAGGTTCTTTGGATTAAAGCCTCCAGGGTGTCCCTGCCTCCCTGGAGTATGCCTGGTTCAGTGTCTACCCCCTCAGTGTTCTCCTGTGCGTGCTCATCCTCAGACTCACTGCTGGACTCATAGTGTGCATCTGGAGCAACTGCATCCACGTTTCCCTTGTCCACAGCGTCGCCCCTTTCCAGCGCCAGATTGTGGAGAGCGCAGCATGCAACCACTATCAGCGACACACGATCTGGGGGGTACTGGAGTGCGCCCCATGAGCAATCCAGGCATCGGAAGCGCATCTTGAGAAGACCGATGGTTCTCTGCACCACAGCCCTTATGGAGGCATGGCTCCTATTGTACCGCTGCTTGGCCTCTGTTCTTGGGTGGTGGAGAGGCGTCATGAGTCACCTTCGGAGGGGATAGCCCTTGTCACCCAGCAGCCATCCATCCAGCCGAGCTGGAGCACTGAAGAGCCTCGGCACCTGGGGGTGTCTGAGGATGTAGGCATTGTGGGAGCTGCCTGGGTCACTTGCACAGACTTGCAGAATCTGCATCCTGTGATCACACACTATCTGCACGTTCATGGAGTGAAAGCCCTTCCTGTTGATGAAGGCGCCAGGCTCACCTGCTGGAGCCTTGATGGCCACATGTGTGCAGTCTATTGCACTCTGGACGCGGGGGAAGCCAGCAATGGCCGTAAAGCCTCTGGCTCGCTCTGTCTGACTGGCATTGTCCCAGCAATAGTGGATGAAAGTCAATGCACGCCTAAATAGATAAAATAGAGAGTCTTCATCTGCTTGACACAAGTGTGGACAGCTGATTGAGAGACTCCGCAGAGATGACTTATGGAAAGAGCTGGAGGCATAGAAGTTGAGGGCAGCTGTGACCTTTAGAGCCACTGGCATGGGGTGTCCGCCCACACAGTTTGCGGAGATCTCAGGGCCTATCATCTGACAGATGGAGGTGACTGTCTCCCTTGAGAGACGGAGCCTCCTTTGGCACTGGACCTCAGACATACTGAGGTAGCTGCTTCGCCACCTGTATACCCTGACAGCAGGATGTTGGCATCTTCTGCAGCCCCTTCCGTCTTGCACTTCCTGTTGGCCCTGCACCCCTTGGGCCTGCACCTCACCTCCCAAAGGTGGCTCCCCTGGAGGCGGAATGTGGACTTGTGGCTTCGTCCCCCTTCTGGCATTCCTTTCCTCCTCAGAGAAGGTGCCTCCAGTGGAGAGCACAACTCCCATTCCCAGGCTCAGGGAAGGCTTCCTGAAAGCTGCAGGCCCTAGAAATGATTTCTACTGTGGAGTCCTGACCAAGGCTTTTACTCTTGTCCTTGCAGCTGGTATGAGTTTTGAAGTCTTCCTGCTCACTCAGGCAAGTAAAAGTTACTTTCACCCTTAAATCCCTCAAACATCACATTCACGACCCCACTCACCCCTCTTATCCCGCCCGTGGATGAGGTTTATACAAATGTCTCCTACCCGCCTGCCGGTTTAACCCGTGCGATGTCCTGAAGATCGCATGGGCTGTGAAAAATCGAGATCAATTGCCGCAAGGGCTTTAACTGGCCCGTTAATTGATGGCGGGTGCGCATCCGAACTTATAGCGCGCCCGCCTTCCCAAATATCGCGATGACTCGTGGTGATGTCGGAACGCTTGCCCGACGTCACCATGCGTCATTTTACGCCTGGGCATGCGGGGCCCGCACCCGCACACCAATGGGAAAACTCTTGCCCATGCGATGAGATAGGCATGCAGAAATGAATCGGTCTTGTAGCTGATCGTACAGAATTTCCAGCAGGAGCAGTGTAGATGGGGACCAGGTATTCAACTGGGCAGAGCTCCTTCCTTGTCTATGAGGCTGCTAGTTAGGTGGTATACAGCAGACCAAGCTATGCAGCTATACTTCAGCAAGGCAATATTACTTGTTCCACAAGCCAAAGGCCAATGTCAAGTGACAACCCACCTCTCCACCCAGTCTTTGACCATCAATTCCAGTCTACCCACTGTCTGGGTTCCAAAGACTGTTAAATTTCTCAGCCATTAGGAATTGAAAGGAAGGTTCCAGAGCCTTTGTCTTAGCAGATGAGCTGCCTCCTGTTGGCCAGCCTGGGTTATTAAATGTCGGTGGTTTTTGTATTGGTCTGTGCAGCCCATGGGTGGTGGTTATTGGCTCCTCCTAAAGGGTTGCAAGTTTTTCTGAAACTATCAAGTAGCTTCTTTTGTTTGGGAGGGGTCACAGACAGGCATAGGTTCAGCCATTTTAAAGATTTTTGTTCAGTTTTAAAATTTTAGAAACAGCAATGAACATATCTATGGCCCGTAAATTCTGAACTCCCCAGCATTTGATTTGGGGGGTACCCCAAAGGTGCGCTGGAGAATCTCTCTGAGAAGTTCCCAGCTAAGGGTTTGCATGGCAATTGTCCAAAAATGCACACTTCCTCTGGACAATTGCGCTGTCCTGGGAACCATCTGAAAATGCGGTTTAAATTGCAAACTTCGGATGGTTCCACCGGCATGATACCAATAGTTACCCAGAAAATATTAGAATAATTAAAACCTCTTCTAACTTCTGAATAACTATTGTAGAGACCCAGACCAACCCCACAGGTCTCCTCCCTCACCCATCAACCTCCTACAACCCCTACCACCCAACCTTCAACGCCCCCAAACTCCCCAACTTCTGAACCCCAACCCCCCGATCTCCAACAGTACCCACCCCTGATCTCCCACCCCTACGACCTCCAATCCCCCACCCCTGACCTTCAAACCCCCACTCCCCAACTTCCAACACCCACACCTCCCCGCCTGCTGACACCCCCAACTTCTGACACCCCCCTCCCCCTCTGGACTCCAAATCCCCTCCCTCCCCATGGTCTTCCAACCTCCCGTCACCCCCACACCCCCAGACCTTCGACTAACCTCTGCCCCTCTCCCACTCCCCACAGATTTCTGACCTGCCCCCGCCGACCTCGGACCCCCCACGAAGCCCCCGGACCTCTGACTCCCATAAACTTCCCCTAGACCTTGGACCACCCCTCCAGGATCTCGGACACTCCCCCACGACCCCCCTGGACCTCTGACTCTCATCAACACCCCTTGTACTTTGGACCGCCCATCCACACACTTCCCGCCCACCACCCACACCAGACCTCCAACCGAACTCCCCACCCCCCTAGACCTCTGACCCACACATCTGCACTACCCCTGGATACCCCCACCTCACAAATCCTATTCACTCTACCTTCCCCTGGCCTGTCAATTTCCCTGGCCCTATAAACTGACCTGCTTTGCAGCAGCTGGTGTCATAAAAAAGTGGGCGTGGCCTCCTTGAATTCACTGGAGCTATGCTTGGTTGGAGTCTGTGAGGAATCTTTCGATGCAGGCCCCAAGAAGCCGGTCAGCATAATTTTCAGGACCGGCTAGAGTAGGTATATACTTCTAATTCCTGTGGGCCAGCAGTTTCCGACGCTTGTCAGAGATTATGGCCCTCTATGTATTTTATAAGAATATACAATGTGAGGTCTTAGTCCCTCACCACAGATATAGAAGGTATGATGGAAAATAATGAAGCTATGAGAAAGCAATTGCAAACAATAGCCGTAATTTTACAGCCCCGCCGTGGTAAAATGCGACAAGTCTTTATAAACTTCATTGACTTCAGCAGGAATATAAAATCTCACTGCTGTAAAACTCCATCCAACATTACTGGATGATAATGAGGATGAGGATGAAATAATGCAAGAAATACATCGAAGCCTTTTAACCATTAAAGATGAAAAAATCCTTTACCAATAAGTTTTTTTTAATGCATTCATGGGATGTGAGCATGGCTGGCTGGGCCAGCATCTATTGCCCATCCCTAATTGCCCTTGAGAAGGTGGTGGTGAGCTGCCTTCTTGAACCGCTGCAGTCCATGTGGTGTAGGTACACCAATAGTGCTGTTAGGAAGGGAGTTCCAGGATTTTGACCCAGCGACATTGAAGGAACAGTGATATATTTTCAAGTCAGGATGGTGAGTGACTTGCAGGGGAACTTCCAGGTAATGGTGTTTCCATCTATCTGTTGCCCTTGTCCTTCTAGATGTTAGTGGTTGTGGGTTTGGAAGGTGCTGTCTAAGGAGCCTTGGTGACTACGATTTAATAAATATTGAGGTTTTGAAACACTTTAAGGTATCTCTACCTCAAGTTGAGGGTTGTAAGTCATTTTTAGGCCAGTTTTAAACTAACTCACCTAACTTTCATTGAATTATGTCAACACACAACCATCTTAAGTTCAGCACGTAACCTCGAGGACATCTTAGAATGGATTTTTGTATTTCTGTGTGTCAGCAAAACAATAACTACTCCTAATATTTAAAGTATTTAGCTTTAGAAACAATGTAGATATATGTGTGCCGATAACCGTGATAACCGACGTGTGCCAGAAGAAACAGATTGATTCAAAGCAATGTACTTTGGCGGCAATATACTTTGGCTGGCACTGAACAATAACATTTATAAGTTTAGAAGTATTGTTTCACCTTTTTATGTTCTACATTCAGGATAGAATAGATTCTTAAAAACCTACATACTCTTTATAGATTGATTTTGTTATATTCATTAATAAGCTAACAAGGTCAAAACGCCAGTTTGTGATACACTGAGAGAAGTCATTTCGTGTTCTGTACCTTAGAATCGCTCACATGTATTCATTAAGGGTTATTACATACTTAAGAATCAGCCAGAAACGGATGATTGACCAAATAGTGTACCCCGATTACGTTGTATTTGAAGAAATAGTAATTAATCAAGTAGTTCTGTTAAGGCTGGATTTAAAGGCTTATAAGTTTAAGATTTCTGCTTTGGATGAGTATCAAATCAGATATTTTGTGCTGAGTTCAGCAAAAGCCCAAATGGACAATAGACAATTGTGCAAAGTCAGATAACAAAAGACAATGTAAAAGAAACATTGTCCTTCCAAGAGGGGATATACGTAGGTAATCAAACTCCAATTAAAACAACCCAATAATAAAATTAAACAATTACATGGACATGAGGTATTAATAATTTAGGGGATAAAAGTAAAGGGTTTGAATGACATTTTTGCTAGTTAGTCATGTGCTGGAAGCTCCCGAGACAGAACTTGAAAGAATTGTTGTCAATGAAGGAACTGGTGGACAACCTTACTCTTCAGCAACCCGATCACTCGTTTGAAGCTGTAAAGTCTATTTCGTGTTGTTAAGTATACTTTTTCCTTTTGAAAATAAGCTTTCTCTTTTAACTTACTACTCTAGATCCCATCTCGCCTTATGGTTATGTCTTGTTCAAACCAAAACATTTATTGGATTTTATTGGATTAATTTGAAGTCTGATAATTGCATAATTAAGAATTAAGATAAATTAAAATAATCTCTATACCAAAAACCTACAGCCGCACTGCTAGTTTTAAGATTCTTTTGTTCTATTTGAGTCTTTATTACTGGGAATAATTAAACATAACACCCTGGACCAGAACCTTTACAATTGACATGATTGCTTGCTCTCCCTATGAAACTCAGTCCTGCACATGGTCCAAAAAACTTAATTAATTAAACACTCTTTGTCAAGCTGTGAAAACTGTTATTGGGAAGCATGTGCTATTGATTTGTGGAACTGCCTTCTCTTCATTGACAGAGAGTAAGGGTCCCGGAGTGCACAGCCTATATGTTTTACTCCTCTTCCTGTCCCCTTTGCGTATGAGCTGTGTTAATTGGGGAGAGAGCGTGGAGGAACACTGCACCTTCAGCAGAACCAAAACCTACTGTCTGTTTCGTGTGAACCAGGAAATTAGAACTGGGAACAAAACTGGCAAACATCTCACAGCATGAATTGTCCAGCTCAGGTTTATCATATGGAGGATTGTTTGCCCACATCATTTTCATAAATTAACTTATCTAATCAGTAGAAAATAGATTCAATCTCATGCTTTTACCTGTTTCAATAATTCCTAGGCCAGCATTTATTGCCCATCCCTAATTGCCCTTGAGAAAGTGGTGATGAGCTGCTTTCCTGAACCGCTGCAGTCCATGTGGTGTAGGTACATGCACAGTGCTGTTAGGGACGGAGTTCCAGGATTTTGACCCAGCGACACTGAAGGAACAGCGATGTACTTCCAAGTCAATATGGTGAGTGACTTGGAGGGGAACTTCCAGATGGTGGTGTTCCCAAGTGTCTGCTGCCCTTGTCCTTCTAGATGGTAGGGTTTGGAAGGTGCTATTGAAGGAGCTTTGGTGAGTTGCTACAGTGCATCTTGTAGATGGTACAGACTGTTGCCACTGTGCATTGGTGTGGAGAGAGTGAATGTTTGTGGATGGGTGCCAATCAAGTGGGCTGCTTTATCCTGGATGGTGTCAAGCCTTTGAGTGTTTTTGCAGCTGTACTCATCCAGGCAAGTGGAGAGTATTCCATAACACTCCTGACTTGTGCCATGTAGATGGTAGACAGGCTTTGGGGAGTCAGGCAGTGAATTTGAGTCTGGGGAGAGTGTCCTCTGCAGTCACCATCACCATGAAGCAGTCTGGGAAGAGTGTCCTCTGCAGTCATCGTCGTCGTGAAGCAGTCTGGAAAGAGTGTCCTCCGCAGTCACCGTCACCGTGATGCAGTCTGGGATGAGTGTCCTCCGCAGTCACCGTCGCCGTGAAGCAGTCTGGGAAGAGTGTCCTCCGCAGTCACCATCGCCATGAAGCAGCCTGGGAAGGGTGTCCTCCGCAGTCACCGTCGCTGGGAAGCAGCCTGGGAAGAGTGTCCTCCGCAGTCACCATCGCCGTGAAGCAGCCTGGGAAGAGTGTCCTCTGCAGTCACTGTCACTGAGTGAAAAAAAAACCAAAGAGTGACAACACAGGGAAACCGTAAGTTCATTGGTTGGTAAGTAACTGCTAGTTTGAACTACCTATTCTAAATTGATTTCAGATTAAAGGTGACTACTGGGGCCCAGGATTGGAGGCTGAACACTTCAGCTTCAACTCAGCAGAGAGAGCGAGTTCCAGTTGATTTTAAAAAGTGTATTTTGAATCTCTATTCTAACTTGCTTTCAGATTAAAGGTAAATAGAAATATTTTACAGATTGATAAACTAAAGACCAGTAGGAAATTTAAAAACAAATTGAAAAACTAATTAAATAAAATAGAGATGCAGGGCCAGGCGATGTGTTGTAGCTGCATGATGTGGGAGCTGGTGGACCCCATTGTGATTCCTAGTGACCACATCTGTAGCAAATGTTGGTTGCTCGAGGAACTCTGGCTCAGAGTTGATGAGCTGGAGTCTGAGCTTCGGACACTGTGACACATCAGGGAGGGGGAGAGTTACCTGGATGCTGTGTTTCAGGAGACAGTCACACCCCTTAGACTAACTACCTTAAATTTGGTGAGTGGTCAGGGACAGGACGGTGTGACTATGAGTGAGGCAGGTAGAGGGATCCAGGAAGTAGCACTGCAGGGGCCTCAGCCCTTGCCCTTATCCAACATGTTCGAGATTCTTGTGTGGATGAGAGCGGGCACTGTAGGGAGGATGAGCAAACTGACCGTAGCACCGTGGTACAGGGAGCCATTCAAGTGGGGGGAAGAGAAGAGAAATGTAGTTGTAATCGGGGATAGTATAGTTAGGGGAATAGATACTGTTCTCTGTAGCCAGGATTGAGAGACCCAAAGGCTGTGTTTGCCTACCTGGTGCCAGGGTTAAGGATATCTCATCTGGGCTGCAGAGGAACTTGGAGTGGGAGGGAAAAGATCCAGTTGTCGTGGTCCACGGAGGTACCAACGATATAGGTAGAACAAGGAAAGAGGTTCTGCTGAGGGAAAATGAGCAGCTAGGGGCTAAATTAAAAAGCAGAACTAAAAAGGTAATAATCTCCGGATTACTACCTGAGCCACGAGCTAATTGGCACAGGGTAAATAAGATTAAAGAGGTAAATGCGTGGCTCAAAGTTTGGTGTGGGAGAAATGGGTTCGAATTCATGGGACCTTGGCACCAGTACTGGGGAAAGAGGGAGCTATTCCATTCGGACAAGCTCCACCTGAATCATGCTGGGACCAATGTCCTGGCGAATCGCATAACTAGTGTTGTACATAGGGCTTTAAACTAAATAGTGGGGGGGGAGGATTCAGTTGCATGGAAGTATAAAAATCAAAGTTTAAGGAGAGGGTAAGAGTGCAGGTTAGTGACGAAGCTGATTGTTACCAAAAGGTGAAAGGAAGGGACAGAGTGTGTGAATGCCATATTGCACCAAAGAATCATATAAGAGTAGGGAAAATTGACAATAGGGCAAACTTAAAGGCTTTGTGTCTGAATGTGCGTGGCATTCGGAATAAAACTAATGAGTTAACAGCGCAAATAGAGATAAATAGGTATGATTTGGTGGCGATTACTGAGACGTGGTTACAGGGAGAACAGGTTTGGTAGTTGAATGTCCAAGGGTACTCAGTGTTTTGGAAGGATAGGCAGGAAGGAAAAGGAGGTGGTGTAGCTTTGTTAGTAAAGAAAGAGATCAGTGCTATAGTGAGGAATGATATAGGCACTGGAGAATAAGACGTAGATCAATCTGGGTAGAAATAAGAAATAGCAAGGGAAATAAGTCCCTGGTGGGAGTAATCAATAGGTCCCCAATTAGTAGTTCAGCAGTAGGGCACAGTATAAACCAGGAAATACTGGGAGCATGTAAGAAAGGCACAACAATAATCATGGGTGACTTTAATATGCATATAGACTGGACTAATCAAATTGGCAAGGGTAGCCTTGAGGAAGAGTTCATAGAGTGTATTAGAGATTGTTTCTTGGAGCAATATGTTGTGGAACCAACCAAGGAGCAGGCTATTCTGGATTTGGTTTTGTGTAATGAGATGGGATTAATTAATGATCTCATAGTAAAGGATCCTCCAAGGAAGAGCGATCATAGCATGCTAGAATTTCAAGTTCAGTTTGAGAGCGAGAAACTTGAGTCCCACACGAGTGTTCTGGAGTTAAACAAAGGTAACTACATAGGTATGAGGGCAGATTTGGCCCTAGTGGACTGGGCAGGAAGACTACAAGGTAGAACAGCTGATGAACAGTGGCAGATATTTAAGGAGATATTCAATTCCTCCCAAGTAAAATATATTCCAAAGAGGAAGAAAGTGGTAAGAGAGGGAAAAAGCATCCAAGGCTAAGCAAGGAAGTTAGCGATAATATAAAAGCAAAAACTAAGGCATACCAAATTGCAAAGGTCAGTGGCAGGCTGGAAGATTGGGAAACTTTTAAAGATCAACAAAGGGTTACTAAAGAAATAATAAAAAGAGCAAAGGTAAATTATGAAAGAAAACTACCGCAAAATGTAAAAACTGATAGCAAAAGCTTCTACAAGTATATAAAAGGAAAGAGAGTAGCTAAAGTGAATGTTGGTCCTTTGGAGGATGAGACTGGGGAGTTAATAGTGGGGAACGCAGAAATGACAGGGATGCCTAATCAATATTTTGCCTCAGTTTTCACGGCGGAGGACATTAGTACCGCCCCAATAGTAACAGGTAGTGCAGAGGGTATAGAGAAGGAGGAACTTAGAACAATCACCATCACTTGAGAAAAAGTACTGAGCAAATTATTGGGATTAAAGGGTGACAAGTCCCCAGGACCTGATGGCCTACATCCCAGGGTCTTAAAAGAAGTGGCAGCAGAGATAGTGGATGCATTGGCTATAATATTCCAAAATTCCCTGGATTCTGGAAAGGTTCCAGTGGATTGGAAAAATGCTAATATTCAAAAATACTCAAAAAGTTGGGGGAGACAGAAAATAAGAAACTATAGACCAGTTAGTTTAACGTCTGTCGTGGGGAAATTGTTGGAATCCATTATTAAGGAAGTAGTAATGGGGCATTTGGAAAGTCAAAATGCAATCCATCAGAGTCAGCATGGTTTTATGAAGAGTAAATCATGTTTGACTAATTTGCTGGAGTTCTTTGAAGATGTGACAAGCAAAGTGAATAATGGGGATCATATAGATGTAGTATATCTGGACTTCCAGAAGGCCTTTGATAAGGTGCCGCACAAAAGATGAATACACAAGATAAGATCACACGGAGTTAGGGGTAATATATTAGCTTGGATAGAGGATTGGCTAACCAACAGAAAGCAGAGAGTCGGGATAAATGGGTCTTTTTCTGGATGGCAAGCTGTAACTAGTGGGGTGCCACTGGGTTCGGTCCTTGGGCCCCAACTATTTACAATCTATATTAATGACTTGGATGCAGGGATAGAAGGTGCTATCGTTAAATTTGCAGATGACACCAAAATAGGTGGGAAAGTAAGTTGCAATGAAGAAATAGGAAATTTACAAATGGACATGGACAGGTTAGGTGAATGGGCCAAAATTTGGCAGATGGAGTTTAACGTGGATAAGTGTGAGGTTATCCATTTTGGTCGGAAGAATAAAAAGGCGACTTATTATTTAAATAATAATTTAAAACTTCAGAAAGCTTCAGTGCAGAGGGATCTGGGTGTCCTCGTGTTAGTATGCAGGTACAGCAGGTAATAAGGAAGGCAAATGGAATTTTGGCATTTATTGCTAAAGGAATAGAGTATAAAAATAGGGAAGTGTTGTTGCAACTGTACAAGGCATTGGTGAGACCGGGCCTGGTGTACTGTGCACAGTACCCCTTACTTGATCCCCTTACTTGAGGAAGGATGTAGTTGCATTGGAGGTGGTTCAGACGAGGTTCACTAGATTGATCCCAGAGACCCAGAGATGCAGGGCATGTCTTAAGAGGAGAGATTGAGCAGTTTAGGCCTATACTCGCTAGAGTTTAGAAGGATAAGAGGAGATCTAATTGAGGCATATAAGATATTAAAGGGGATAGACAAAGTAGACGTGGAGTGGATGTTTCCCCTTCTGGGGCATTCTAGAACAAGAGGCCATAGTTTTAGGCTAAGGGGTGGTAAATTTAAATCAGAGATGAGGAGGAATTACTTTTCTCAAAGGGTCGTGAATCTGTGGAATTCACTACCTCAGAGTGCAGTGGATGCCGGGACGCTGAATAAATTTAAGGAGGTGATAGACAGATTTTTAATTAGTAATGGGTTGAAAGTTATGGGGAGAGAACGGGAAATTGGAGTTGAGGCCGAAATGAGATCAGCCGTGATCGTATTGAATGGTGGGGCAGGCTCGAGGGGCTGAATTGCCTACTCTTGCTCCTAGTTCTTATGTTCTTATTACTAAACTAGATGAAAGGTCACAAATTTGACACTTTAACTCTGTTTTTCTTTCCATAGATGTTGACCAGACCTGGTAAGTATTTCCAGCATTTTCTGTTTTTATTTCAGATTTCCAGCATCCACAATATTCTGCTTTTTAATAGAAACTGGTTTCAATCGAGTCAGGATTAGGTTAATGTTTTATGCTAAAACCATCACATCCATTTCATGGCTGTGGGAAATCCTGTGTTGTCCAGATTGGCTATTGTGTTTGCCTGTATTAAATACTATGTGCAGATTGGCTATTATGTTTGCCTATATTAAATGCTGTGTGCAGATTGGCTACTGTGTTTGCCTACCTTAAATGCTGTGTCCAGATTGGCTGTTGTGTTTGCCTTATTAAATACTATGTGCAGACTGGCTATTGTGTTTGCCCACATTAAATACTGTGTGCAGATTGGCTATTATGTTTGCCTATATTAAGTGCTGTGTCCAGATTTGCTATTGTGTTCACCTATATTAAATTATGTATCACAGAATCTTTACAGTGCAGAAGGAGGCTATTCATCCCAGTGAGTCTGCACTGGCTCTCTGAAAGAGCATTCCACCTAGTCCCACTCCCCTGCCTTATCCCCTAACCTTGCATATTCTCTCTTTTCAGGTAGCAACCAATTCCCTTTGGAATACCTCGATCAAACCTACCTGCACCACCCTATTAGGAAGTTTGTTCCAGACTCCAACCACCCTCTGGGTGAAAAGTTTTTCCTCACATCACATTTACTACTTTTGCCAATTATTTTGAATCTATGCCCTCTAGTTCTTGATGTTCTGTTGACTGGGAAGTTTCTCACTATTTACCCTGTCCATACTCCTCAGGATCTTGAATACCCCTATCAAGTCTCCTCTCAGCCTTCTCTTCTCTGAGGAAAACAGTCCCAACCTCTGCAATCTATCCGCATAGCTACAGTTCTTCATCCCAGGAATCATTCTTGTGAATCTCTTCTGCACTCTCCAATGTTTTCACATCCTTCCTCAAGTATGGCGCCCAGATCTGATCGAAGTACTCCAGATGAGGCCTAACTGGACTGTGTCCAGATTGGCTATTGTGTTTGCCGACATTAAATGCTGTGTGCAGATTTCTATTTTGTTTGCCTATATTACAACAGCAGTCACACTTCAAAAGTAATTCACTAGTTAGAAAATGCTTACTTATGAAGCTCTTTCAATTTGTACAATGAAACAACACAGGAGGCAGCAGTTTGCCCCATCTTGCTTGTACTGGCTTTTTGAAAGAGCTATCCAATTAGTCCCAATTATTCCCATTCCTTCCTAAAACTCTGCACCTTTTTGCATTTCAAGTATTTATCCACTTCCCTTTGCAAAGTTGCAGTCGAATCTGCTTCCACCGCCCTTTCAGTCAGTGCTTTCCAGATCATAACAACTGGCCGCTTAAAAAAAATTCACCAGATCTCCCCACTGGTTCTTGCGTCATCTGCTCGCTAACTCTTCCTGTTAGTGAACTATGTCCTTCCTATCTACTTTATGAAACCCCTTGGTAATTTTAAACACCTCTATTATATCTCCCCTTAACCCACTCTGCTCTGAAGAGAATTATCCCAGCTTCTCCAGTCTCTCCCCATAACTGCAGTCCCTCATCCATGGTACCATTCTAGTAAATCTCTTCTGCACAATCTCAAGGGCCTTGCCATCCATCCTAATGTGTGGTGTGCAGAGTGAACACAATACTCCAGCTGTGACCTGACCAGTGTTTTATGAGTGTCTAACCAAAATTTCTGGCTTTTTCACTCAATCATAAAGCCTCCTCAATCTTCCCTGCCACCTTCAAACATTTGTGTACATTTATCCCCAGGGTTCGCTGTTCTTGCAGCCCCTTTAAAATTGCCCATGTAGTTTATATTGCCTCTCCTCTTTTTTTCCCTCCAAAATACATCGCTCTGAATTAAGTTTCATTTGCTGAAACGTCTTCTGCCTCTGTATCTCCAGAGTGAGGGGTAGGGGGTGATTGGAGTGAAATCACTCTCCACATAATCTCACTCTTGCACTTTTATCGCTTCCCCATTGCCATTGCAACCAACAATATTACAATTCCAAGGGGAATATTTCAATGGCTTTTCACACACCAAAATAAAAGAAATGTTTGGGAGGAATTTATTTTTCACGAGAAAGGTGGTAAAAATGTGGCACTGATTTCTGGCACAGGGAAGGAGAAATAAACTTTGAAAGAGCTCCAATAAGGAGTGGGACTATAAATGGGCTTCAGGGTTGCTGGGTATCCCAGGGTGTGTTGCTGGGGCACAAGTCAATCTGCACAAGCGGCCTCAAGATGGTGAGAGCTGAGGAGGCAGTCTCCAGAGGAGTTGAAGCCAGATGGAGATGTGAAGGTGTGTGTGAGAGAGTGAGCTGGCAGTGAGTGAGATGGGTTTTGAGTGTGTGAGTTTAGAGTCATGAGATGGTTGCCTTATCCTGACAGCATGGATGAGATCATTCATCCTTTTTCTACATTGGATGGCCAAACACTTCTGTGCAACATTGGCACTGATCACCACTGCCATCGCCTACCAAGCCAGAGTGGTGAAATTGCTGGACCTCCTGCAGTCAGAGCTGGGGTAGAGGACATCATGGCGGGCCTCCATGGCGTCCAGCAGGTGTTCCAGGGACGCATCACTGAATCGGGGGGCTGCAGTCTTTTTGCCTTTCGGGGCAATAGCATCCATGCAACAGTCCTGGGCTGGGAGCACTGAGAGGTGTGTGCACGGCTGCACTTTACATATGGCACTCAGCCTGAGGATGCGGAAAGGTGATGGCAAATGAGAGCCGCCCGCCATTGAAACAGCAGGTTTCCTGGGAATGCATGATTAATGAGGTGGGATTGGGATGAATACGGTGTGAAAAGCCGCATTGCGGCCGGCAGGTAAAACATCCTTTTTCACGCCCGCTACTACGCTTTGTACAAAATTTGAACGATTCCGCTCAGTATTTCCTACAGTGCAGCACTCCCTCAGTACAGCACTGGAATGTTAGCCTAGATTTTTGTGCTAAATCCTGGAATAAGACTTGAACCCACAACCTTGAGATTCAGAGGTGAGTGTGCTACCAACGAGCTACAACTGATAGCAAAGGGGAAAAGAGATGGGCCTCACTGAGGTGTGGAGGCCTGGAAGTTCCAGAATTGACTGTGCCACTATTTTCTGACCACTACCCTTACAAGGATGATGAGGAGCAACCTCATTGAGAACTGCATCCTTTGGGGGGGCAGACAGCTGTGTTGTTGACTCCCCTGAGGTCACCTGGCACTGCACCTTTCAGGCACACAAGATAGGTCCAAGTTAGCGCAAGCACACCACAAAAATATTAAAGTCAAGTAACCCTTTCCTAAGCCCAAATATTCTAGTGGGGCGTGGAGTGAAGCCCATCATGTCAGCAGTAAAATCTTTCTTATTTCATCCTGGTGTTATGCCCAGTGAAGGCATGTCCTATTCATAACTTCAAAGATGTACTTTGTTTGGATGGAACTTCCGGAACTGTCTTTTATATTTTAAAATGGACACTAACAAGACGGCTGCCAAGGGTCAATTGACTTTTGCAAATTCAGCACAGACTACCTCAAACTTCTGGTAAGTTCCTAATTGAATCGCCCTGGGTTTTTTTTTATTCATTCATGGGATGTGGGTGTCGCTAACTATGCCAACATGTATTGCTCATCTCTAATTGCCCTTGGTGGCGAGCTGCCTTCTTGAACCACTGCAGACCATGTGGTGTAGGTACACCCACAGTGCTGGTCGGGAGGGAGTTCCAGGATTTTGACCCAGCAACAGTGAAGGAACGGCGATATATGTCCAAGTCAGCATAGTGAGTGGCTTGGGGGGAATCTTCCAGGTGGAGGTGTTCCCATCTATCTGCTGCCCTTGTCCTTTTAGATGGTAGTGGTCGTGGGTTTGGAAGGTGCTGTCAACGAAGCCTTGGTGAATTCCTGAAGGGTGGGGTCCGCCCCCTTGAATGAACATACCCAAACGGAACCCCTCTGTGGAAATCACACCTGCCATTTTTCGTGGTTTGCTCCAAACTTGAAATCAATGGACTTCAAGAAATCACGTCTCCAAGTTTACAACTTAACAAAAGAGAACCGCGGAAAACCAGTTAACCACAAGTAGGTGTGAATGGACATCATATATCTCCATTGTAGAACAATGGCCTTTAGCTTTAAACTATTCTGGATGGACAATGGCAGTTGATCATGTGACCAAACCTAGCTTTGTATACCAAATCCTTAATTATTCCAAGAATCAGAGAAATGGTCAATCTGTCACATAGACGCACAGCAGAATACCAGCTGAAGATCATGCCTTTTTAAACCTCGAGGCTGCATCATTTTAAAGCCCAGCCAGATTCCTATTCCAAGTCCACCTTGATCTCCGGGTAATAAAAACTGCAAGTGACTAACTTTGCAACATATTGAACATCTCTCTCTTCGAGGGAATACTAAAATAATCCCTGATATATGACTCCAGCTATTAAAATCACCCAAACTACCTTTTTGGAGTGAAAACACCATCTTCACCAGGTCCACAATAACATTTCTTTTCTACAATGAGCAAAACATGTGAACAATTCCTGTGTTTACCACTTGGAAAAGTACACTGCTCTCTTTAACTGTATTTTGCCCGAGTGTGTCTGAGTGTGTGAGCAACCTGGTGTTTAAACTTTTGGGATGAACTGCATGAATAAATAATCCTCTTTACTTAAACCCATTGAAACTTGCTGCTGATTTTTCAAATGACCACACATTCAGGGAGGATACGACACACACAACTCACTCGCACACACAAAGATGCACACACACATTCTCTCACACACACACTTACACACACTCATGCACACACACAATCTCATGTACACACACGTGCACACGCTCACACACATTCGCGCACACACACTCGCACTTGCACACACAATTTCGTGCACACTCACATAGATAAACACACAAACTCACACACACATACTTACACACACACACACATACATGCACACACCCCTACATACATACTCACACACACTCACAGGAATAGACACACACACTGGCACAAACACTCATACTTACACACACACACATGCACACACACACACTCTCACCCACGTACACACACATACACACAGACACATACAAATAGACACACACACAAACACACAGACACGCACATACATACACACACACACTTACACACAGACACATACACACAGAACAAACACACACACAGGTACACACACATATGTACACAAACACATGCAAAAAGACACACACAGACAGACAGCCACATACACACACGCACAGACAGACACATACACACACGCACACACAGACACACACTCCACATACACACACACACACGCAACACATACACACACACACATCTTCCTTTCCAAAACAACTCACTGATTATGGACAGAAAGGAAAAGAGTACAGGGGTTTCAGTTCTCTCCTGACTCTGTCTGTAACTGAATTGGGTGCTGGGTCCAGGATCTGAACCAATTGGACTCAAATAAGTTGAATATGAGATGAAAAGAATAAATTGGAAACAAGAAGAAAAAGTTCAATAGCTGAAATTGTTTATTTAAAACAAAAGGACAATAGCAGCAGTTTTCGTGTATTAACACTAGAAAGTAAAATGGCTCACTTGATGTGAAATCCTGTGTAGAACAGAAGGATTTAACTTGGCAAAGTTAGCAACCTCAATCATAGAACACCTGAAAGTATTTGACTAGGTGGAACTTTCTGTGAAAAACGTGGGCACGAAGACCCGAGGCTCTAAAGATGCTGGCTGAGCATTTGGCCTCCCCCCAGTATTGAAACAGGCAGAAAATATAGAATGTGAAACAGACCAGGTTACCTTAGCCAATATTCATTCAGAAAAGCAAAGGCTAGAATTAGAGTTTCAGGCAAGAGAGAGAGAATTCCAGGGGAAAGAGAGAGAAAGGAAAGGTGGGTGCAAGTGCTCAAAATTTACCACGCATATGAGCCATTAAGGGAAATAATTCTGTTAGAGGAGCTTGAAAACTGCCTCTTATGCGACCTTAAAACCCATGTGGAGGAACAAAAAGTTTCAAAAGCCAGGGAAGTAGCCATCATAGCAGACAACTGTAAATTGACCCACAAACCTCTTAGAATAAACTTGGGTTTAGAACTTCTCCAAGCTAGGGAGAGATAGGGTGGATATAGATTAAACAGATCACATCCAGAGAACATGAGAGCCTGGAAGGAAAATCAGATCAGTCTCCAACTTTTAAAAGAAAGAACTTGGTTAGTAAACCAGCAGGACATGCCCTGTGTGTTTTCAGTGTGGAAAATCGGAATATATTAAAAGGGGGCTTGGTAGCCAAACAACTAGCTGTTGCCCTGAAAGTGGTCATAGTTTGTGTTCAAATACACACACAGCATGCACACACTCACTCACAAATGCACAAACACACACAAACATGCATCGACACACATGTACATACACACATACTCATACACACACACTCACACAGACACATGCGCACACATACACACACTCACAAAATCTCATGCACACACAAGATCTGATGCACACACACAGACACAAACACACTCACACAAACAGATAGACACATGCACACAGACACACACACACATAAGCACACATCTGCACACACATGCAAACACACACACTCACACACACAGATGCAAGATGCAACCACACATACACAAACACACACACACAGGGTGGAATCATCCCAGATTTGCACAAAGTGTGGTAGCGGGCAAGAAAAAGGACGTTTTTACCCGTCAGCTGCAATGGCGGGTTTTCGTATTGTATTGTCCCAATCCTGCCTAATTATTTATGCAGCCACACACCGTCTTGCTGGCGGGCGTCCTCTTATTTGCCCACCACACCGTTGCCTCACTGCTTCTCCACTTACAAACGCTCATGCACACACACAACCTCTCTCACACACACACATTTATACACTCGCACACTCAAACACATGCTCACACACTCAAACACATACACACACTTGCACTCAGACATGCACTCACGCACAGGCACACACATAAACATGCACACACACACACATTTATAGACATGCTCACACTCACACAAAGACACCCACTCACAAACTCATACACACATGCACACGTCACAAGTACACATGTGCACACACACCTCACACACGCACACCTAAACAAACACATGCACACTCACACAAACACACATCTGCACACACACAAACACATAAACATTCACATGCACATGCATACACACACAGAAACAAAGACACACATTCACACACACACTCATGCACACAATCTCATGCACACACTCATATAGAAACACACACACATCACACACTTAGACTTATACACACTCATGCACATAGAATCTCACGTACACACTCTTACACCCACACACCATACACACACAGTCTCGCACACACACACTCACACACACAACACACATGCTCACACACACATACACGCTCGTACACACACACACAAACACCCCTATACACACAGATACAGTCACACGCATACACACATTCACATGCACACACAGACACGCATACACACACACAGACTCACATACACACACACAGACATGTCACACACACACACACACACACAGAGACATGCACACCTACACATGCACACACTCATACAAACACAGATACACAAACACATCCACACAAACTCACATACACACTCAACTACACATATATACACACACTCACATAAATACACTCCCAAACGCAGATAAAGACACACACATTCCCTCTTACACACACACACACACACAATCTCATGTACACACACTTACATAGACACACTCACACACACACCCTCACACACACACTCACATAAATGGACACACATAGACACGAATACTCAGACTTACACACACTGACGTGCACACACAGGTAGGAATCATCTGAGCCCGCTGGCGTCAGGCGTGCTCGATGGCATGAGTGGATAATATGGCGAGAAGGCCAAAAATCTGTTTCACGATGTCGTGAAAGCAGTTTGCAATCGTCCGCTCAGCCCGTCGATGGCATAGTGCGTTTCTCACCATCAGACATCGGGAACCTCATAATACATCGGTAATACATCAGCATACCATTATAAGGCTATCCCACCAAAATCATCCCCCCATGCTGGATTGTCCACCCATGTCGATGCGATTGTGCGCCGACATGTTTCACAACAGCATATATAAGACGTGCACTTGGTGGGCTGCACTTCGAGGGGAACTTGGAGGTGAGTGCACAGGGACACCTGTTGGACTTCAAGTCGAGTCACGTTGGCGGGGGAACAAAGGCTGCCCTGTGGTTGAAGGTAGCACACAAGCACGTGCGGGGTGGGGTGGGTAGGAGAGAGAAGCAGCCATGCATTAGGGAAACCTGTATAAAGTGACCATTCCTCTGCAGCTTAGACAATTCAGGCACAGCCACATTAACATGCTTGGAGTCAGGCCTCTAGCTTATCTGCCCATTCAAGCAACACAGAGGTATGAAAATGGCACCAAATGCTCCAGAGCTTTTCGCCCATCAAGCACAGACTGCAAACTAATGAGCATTTTAGTGGACCGCAGAACAGTTGGGCAATTGCGCATTTGTACACTATCCCTGTGAAAGCTGGCCATGGAGCAGTCACTGGTGGAGGTGTTCACAGCCCCTTGCAATGTCATCGTCCCGGTTTGGACCAGTCTCCCCCATGGTTCAAGCTAACAATGCAGCCTTGCAGTGCAGGTTAGGAGAATGCCTGTGCCTGAGCTGAGAGCACAGCATGCAGTCCAATGGGCAAAGCTGCTGCCAATCGGTCAGGCGGAGTGAG
Organism: Cetorhinus maximus; assembly: GCF_964194155.1. Classification (NCBI taxonomy): domain Eukaryota; kingdom Metazoa; phylum Chordata; class Chondrichthyes; order Lamniformes; family Cetorhinidae; genus Cetorhinus; species Cetorhinus maximus. The sequence goes on from NC_135883.1 coordinate 49,967,727, forward strand.
GTGGAGGTGGGTTGGAGTTTTGGGCAGCCATGCAGCACACTAAACTCTGGTCATCCAAGTGGTTGCCGGCACTGAGTGGGATGCATTAAGGGGCCTTCAGACTTAACCAAGAGAGGTTCGTAATACACCCAAGCTAACCCACACGTCTCTGCCTCTTTGATCCTGCAGGAGGAGTACATGAGGATCATGAAGCCTGGTGAACTAGCTGTATGCCTCATGGTGTACAGAGCGCGAAGAAGATGGAGAAGAGAGCGACTGAGGCTCCTGGCTGCGCAGGGGGAGGAGTAGCACCCTCTGGAAGAAGGGGTGGCTGGGGCTCCTGCACAGGCAGCCAAAGAGCCACAGTGAGCCATCGCTGGTCGTCACCTAGTGACACCCAGGATCTATAGATACCACCTTTCATTCCTGCAGATGACAGAGAACCAGTGTTGCTGAAGACTGCGCATGTCTAAGGAACTGGTTGGTCACATCTGCTAGCTACTGCAGGATCTGGCACCATGTGGACATTGAGGGCACCCATTGCCCATGGCTGTGAAAGTGACAGCGTTGTTCAATTTTTATGCCAGTGGCTTCTTTCAGAGCTCCACAGGTGACTTCTGTGGGATCTCACAAGCCTTCACCCACAAATGCATCCATGAGATCACGTATGCCATCTTTGCGAGGGCACACAACTTTGTGGATTTCACCCGAGACCAGGACAGCCAGGTTGCAAGAGCCATTGGATTCGCCTGGTTCTTGGGTTTCCCACAGGTGCTGAGTGCGATCGACTGCACTCACGTGGTGCTCAGATCTCCGTGGCAACACGTGGTCAACTATGTCAGCCGCAAGGGCTTCCACTCATCGAATGTGCAGCGACCATCACAAACACATCCTGCAAGTCTATACACGGTTTCCAGCGAGTGTTCATATATCCTACACCCTCAGTCGGTCATAGATGCCTGATGTCTTCCAGGGTCCAGAGAGGCTGCAGGGATGGCTGCTCGGGATAAAGGCTACCTGCAGAGCACGTGGCTGATGACACCCATGCGATGGTCTTAGACTGCAGCAGAGAGAAGGTATGATGAGGCTCATGCTGCAACTTGCAACTTGGTGGAACAAACCATCGGGATGATGAAAATGAGGTTTGGTGCCTGGACCAATCTGGTGGAGCCCTGCAATACAGTCCACCAAGGCTGTCATGCATCGTCATCGTCTGCTGCGCTGCAACAGGGTGAGGAGCTGGCCAAGGAAGAGATACAGGAGTTGGAGGTCTCCTCCAATGAGGAGGACGTCGACGGGGATAAGGGTGAGGAGGTCCTCAAAGGCAACAATGACGGGGATGAGGCCCTCACATTGACCAGATGAGGCAAGCGTGATCAGGAGGCCCTCATAGCTGCTAAATTTCTGGAGGGTGAGGACAACATCTGTGATAATGCTCCTGTCATGGAGACGCAGTGGCGGCCCTAATAAGTGCTCAATTGCATGAGGATGATGACAACATGCAGTGAGGACACTCCATAAATCTTCACATGGCCTCTGTGAATGCCTCACTCCTGTCTGGCCGAGGGCCCCTTGCTTGCGCTCTGTGATCTGGGTCAGATCATAGAGCAGAATTTTACATCCTGACTCAATCAGGTGTAAAATCGCGTGAGATGACAGAATGCACCCGCTGACAATTAAGCCCATTAACAGTGCGACTCAACGTGATTTTTCATGGCCCATCCAATGTTACAGTTGGTGAACGTGCCAATCGACTAGTTGGCCTTTACGTTTTTCATGAAACCGCATCCAAGGGCAGGATGAAATCTCTGTTAGGAAATAAAATTAAAATAAATATCTGGGGACAGCATTTTTATGAGCTATGCTTTCAGGTGCTTGAATGTGATGCATGGACATTTTTTGCGGCTTTTTTATGCTTTATTATTTGCAGGTCTGCAGCTCCCTGAGGCAGCTGTCTGCCTTCAGGGAGCTCTCTCACAGTGCTCAGCCGCGCCCGCGGTGACATCATTACCCGCCCTCTTCCCACCCCCACCCTGGCAGTGCTGAGCTTTCCAGTGTGTGTTTCGTGCTGGCTAGCCATTAACTGGCCAGCCAGCGTGAAATTGCGATTGGGGGCCGATTGCATTCGAGGCCTGACAAGGGAAAATTTCAGGCTGTAGAGATGCAGCCATGAACTGTAAATGCACCTGATCCATTGTCCACCTTCAGCACCTGAGCCCTTCAGCATCACTGGTCACAGATGCTGAAGAAATTGGGGACCAGCCCCACCTTAAAGGTGCTGAGAGCTGACTGAGAGAATGAGAGAACTCTGTGATGCCTGCCCACTACGTTCTGGCAGCAATGACAAGCATCATCGAGGTTCAGGCATCACTAATACGTCCAGGGAGTGTGAGGCCGGACCATCACTTTGGTCTGAAGGCTGCGCAAAGCACAGGGAAGAGGCCCTGGACTGAGACACCTGCCTTTATCTTGTGCAGGAACCAAGGTTTCACATCTGAGTGACACGAACACTACTCATCAGGACAAGGAGCCAGAGGCAGGGGGACATTCTTGAGAGTTTATTAACAATGGTGAACATTATGTACAAGTGATCATCATCTGTGCCCAGGCTGTGCAACTACATCTTCTTAACCTTCCTAACCCTGTCTTGGTGCTCCCCAAACATCCACAGTGGAGGTGGAGGCAGCCTGCTCTGCATCTGTGATGACCTTGGTGAGTGTCCTGTGGAGGGCCAAGACCTGGAGGCCCCGGCCCGTTTTCGGGGTCCTGCTGTGTGGCAGTGGCACCCTCCTCAAGCTGTGCAGCTGGAGCTTCTGTGGTCAGATGAAGAGGGCATTCAGATAGGCTGGACACTCCCGGTGTCACCTGGGTAGGTGACCCCAGGGTGTGCACCTGATCCATCTCCCTATGGGTGCCCGAGGGCCCCAGGCTGACTCCTTGAGGAGAAGGGGAAGCTGGAGTGAGATCGAGCTGCCCCGCACCCCTCTCGTGTACACATTGTTGGAGGCCAACTATGGCGTCAGCGAAGGAGTTCTGCCCGTGCAGCAGTAGATGAGTGATGTTCTGGACCAAGGTCTCCATGGCAGCCGCCATCCTACCAGTTTTGACCTTGGTGCATTGGCATGCTGGCGTTATCACCTCAGCCTGAAGGTGGACGGATTCTTCTGCGCTCGACCCGAATGAACGTAAATGACGCGCAATGACGTGGGGCGAGCGTCCCGACATCACCACGCACTCGCGCAATATTTCGGACTATTAAGGCTACTAAAGTCATAATTGAAAGAAATTTTTCACTGCCCGTCCACACTTACAGTTGGCGGGCAGGGGAAAAGGCTAAGCGGCCTTGGGATTTTTTAGGAAACCCCTTCCACGGGTGGGATGAGGTTGCTAACAGCTATTAAAAATTAAATAAAAATTTAAACATTTCATTAATAACATGTCCCTGCTCATGAGACAGTCACATGAGGGGACATGTTTTTTAATAATTTAAAATTCTTTATTTTTATTTCTTAAAATCATCTTCCTGAGGCAGCTCTATGCCTCAGGGAGCTTTTCCACATGCTCTGCGCGCATGCTCGGCGCGCATGCTCGGAAATTCACGCCACCTCCCCCGCTCCCACAGGCAGTGCTGCAGCGCGCATTTCACGCTGGGCGGGCCTTAATTGGCCTGCAAGCCTGAAATTGCAGGCGCTAGTCAGCTTCCCGACCACTCCTGCCCACCCCCGCCGAGCCCGCCTAACGAGGGCAAAATCCTGGTCAAAGACACACATACACACGCAAACACAAACGCACACACTTACACTCTCTCACACACGTTCCCACACTCTTACACACACGTGCTCACACACACATGCACACACACACATTCTCACACCCTCTCGCACACTCATATACACACTCACACTCTCTCAGTCTCTCTCACGCACACACACAACGGGCGGAATTTTACGTCCCTGTGCGGCAGGGGCAGGGCCATTAAATGCGGTGAGCCGTTCAAAAGTCCATCGATTTCAGCGGCACCGGATAAACCCACCGGCATAAAATAGACACATAGGCCTGAATTTTACCTTTGGTGGGTGCGATCGGCGAGCCTGGGAGCGGTCAGGGACCCATTTCCAATTAATGGCCAGCCAGCGTGACATGTGTGCTGAAAAGCTCAGCGCTGCCAGGCTGGGGGTAGGAAGGGGGCAGACAATGACGTTTCCGCGGGTATGGTGAATGCTGTGAGAAAGCCCCCTGAAAGCAGACAGTTGCCTCAGACCTGAAAGTGCTAAAATAAAGTTTTTAAAAGCTGAAAAAAAGTGTCCATGGATCACAATCAATCACCTGAAAATATAGCTGATAAAAATGCTGCCCACAGAAATTTATTTTTTATTTCATAACGGAAATTTTATCCCGTCCTTGGATGAGGTTTGATGAAAAATGCAAAGCCGCCTGGCCGATTCGCCTGCCCGCCAACTGTAAGGTTGGGTGGGCCACGAAAAATCGGAGACAATTGCGCCGTTAATGGGCTTAGTTGCTCTCTTAATGGTTGGTGGGTGCCGTTCCGACTTTTGCACATGCCCGACGAGCGAAATATCACGTGAGTGCGTGATGACATCGACGTCTTCTCACGTGATTTTACACCCAATCGGGTCGGGCACGGGATGTAAAATTCAACCCGTAGACACACTCTCACACACTTATATGCATATACGCATACTCAGATACACACTTGCATGCACACACACATACATGCACACTCAAACACAGACACACGCACAGATACACACACACAAACTTGCATACATGCACACACACACAAACTTACATGCACACACACCTGCGTGCACACACACACACATGCACACACACATATACATCCACACACTTACATACACACACACATGCACATACATGCACTTACATACATACATACATGCACACACACATTTACATACACATACACACACACACTCACTCACTCACATACACACACACACCTATTCCTTTCCAAAACCACACACTGATTGTGGACAGAGATGAATATGGTGCAAGGGCTTCAGTTCTCTCCCGACGATGTCTGTAATTCTTGACTGACAGCCTAATGTGCTCTATTTCTTGAACAACAACTGGCATTCATATAGCATCTTTAACATAGTAAAAATAACCCAAGGCAGTTGAAATGTTTGTTACTGTATAAACTTTGACAATGTATCTTGCCAGGACAGATTAGGACAGATGAGCAAAAGCTTGGTCAAAGAGGTAGGTTTTAAGGAGTGTCTTAAAGGAAGACAGACAGGTAGAGAGCTTAGGGCCCTAAGAACTGAAGGCACAGTCACCAATAGTGGAGCGATTAAAATCAGGATCCTCAGGAGGCCAGAATGGGAGGAGTACAGAGGTCTCAGTGGGGTTGGAGAAGATTACAAAGCTAGAGAGGGGCAAAGGCATGGAGGGATTTGAAAACAAGAATGAAAATTTTAAAATCAAGGTGTTTCTGGGCTGTGAACCAATGTAGGTCAGTGAGCATAGAGGGAACAGGACTTCGGATATACACAGTAGAGCTCTGGATGAGATGAAGGAATAAGAAATAGGAAACTGGAAGAGCTCAATTTGGGGATGTAGTTGACCTGTTGCTGAGCAAATTGACTTAGTTGTCTGATTACATGATTTTGTCCCACTCCACAGGCAATTCTGATTAAAATCTCAAATTCTTTACATTGACTCCAATGCAAATGAATTGACCCTGAAACCAACAGCAGTAGCCTTTGTCAATGGACATGGCTGTTGCTACTATTTGGAATCTGTCTGTGACAGTTGTACCTGGAGGTATCCCAGAAGGTGCGCTGGGGACCCCACCACCTTAGAAGTCCCCACACGAGGACTGCACAGGAATTGCCCGGGAAGTTCAAACTTCTGATGGCAATTATCCTGCACCTGGAACCATCTGATACACTGATTTAAATCGGAGACTTCAGACCACTCTGACTCTCTGCAGAATAGTTACCCAGGAAAGGTTAGAAGGATTAAAACCATTTCTAACTCCTGGGTAACTATGGTACTGACCCCCACCCTGACTAAACTACCCCCTCCCCTCCCCAACTACCTCCCCACCACCACAACTACCCGGCAGGCCCTGACTCCACCCCACCCCTCACTACAGAGGACTACTACCCCCACTCCACCCGACTACACTCCCAGCCCCACAACTACACACCCATGCCCCCACCCCCTGATATCATCGACCCCCCCGCATATTCCCTGACCACCCAACCCCTCCACCCCCCCCAACTACCCTCCCACTTCCCTGTGACCACCCAACTACTCCCAGACCACCTGGTCACTCCCTCACCTCCGAACCCCCAACTACAGCCCAACCCCCCACCTGGCCACCTCCCCAAACCCCAACCCCCCGACTACCCTCCCCCCCCAATCACCTGTGACCACCTAATCACCTCCCGCCCATGGCTACCCCCCAGCCTCCGACTGCTACCCACCCCCGACCAGCTGACTACAACCCCCACCCTCCTGAACTCCCTAGCCCCAATTGTCCCCTTAATGACCCAAATTCTGGGCCAAAATCTTCCCTAAAGTGGTGTTGGAGGGTAATCAACCCTGGGTGTGCAGAACAATTCAATCACCATTATAAAGACATATTCTGTTCTTGTTTTTATATATTATGATTTTTATATAATTTAAGAATATTGCTGAAAAAGAGACGTACGCTGACAGCCAAATTAAGATTGTCAGTCGGGCTCACAATGTGGTGCATTTGAGTGTACTGGAAGCCACATATATTAATACACAGGGCCCTGTTCTTTGTAGACAGAAAGAACATGTACATACATTGCACCTGTTTCAGCTAAACAAAATAAGTGACAGCCATTCCCTGACTCATTCCTCAGGGCAATGCCATGACCAATCAGGGTCAAGCTGCCTGGTTTAAATTTCAAACAATGTTTGGCAGTTAACTGTCATTCACCATCACTGGTGCATTCTCCATGGCAATGCTTTTACCAGTCAGAGTCTACTTGCCAACCAATTAGCACTCTCTTCTCATACAGCATAAATTGTTGTTTTCCCCTTATATTGGTATTCTTGTGAAGTGTCCTGATTAGTCAAGATGAAAAACTTTGACATGTCTCTTTTTACAGCAATACTCAAGTTCTGTATTACCAAACAACTATTTATAATTTAAGAAGTTAATTGCAGAGTATACGGTAATTTGGGAGGCCAAGAAGTAGAATGATTGGAAGACTGAAGATTTTCTGCAACACAGGCTAAGAAACCCGAACATTCAAGATGCTAGGCACCACCACTGGTTGAAGGCATAATTACCACGTGATGTGTTTACATAGGCAGTTGCCATTATAACTGTGAAATCAAATTTTACAATGCTTTACAAGATGACAGGAAGTGTGACATGAAAAATTTTTAATACATTGTAAATTGTAGAAAGATATTCCTTCATATATTCCAGAAATCTGAGCTGTATGAAGTTTTCTAACTATACCTCAGGGAGTACAGATTAGCTCTGGTGGGGGTGTATTGCAAAGAGGCAGAATGGCTGAGATATCAGAATGAATGTTTCTTAGTGGGAAAAGCATGACTTTTCCTTATCATTTGGAAATCCTCTTCTAATTGCTTCTTCCTCCTTTCAAGTTCCTCTATTTTGGAAATTATTTTAGTGACATCTTCAGGAACATTGGAACGGATGTCATTCTCCAAACTTGAATCTAAATAACCAGTGCACAGACAGTCCTGCTGAAAAATATACAAAAAGTACATTTTATTTACTCGCTGATGAGAGATTATGAAAAATGTTTGGAAAATGAGATGTATTTATCTTTTCTTTAACCTGTGTTGCTGTAAATTTTTTTTCTCCTATATTATCCCTCTGCTGTATGTCATAATCTGTTAGACAGTGACCTAGGATCTGTGTCTAAATCACTGCCAACACTGCACTCAGTTTGCCCACCCACTGTCTTAGCTTCTGCTGCTTGAAAACTCCATTCTCTAGTGGTGAAACGCACACTTTCATCCCATGGCTTCACTCAGCACGTCACACTGGTTCAATCTGGCTGACATTGAGAGTTGGTTATCTCTGTCTTGCCAAGCCTCAGTGGGTGCTGCTGTGTTCCTAAAGGTCAAGTGTTCCCTGGTGATCCTAGACTTCAGAATGGGATTTGTGAGCTCTCCAGTGAACACATGGACTGCATGAGTCATGCACACAGCAGTCGCAGGCTGCTTCAATATGCCAAATTTCTCACAAACAAGCCCCTTCTCCATTAAGCTAACGAGATCAGCAGAACTCCTTGTTTCTGTTGTTTACCCTTCTTTTCTGTTACATTTTAATTGCTGTCCAATCCATTGCTCTGATTCTAAATCCTCAAAACTACTGGTCATCTCATCTTGAAGAGATCTTATTTAAACAGATAATGATTTTTCTTTTAGTTCTGAGGATCTAACTGGTATCACACAGACCAATGATCTCCGTTCCACCAAATGTAAGGGTCAGTGAACACTGGCACAGCTTCAACCAGCAATTTAACTGACTGTGCTCTAAAGGTCACAACTCAAATGTTCAGTGGGAAAAATCTGAGAATTGATATAACCATGTAGCATTAGAGCAATTTTTATTAAGAATCACACCTCCCTAATTAACAACAACAGAAGTTAACATTATGACAATATTAAGACATTTTTCTCTAAATGTACAAAGATTTAAGGTAATTGACAAAAGAACCTGGAATGAGATTAATTTTTCTTTTAAACACAGCTAGGTTGTGGTGGTCTGAAATGCCTGAAAATATAAGGGAAGCAGATTCAATGATAACTTTCAAAAGGGATATGGCTAAGTGCTTGAACAGGAAGCATTTTAGGAGCTATAGGGAGAGAGCTATTTGGCATTCTTTTCAAAGAGCAGACACAGTCACGATGAGCTGAATGGACTATTTCTGTGCTGGATCATTCTATGAATCTTTAAATCGTTCATGATATCACAACAGCACAATTCATCGAATCACTTGGTTGAGTTCTGCTGCCAATCTCTTTAACTCTTTTCTTACAGAGAGAATTGCTATAATATAGACGAGGGTTCACTATTCTGCCAATGACCTTTTTCATTACAGGAAGAAGCATTCAAAAGTTTGCAAAACAGATTTCTGGCTGGTATTTATCCCTGGGAATAGCACTTACCCCCCTTGAACGAGTACTGCACCTTCTCTTGAGAAGCATTAAAAACAAGGCCAACAACACCAATCCCAAGAATGGGAATAGAAAGCCTTGGTTTGTGACCCATTCCTGAATCTGTGTCCCATCAACATTTTCAAAGCATATTCTACTAAGTGGGTATGGTAGACACCACTGTGAAAAATCAGGCTCTGTCACAGCAAGGTCTTCTGGGAACACTTCCATTCCAACTCGGGACCAAGCTGGGCGGGAAAGGGCTTCTGAGGCACCAACATTTAACAAGAAAATTAGCATAGAGGACAAACGGGATCCAATTTGAAACTGCATTTTCCAGTCAGCAAATCAAACAAACCAGTCTCCTCTGTAGCTCACAAAATCTGTAGCATCATAACCAAGAAACATTCTCTCAATCTTCCTGGTTCTTGTGATGTCACAGTCAACAGTTGGTGACATCACAATCTTTTAATACATAGAAGTACAATAAAGATCTGGCACAGAAACAGGCCATTCAGCCCAAATGCTCCATGCAGGTGTTCATGCTTCACAAGAGCCTCCTCACATCCTCCTCCTCTATCGCCACCAGTGTATCCTTCTATTTCTTTCATTTTCATGTGGCTATCTAACTCCCCCTTAAATTCTATTTAAGCTAGTTGCTCTTCTACTCCAAGTCCCGCCTTCGAAAAATTGTCTGGCTAGAGAAGTTTCTCCCAGAATCAGGGAATTATAAGATAGTACAGCACACAAGGACACCATTGGTTCATCAGTTTGCCAATGCTATCAAAGAACAATCTAGTTAGTCCAACTCCACAGCCAGGGATAAAACTGCTTTTGATGTAGACTTGTTCAATGAGGCAGTGTTAATTAGTAATTTCGCAGTAAAAGGTGCTCTGTGGAAGAAGATTGTCATAATGCAATTGAATTCCATATGAAGTTGAGAGTGACTCATTCACAACTCTGAGCCACCGCTGGACGAGCCAGTCATCAGCAGCGAGCACTGAGAAGGGGAAGAAACTGCAATTCCCATCATGATGCATTGCCATGTGGCGACATCACATCAGAAGCAGCACGGCCCAATCAAATTCAAACCTTAAACTGGAAAAAGAAAACCAGAGCCGGGATTTTCCGGTTCCATCCGTGGCAGGAATCATCACAGGCAGAATGGAAAATTTGACGGGTCAGCCAGAGGTTGGTTGACTTTGGGTGGAAATTTCCAGCCCCACGGGGGGCGGGGCTGGAAAATCCTGGCCCAGGACTCTGATTGGCTGGAATTTTGGAAGGTTGCAAAGGGATTGGTAGGGTTTGAATTTCATTGAGGGACCAGGCGTGAGCAGCGAGCTTTAGTCCGAGTGCGATGGGCGCAAGCAGGGGTTTGGATCACTTTTCATTAAAAATACAGAGATAGAGAAAAAAACATTTATTTTCTTCTTACTTTTAGCAACTTTGAATATTGTGGTTTGAAACCATGGCGTCGGATCCTGCTTGGAGTCCTTTAAGAGTGGGTAAAGTTTTAATTTCCACTAAACTTTAATTATTATTCACCCTCGCTGTAAATTCGTCCCATTTCCCTAATCTAAGGTAGTTTATTTTCCTCTCTCCCGCTTCCTTAGAACTTGTTCGCATCACACCACCAGCTTTCCATGATGTCACTTCTGTCAACATCTCCCGGAATATGTCCAGCCAGAGTTGCCAACCCTAGGTTTTATTTTTATTCCTTCATGGGACGTGGGTATCGCTGGCTAGGCCAGCATTTATTGCCCATTCCTAGTTGCCCTTGAGAAGGTGGTGGTGAGCTGCTTTCTTGAACCGCTGCAGTCCATGTGATGTAGGCACACCCACAGTGCTGTTAGGGAGGGAGTTCCAAGATTTTGACCCAGCGACAGTGAAGGAACAGTGATATATTTCCAAGTCAGGATGGTGAGCGACTTGGAGGGGAATTTCCAGATGGTGGCATTTCCATCTGTCTGCTGCCCTTGTCCTTTTAGGTGGTAGAAGTGACAGGTTTGGGAGGTTCTGTTAATGGAGCTTTGGTGAGTTGCTGCAGTGCATCACACTGCTGCCACTGTTCATTGTTGGTGCACGGAGTGAGTGTTTAAGGTGGTGGATGGGGTACCAAAAAAGCAGGCTGCTTTGCCCCAGATGGTGTCGAGCTTCTTGAGAGTTGTCAGAGCTGCACTCATCCAGGCAAGTGGGGAGTATTCCATCACACTCCTGACTTGTGCCTTGTAGATAGTGGACAGGCTTTGGGGTGTCAGAAGGTGAGTTACTTACTACAGAATTCCCAGCCTCTGACCTGCTCTTGTAGTCACAGTATTTATATGGCTAGTCCAGTTCAGTTTCTGGTCAGTGGTAACCCTCAGGATGTTGATAGTGGGGGGGAGATTCAGTGATGATGATGCCGTTGAATGTCTAGGTAGCCCAGATTTCAATCCAAGCTGAGTGGGTGGCTTGGTAAAATTTACTCTTCATGGAATATGAGTGTGCACAGTTATTGAAACATATAAGCACTTTAAGACCAGAGGCTGTTTTCCCTGCCTCACTCTATATAACTTCACATTGATCTTCAGACAGCAGTCTGGGAAAGGATTACTGGGGATCTAAGCCGTTTGTGTAGCTCAGACACACTTCACACTGTCCCCTGGAACAGCCTATGAATATCTAATTTTTGACCTTTCAAGAAGAGACTCGAGTTTATTTATGTGCTGAGGAAAACAAATGGGAATAATTCTAACATCCACTTTAATTCCTGAATGATGAGCACCACAATCTGTCTGTTGCCCACACATCCTCACAAAGGCAATAATGGATTACAATACTCTCACCTTTTGATCGGAAGTAGTGTGTAGATAAAAGTAATACACAGATGTCGTTGTAGCATTCTTGACACTTATCATCCACTTATTAGATAACAGGTTTTCTTCCAGAATTTTGGATTTCCATAGCAACACCCTTGCTTTCTATTTCTTGCCTGCCAAAAGGACCTATTGGTCCTGAAGGTGTGTCCAAAAATATCTGGCATTTATTAATTAGCTGAGTGTAATGGTGTTCACTCCAACTGGTCTGCATGTTTTTACTTCCTTTATCATACATATGCTGTGTATCAGTTCATTGTTGTTCAAAGTGTAAAAAACCTAAAGACTCATATTCATTATCAACATTCTAATCATTGCTATATATAAAATAAAAGTTCATTGATTGTGTCACTGTTAAAAATATACACTGCTGCAGGGTAAGTTCAATGATGCCTATACTGCGGGAAACTATGTATAGGGAGTTAGGGCTGCAACAGTGTAACTCCCTTAAGCTATAAGAGTTGCTGAATTTATCCTTGTTTTCAAATTCTCTTCCTATCTCTGTCATCTTCTCCAGCCCTACTGTAGTTTACAGGGTTAATGTGGAACTGAGTACAGTACTGCCCACACAGTGATTTAAGAAGGCACAGGGGAGATGGTGGCACTGAACTGGCAATCTAGAGGCCCAGGCTAATGCTTTGGGGACATGGGTTCAGATACCACCACGGCAGCTGGTGGAATTTAAATTCAATTAATCTGGAATTGCAAACTAGTCTCAGTGATCATCGATTGTCGTAAAAACCCATCAGGTTCACTAATGTCCTTTAGGGAAAGAAATCTACTGTCCTTACCCGGTCTGGCCTACATGTGACTCTAAACCTAGAGCAATGTGGTTGACTCTTTACTGCCCTCCGAAATGGCCTAGCAAGCCACTCAGTTCAAGGGCAATTAGGGATGATCAATAAATGCTGGCCTTGCCAGCAACACCCACATCCCACAAAATAATAAAAAAAACAGACCCAGCAGTCTGTGTGGTGTTGAGCATTGAAACAGCTCCTAGCCTGTACCCTTTACTGTACATGTGTCAATAGTTCTACATGTTAATAAAGACTTACAGTTAACCTACTGAAGATTAAGAAAGCTTTAAGAGACACCATTCTGTAAGCAACACCCAACACCTACAACCTTCTGACATATCTGCACTCTTTCAATTCTGGCCTCTTGGGCACACCCAATTTTAATCGCTCTGTCATTGGTGGCCATGCTTCAGCAGCCTGGGCCCTAACCACTGGAATTCCCTCCTTAGACCTCTCTGCCTCTCTAATTCTCTTCCCTCCTTTAAAACATTCCTTAAAACCAAGCCTTTTTTCACTTGACTTAAAAGTTTCTTATTTATGGGGCTTGTTGACAAAAATTGTTTGATAATGTTCCTGTGAAATGCCTTGGGTCTTTTTGCAACTTTATATGTGCTTTATAAATGCAAATTTTTGTTGTCAAATGTTGTAAAATGTTTAAATATGTTGAAAACTGTTTCCATCTTCATCTTTCACATCACAGCTCTCTCTCCAGTCATTTCCTGATGTTGACAGCTCTTGGGGGATATATGGAGTGGTCACATATGGAAGGTTCACATATTGAAGAAGCCACAAGCCCAGTAACATCTAGCTATAGTACATTATCAATCTCAAACTCCACTTATTGTTTTGACTCAAAGTCACCAATGGACATTTTCTCTCAGCTGGATAGAAATCCCAACTGAAACAAAAGTTAGAGGAGTGGACCTTCCAATGTATTTTTAAAAAGTGAGTCATTATTGCGATCGGATTAGGAAATCAATGCCTGTGTAACAGCATGTGTTTCTTTTCCTGATTGTTTTCTCTGGATGGAGAATTGCAGAATGTCACCAGCAGAAACAATGGCTTTGTCAGAGGAAGGAGAAAGCTGATACATCAGTGGACAATGGGCTCCACGCTGCAACCTCCGATTAATCATGTTTCAGAGAACCAGAAGATTCCAAATCCAGAGAGAGGTCATTACCGAGTTGTGGCACTCAATAGTGCCTGGAGGCCTGCTCTCTGATCACAACTGCTCCTCCTGCACCTGTGTAACTGACAACAGCACATTCTTCATGAGGAAACCCTCCAGGGAACTGAGATTAATTTTGCTGCCATTAATCAGTGTACCATATCTCACTACATTTAGCAGGTGACTGATTCACTCTTCATGAAGAATGGCAGGATCATCGATTTTGCAGACCTCCTGAGAGAGGACACCTGGCTAGGTTGCAAACAGTTTGTGCAGTTGCTGACTTTCTGGGAGACCTGAGACTAGTTCTGCACAGAGACACAATCACTATCTCCCAGCAGCATGCTACACATCAAATATAAGAGAACTGTGGTCTCATATACAATTCCATGCACGCCCATTACCTAGTTAAGGTCCATTTCCAGAGCCAACACACAACTTGTCCATCAAAAACTGGTCATGTGTTCCCAGATGTTTGAGAGGATGACTGTACATCAGCTTGGCTTCTGGGTATAACTGAAATCACTAGCATTTAGCAGAAGTCAGTAAACATCTGAAAGAGATCAGTTACATTGAGTTACAATGAGTCTACAGCACAGAAACAGGCCATTCAGCCTATCTGATCCATGATGGTGTTTATGTTCCACATAAGCCTCCTCCCATGCCTCGTCATCTCGCCTTATCAACATATCTTTCTATTCCTTTCTCCCTTCTGTGGTTATCCAGCTTCCCCTTAAATGCATCGATTCACCTCAATATCCACTTGCGGCACTGAGTTCCACATTCTAACCACTCTCTGGATTAAGAAGCTTCCCCTGAATTTCCCATTGGATTCATTAATGACATTCTTATATTTACGACCTCTGCAATGTAAGATAGAATATTTTTCATTCCACTGTGAAACACAATTTAATTGAAAGTTGAGGCCTTTCAATGAGTTGAGGGGACCTAGAAGTCTAAATGGACTGAGGTGTCCCACAATGCAAAGCAATCAATAATTAATGTGGATCTACATAGATGTCTTGATCAAACAATTAAGTTATGTGACCAGATGGCATCTGGAATATTCTGGTTGCTGAGTGACCTGGGAGATGCTGCAGAGAGGAAACATTAAACCAATCTTTAGCATCACTAGTTTTAATCCTGTGTTAAAACTGGTGAAACTTGGAGCTAAAAGTTGGTCCACATAGATTCTTGGGTGTGGGAGTTGTAGTGTTCAAGTATTCTGTTTGTTTATACGAGTCTGGTAACTGAGTGTTTGATTGGTTAAGACTGGGTGTGGAATCAGAGCCCAGTAAACAAGCACCACAGAAGCTATTAGAATTTGAGCTGTAGGCATGGCCTGAATTTTACCTTTGGTGGGCGTGCATGATTGACGGGCCCGGGAGCGGTTGGGAAATGGACTGTCCACTGCAATCGGCCCCCGACCACGATTTCATGCTGGCTGGCTAATTAACGGCCAGCCAGCGTGAAACACGTGCTGAAAAGCTCAGCGCTGCTGGGATGGGGGTGGGAAGAGGGCAGGCAATGCTTCACCGCAGGCGCAGGTGAGCACTGCGAGAGAGCTCCCTGAAGACAGACAGCTGCCTCAGGGAGCTGCAGACATTCAAATGTTGAAATAAAGGTTTAAAAAGCTTTAAAAAAAATGTCCATGCATCATAATCAAGCACCTGAAAATATACCTCATTAAAAATGCTGTCCACAGATTTTTATTTTATTTCATAATGGAGATTTCATCCTGCCCTTGGATGAGGTTTGTTGAAAATGTAAAGGCCGCCAGGCTGATTCGCCTGTCAGCCAACTGTAAGGATGGACGGGCCACGAGAAGTCGAAGACAATGGGCAGAATTTTATGCCTCACGGGCAGGAGTGAGCCTGACCCGATTGGGCATAAAACAGAGCGGGAAGATGTTGGGTGAGGGTCCCAACGTCATCCCGCATGCATGAAATCTTCAGGTCGGCAGGCGCGTCAGAGCCGTGCCCACCTTCAATTAAAAGGCCGTTTAAAGCCATTAAAAACCCAATTGATCCAGGTTTTACATTGACTGTGTGATTTCACGCTCATCGCAAGGGCAGGAGGGCAGCCCACATTTTGCGAAACCTCATCCAAGGGCAGGATAAAAAGGGTCAGCAGCATTGCCATTGTGAGTAGTGAGGAGTTTAGGAGATAGTTTGCTGCTGGTTGCTTGTTTGAACTTGACAGTTTCATCTCAGTTCTGAGCTTCATTCTTAGCATTCATAGGCTTGATTTCAAGACTCACTTGGTGTCTCCAAGGCCCTTGGAGGATTTTGACAATGTGGACCCTTCCAGGTACCAGACAGCCTACTGTTACCCTGGTAATGGGGATTATGGTCTCGCTGGAAGCACCTCTGAGGAGGAAGAGAGGGGCAGAAGGGGGAGGAGGCCAGGTGTCCTAGTGCAGCTTCCAGGGTGTCCATCCAGGATGTCTGAAATTATCATTTCATTTGAACCCAAAGTCCACTCAGTGCTTGTGCAATAAAGTATTGAGCCACTCACATCCAGCATTACACACTGGCATACCCTGCACCAAAAAAAAGGTGAAGCATACTCAGGCCATTACGACAAAAACAAAATTTATGTAATTTTCACAATCAAAACAAATTATCATTACCATCTCTAGTGTTCATTTCCACACCATTAACATTAACAAAAAAACATTACGGAATAGAAGATAACCTGTGACCAGTCCCTCTTGTACTCATGATGCCTTGAACTTAAGTTTGCAAGTGCTACGTCTTGGTGCTGCACCGCCCCTCTCCCTACACCCTCGCTGGCAGCGGCATTGGAGGCAGCCTGCTGACTCTGCTGTCTTGTTGGCCTTGATGACCTTGGCGGTCGTCCTCTGGCCAGTGAAGCCTGTACTGGCCCCGCCTGGGAGAGAGCAGCCAGTGCCACAATTGGCATCTCCCCAGTCATCGCAGCCTCATCAGATGCCACAGTCACTGGCAGAGGCGTGGAGCAGCTGCTGCTGTCGTCCAGAGCACCCTTAGAGGAGCCCGCAGAGATGACAAGCAGCTCATGCACCAACGTGAGGTCGCTCTGGACCTCCCTGCTCACCATTGATGGACGGGCATCTGGCTGAGATACCATGTGCCTCAGCCATCTCCGACACTGGCCACCTCAGGTCATTGCCTGTGTGAGGGCTTGAAGGTCCGAGCGCAATCCCAGGAACCCCTGATTCTGTTCCGGGAGCTGTCTCTCCATGAAAATTGCCACTGTCTCAATGGAGGAGGCAGTGCGCTCGGCCATGAGGGCCAACGAGTGCTTATGCTCCTCATGGACTCCTCCACAACAGAGACCATGGTACACAGACCCTCATGGATCTCCGCCAGATCCTCCTGCACATCCCGCTGGACATCCAGCATCTGCCGCCTAATGGACAACTCCAGAGGCCCATCATCAGCCTTTGACCCAGCATCGTCCTGGTCTCCAGCAGTTCTCTGACTGCCGGCGCCCTGGACACCTTTTGCCTCTGCCTGCACCCCAGGTGCCCTCACCTCTGTGTACTGAAATTCTAGCCACTGAGCAAATGCCCACCAAGGTGCTGGCATTTATGCTGGTGCCTGGTTCAGAGAGCAGGTGTGGTATAGGTGCAGCTGAAGCCTGGCGGTCCTCTAGTGTCAGGGGTGGCTCTTTGGGGTCCTGCAAACAAGTGCCTGCTGGCGAATCTAAGGGAGAATAATGACACGTCATTAGTTTAAGTCATCACACTGTCACTGTGAATGCCAGGCACCCTGGTGAGAATGGAGATCTGCATCATGGTGCGGGTATCTTTCAATGATCAGTGGGGATTGCAGCTTTGAGGCTCCCATCAATGAAGAGACTACACAAGGCACCATTCGAAACTCTCACCTCTGTGCACTGCATTCTTACCTTCGTCTAACACCCCAGCCTCTCCACGACTGGCTGACCGAGGTGCGTGGCGCCTCTCCAGCTCCAAGGCATCCGGTTCAAATTTGGTCAAGATTAGGAAGTCTGGGGCGCCTCCACCTGTCTGTGACCTCAATATTGTTATGGGTCATCTTCTCCTGAAAGGACAGAGGAGCATTGATTAGTCCACTCTCTACTTGCAGCACCATTGCAGCCTGGCCAACCCCACCTGAGGAACACCTTGCAGCGCACATCTGAATCGTGGCCCTTGAGCCCAAGGTGCTCAGTCCAAGCGGCCAGGGCTCACCCCCTTGGCCAGCTCCGGCATCATTGACAGTTGGCACTCAGACTCTAACACCCCTGAGCTCCACGGGGGGACGGCTACACCTTAACACTTCGGCACACTGATCCATGCCAACATGGTACTCACCCTTCCCGAGTGTAGAAGGTCGTTGAACCTTTTGCAACATGGCACCCATGTGCGCTGCACAATGTCGTGGCTGCTGACCTGGGCTGCCAGCTCCTGCCAAGCTCTTTTTGTCTGGCGCGGTGGCCTCCTCCTTCCATCTCTGGGGACAATGGTGTCCCTCCTGGCAGCCACCTCCTCCAAGAGCACAACGAAAACTGGAGGGCCGAGTGCCCACCAGACCTGCCCTCCCACCTGGCATTTCCAGGCCCTGTTGAGGCCATAGCTTTACTCTCCAGAACGCAGAAGATATGTCTTCCCTGGGAGCCTTCAAGGAGCTGCCTGTGCCATTTTTAAACTGCCTGCTGGGTCGCCATTGGACCCGACGCCTGACAGGCCCCTACTCCCGCCCGGCCCTTCTCGACCATTGGGAAGACATGTTTCATGGTGGTCAGGCCTTAATTGGCCAGCCAGCGTTCGCGGTCATGGGCCGATTGCAGTCGGGGACCTGTTTCCCGATCAGTCCTGGGCCCGCCAATTGCGTGTGCCCGCCAAGGGCAAAATTCAGGCCAATTGCGTCATTAATGGGCTTAATTACCCTCTTGATTGTCGGTGGGCGCACTTCTGACTTTTGCACGTGCCTGCTGAGCAAAAAATCCTGCAAGTGCGCGATGTTGGGAAGCTCACCCGATGTCATCTCGTGTGATTTTACACCTGAGCGGGTTGGGCACGTACAATCCCACGGGGCGTAAAATTCAGCCCCTTGTGTGCAGACGTATTGTGACTGCAGAGGTATTTTAAAACTCTTGTGAATAAACCTGTTGTACATTTCAAAACTAGTGTCATCTCCATATTGCTCTGAGATATATAAAATACATGGAGATAGGAAGTTTAGAAACTTGGTGCTGTTCCCTCAAATTGCAGTTTTGAGCCGAGAGGCTCCAGTGCTGTTGGTACCTTAGCATTCAATAGGAGGTCCAGCAGCATGTGCTGATATTGCAGTGAGAAAGCAGTCTCCTCCTCTTAAAGGGGAACTGTACTCACTGGAAGGGAGCTGCTGCTGTCTGCTTGTATTCACAGTAACTTAGTAGTAACTGCACTAATGGACTGCCGGGGAGTGGGGGTAAGAAAGAGAGAGAGATAACTCCTTGGCTCACTTGTCTTATTGCTGGGGGCCTTATTGATGGAGATGAGCAGGAGGAGAGTGGTTGCGTTTTGGTTGGTGGACAGGAAATCCTCAAGGATCACTCTTGGATGAAATTGGGAGCAGGTAGCCAGGGAGATGAATTCCCAGAGTCAGGAGCTGAGGAACTGGCAACACAAGAAGTCTAATGAGCTCACGCACGTTGTCAAGGTCAGCGAATGCATCTTTACGTGACATTGTCTATCCCCCACATCACCAACCTCTCACACCGCTCCATGCACCTTCACTTGACATCATCTTCCCCCCACACCACCAACCTCTCACACTGCTCAATGCATCTTCACACGACATTATCTACCCCCCAACGCCACCAATCTCTCACACTGTTCCACGCACCTTCACATGACATCGTCTACCCAGCACACCACCAACCTCTCACACTGCTGAATGCATCACACCCATTACTCGGCCAGCAGCGCTCTCTGGTTCTCAGGGCTCAGGCCTAACATCCAGACACCGCACTCACACACATTCCAATGCTGCCAGCCTCACATACCTCCAGCTATTCAGCTTTGGCTGGCACTTCACCCAAACAAACTGCTGCATAATCATCGATATTCTGCTTTCTCTCTTGCAGGATGAGGTTTCACACCAGAGAAGGAAGCAAAGCAGAATGTATAAGTGACAAAGACACCTGACCTCCTGAACCCTAAGGAGGAGATGGTTCTCTGCATCATGGGCTGAACATTGAGAGTGTGGTTCTGCCTTATGCCCTTCAATTTCAGCTCGCCTTCGTCCACCTATCTAACATTATGAACAAGCCGCTGATGATGGACCTCGTGCTAACCCTCATTCCAAGCTCCCCTTTCTGATTTCCTGATTTCCGACACCCAAGAACTGCCAGCTGTTCAGTCACATCAGCCCCAGGAGGAGGAGATAGAGTAACAGAAAAGCACTGATGAGGCCCCATCACTCACTCTAACACTTGCAGCCTCCAGCTCAGATACTGGCACTGCACATAGCTTAGTGACTAGCATAGAGTCAGGATCAGTACAGGGTGAGTCACTGGACACGAGTGGGCTGCAGCCTGGCCTGACTAAGGGACGGTTTGTGTGCCAACTTCCTGAAGGACAAGCTCACAGACAGATTCTACTTCATGGGAGGCAGATGAGAAGCACAGATGAGGGTGGCATACAGGTCAACACTGGGCATGTATACTGAAATGCTGTCTGTATTGACTGGCCTGTCAGACACTTTTCTGTCACTGTCAAGGAGTATGGAGGATTTCACTTATAGCTGGCAGAGGGCATTGTGCAGACTTTGCCCTCTATCGTCCTGCTGTGCTGCAGACCCAGAAGCACCACCGCTGCTGCCTGCAAATGCCTTTGAAAACCTCACCATTGCCTTGCCCAACATCTCGAGGCACCAACTCCATAAAATTAAAGCGAGCACATGCAAAAGATGGAGAGGGAGATGCACCATTAAGTTTTAAAATTTACCGTTTTTAGCAGACCTAACAGGACATGCAGACATTTTTTTTTCCGACACGATTATGTTTAATGGACACACAGCCTGTGTGTGGACAGGTCATCATATCCTCTGCCCTCCCTGTGAGGATGCAGGAATGCTATGACAGCAACACGTCCAGAAACACTCCACACTCCAGCTTCTGTAACACTATCTTTAGCGGCACTACAGATCCAAATTTCCCATCCTTGGGAGGCAGATAATCTTATAGAGGACTGTCACTGAATAGAGAATATCAACCTGGCAACGAGGTTGCATGGGTACAACACAAAAGCACTGGTTGAAAAAATAAATTTCCTGTTATAGTTACCTCACAAAGACCCCTAGCTTCACACAAAAGAATGACGCACACATGGAACGGGTTTCCAGATGAAGTGAGAGAAACAAAAACTCTGGAATTATTGAAGAACCAAGTGGAACTGCTGTGGGTGGGGGCACAGGGAGCTGGGGAGTGGGCGTGTTGGGTGTAGTGACTCTCTGGATGGATGAACTAACACGCCGTCCAGATTTGGAAATATATTGCCGTTCCTTCACTGTCGTTGAGTCAAAATCCTGGAACTCCCTCTCTAACAGCACTGTGGATGTACCTACACCACATGGGCTGCAGTGGTTCAAGAAGGCAGCTCACTACCACCTTTTCAAAGGCAATTAGGGATGGGCAATAAATGCTGGCACTTTCACTGTCCATGAATGAATAAAAAAAACTAGTCAAATGGCCTACCTGAGAGACAAATTCCCTGCAAATTAGGGAACACATTTACCTTGTTAAAGACTGGCCCTGAACTTCTGTGGAGTGACAATCAGTGTCGGACTGCCACTCCTCTCCTCGTTTCTGACCTGGAAATCCAGCCACTCCTTTCTCGCCCAACCTTCCAACTTAAGCCGGGTGAGAAATGTCTAATGCACCCTGAGGCCTTGTATCAATGGTGGCAGAATCTGAGGTAAGTAAGCCATGCCTATTATGGCACTAGCTGCCGTAAAGCAGGTACGTTTAAAGGTCCAGTCACTTTGAGAAGCCAGGGAAAAGGTAAGTGGGTAGGATGGGGGTGTGGGGCAGAGGTTGCTCGGTCTGGGTGGGGGGAGTAGGCGGGGGAGAGGTCCTTCAGTCGGGGTTGATTGGTTGGTTGGGGAGGGTTGGTTGGTGGGGGAGTGGGTGGTCAGTGGGGTTTGGGGGGCCAGGTGGTCAGTGGGGGAGCTCGGGTGGTTGGGGGGTGTTGAGTCAAGGGGTTGGGTGGTCAGCAAGGGGTCCTTGGGGGGTTGGGGTGTTCTGTGGTTGTGGGTGGGGGGAGGGGGGGGGGGGGGGGGGCATTGGTGGGGGGGGGTGCAGGGGTCAGGGGTGCTGGCCAGTACCACAGTTACCCAGGAGGCAGAAGTGGTCTTAATTCTAACTTTTCCTGCAAGACAGTCGGAACCATCCAAAGATTGCAATTTAAATTGGAGTATCGGATGGTTCACAGTGTAGGACAATTGCCCAATGGAACTTTGAACTTCCCAGGCAATTGTCATATAATCCTTACCTGGGAGCCTCTGAGGGCGGTGGTGGGGGGGGAATTCTTTGGAGTACACCCCCGGTTACGAAGCTCTGGAGCTCGGCAGTTACGGGCCACTGTTGTTCTGTGTATCAGCAAGAAACACTTTCCTCATCTTTTGGCCAATATCTAAGTTATATCTTTGAAGACATTTTTTTGGGCGTGGTGGGGTGGAATATTTTAGGGGCACTACACTGATTCTTTTTGAAATTGGTTCAAATAATTACCTTACACAGAAAATATAATTCCATAGAATCTCAAAATGGGAAACTTGCCCTTGACCACAATTCGATCCTCATCTCCCCAACCTGACCCCTCCCACTCCCAACATGACCTGACCCTACCCCAATCTAATCCATCACCCATCCTGAGCTACATGTCAGCGTGACCACCAGTGCCCAGAATCAGCCCCCCTACCTGCCCCAAAATTAAGGGGGGAGAAGTTTCTAGTTTTTGTACATGTCTTTCATCTCACCTTGTTTCTCATGTAAGTGGTCTGTGATCAAGGATAACTTGATGAGGTGGTAGTGTGGTTCTCACCGGTCGATCAAACAGAATTTAAGCACATGATGGTAATCCATAGACCATTGCAAAAATATGCAACAACACAACCTAGGTATCTCACCCAGTTTCCAAACACTGCTTGCTCAGCAGTTTGACTGTCCTCACCATATGTTCAGCCATCACATTCGAATGAAGATATCGGGCTGATGGTGTGATCTGAGTAATGGATCATCATTCATACATATCCCTGAATGGTTTTTCCATACATTGTGGGCGGTTGTCAGATACCACTTCCATCAGGCACCAAAGAGACTAAAGATGGCACCAACAGTGCTGGTCACTGCTGCACTCGATATGTCCCGAAGCATCTGAACAATTGGAAATTTTGAGTGACAGTCGGTCACTAGCAGATAGTCTTCTCTGCCCACAGTGAACAGATCTGTCGTTAACTTCGTCCATGGTTGGAGAAGTTCTTTCTGATGACTGGCTTGGTGTTCCTCGCATGCATCACAATCTTTAACCACTTGATTGATCTCCTTGTTAATGCCAGGCCAGAACACTGACATGCAAGAAGTTGTCACCAAGTGTCCCTGATGGAGCTGATCAAGTATGTCAGGCCTAAATGTTGCCAGAATTGGTGTCCTTCGAAGAGTATTCTATTGCATATGCCAATCCCATCTTGATATGGTCAATACATTCTCAGATCCGTTGGGATTCCTTGGATGATCTTGGTCAAACTCTCTATAACAATCTGTCACAGAGCTCAGAGTATGGGGTCTTGAGAAGTATCCCTCTCTACTTCCTCTCTTTTGTTTTGAATGAAGCACATGAGATCTACGTTGTAGACATCCTCCAAGCTTGCACAGACTTTGTCCAGCTGGACATTGAGTGGTCTGTCTCACACCTTCCCAGGGTTGGGCAGTCTAATTAGAATATCTAACCACCAGGTTTGTATCTGATATCACAGTTATAGGCCTGAATCTTGACAAGTAACCTCTGGAGTCGAGCCGGTGCACTCGTGAGCCATTTTCCCCAGGTCATCTTCAGTGGCTTATGATCTGTCTCGACCACAAGCTCTTTCCTGAATAAGTATGCGTGAAACCTGGTGGTCCTAAAGACAAGGCAAGAGTTTTTCATTCGATATTGGGGTAATTTATTTGTGCTGACTTTTTGAACCAAATGCGATGACAGGCTTGCCATCTTATAGAAGACTTGCACAGAGACCTTTCTACAATGCGTCCACTTCTACTGTTGTTGGCTTCTGTGTGTCATAGTATTGAAGACATGACTCAGTTGACAGTACTAGTTTCATACATTGAATGTGTGTTGGGGATGGTCCTGCCATAGGAATGGTGCGTCTTTCTTCGGCAATTCTCTTACTGGAGATGTCGTCTCTGAGAAGCTCAGTATGTAGGCAGTGACGAAGTTGAATAGACCTGGACACTTTTGGAATTTGTCCTTATCCTGTAGTATCGGCATTTGCTGGATGTCTTCAATCTTCCCAGGATCCAGGCAGATACCTGAGCTTGAGAAATGGCTCTGAAAAGCTTTATGTGATCTGCCTTAATGCTGTAAAACCAAACTTTCGCATCTGGAGTTTTGCATTAACAAGTGTAGGTTTTGTCATGCTCTTCTCCTGCATGTCCCGCTGCAGCAATGTTGTCCACAATACACACAGCCAGGGATTCATTCCATTATCCAGTCCATATTCTGTTGAAATTTAGACTGGCTGACTGACAGCCAATGGGAAAAACAGTACCAGCCAAATGGAGTTCTATCGGGTTTTAGCACTTGTGACTCTCCTGACAAGCACATGGGCCAAGATCTGGTTTTTGCATCTAATTTGGAAAAGCGTTTCACTCCCAAGAATGTTGGATTTAACTCTTCCAGCATTGGTACCTTATGAAGGCATCTCTTGTTTAGCCTCCTCAGGTCTAAACATAGTTGAATTGAACTGTCCTTCTTAACTGCAGTAGTGATGGAACTGTACCAGTCCATGTGAAGTTGCATCATTGAATGATGCCTTGTTTTTCCATTCTATCCAGTTCCAGCCTCAACTTTTCTCGAGTATGCACATTGCATTTTGCAGCATGTCGATTAACAGTGTTGCACCTTCTTTAAGGTGTAGGACTGGATCCTTGTGGAAATTCCTAGCCGTATCAAACCAGTCTGTGTATAACCTCTGGAGATCTTGTATCTATTCAATGGGTGTGCACCTGTTTTGACTGCTGTGGTTCTCTGACTGGGTCAGCTCATGGATGGCGACTTTGTTAAGTTCAATGCATGTCGGCAACTTTGCTACTGCTGGTCCTGATACATCCACTGTGTAAAAGATTTGAGTACCCATGTTAACTTTATACCTGAATTCCAGGACCAGAGAACCTAGGCACTTTATTGTCGAGCTATTATATGCCATAAGCTTAATGCTTGTGGGTGGGACAACAGCCTTCCAAAGACAGTACATGTCTTTGAGAATGCGGAATGGTAGTGTTGGCACTTGCACCTGTGTCAATCTTCACTCTCAGTTAATGCCGACCAGCCTGATTAGGACAAATGATCTAGAGTGTTGCAAAGGTTTCAATTTTGTTAACAGAATAGATCTGTTCCGCTAAAGTGATCATGTGAAATAGATATTCACCTGCCCTGTCTTCATCTCGATCTACCTCATCCATTTCGGTCAGCCATTCCCCCCTTTCACAGATGGGGTATGTGATGCCTGCAAGTGTCTTGTCTCCCTTCACCTTTGGGTGATGTGCTTCTGCGGTTTGATCATTGTCCCCGTTCTGGATTCTCCCCACGTTCCTGCTGCTGGACCTTCTGCAAAGTCTGGTCCAGTGTCCTCTAGTGTGTCTTTGCAAATGTCTGAATATGCAGAGCATATGTGAGGTTTGTGTGAGAGTCCGCAGTTACTGCACACCTTACCTTGCTTGGGTACCAGCTGACGTTCTGGACCCTAAAGCTTGCAAACACTTTCCCTGTGATAATCGCCTCACATCTGCATCCGTCCTGTAGTATAGTCTTCACGCCATGTCCCTTCAGCTTTTCCAGGAGGTCTTTCTGGAACACGTCAGTGGGAGTAGAGGTTATAACCAAACCCATAATTTGTTCTGAGAATTCAGCATCAGAGAAGCCACATTCTTTTGCTTTCTCTCAGCATCATCACCCAAGCTCTTGTCAGCTTTCTGTCCATAAGTTGCAGGTGATGTACTGTGAAATTGACTTTAATTCTAGGTTGATTTTCTAATGTTGCCCACTGCCTTGATGGATCCTTCTGGTCCGCATCAGAAAAACCTGAGGTATGATTCTGAACAGACCTTCGTTTCCGATGGTAATCCTAGTTTTTATAGCCTGCTTCTCCGCATCCACAACCTTATGGTCGAGGAACCATACATAGTTCAACCCTCTGCCTAAACAGCTTGAATTTATCTGGGACATCAGCTTCTTTCCAGTCCAATTCTGGAAACTTGGCTGCCATTGCCTAAGCTTTCTACTCTTTGCACCCCAATCCCCACCTGCGCAGCAACCCTTGCTGTAAAAGTTGCAGCTAGCTGCGATATCTGCAAATCTGAGCAGGAGCCATGCCCTCATGTCTTTGCAGCGCAAGCTTTGGGCTTGCAGGTGGGAGGGGCTGTGGCTCAGGGTCGGCTAATAGCGCGCAAGCGCAGTGACAGTGGGAAAGAATCGGCACATCAAAGCACAATGTTGCACTGATCTCCGCGGCTGAAACTATCTGTGATTTTTTTTTGTCATGCTGGCCCTGGTCAAAACCTGGAGTGTGCACAAATTGCCCTCAATCTCCACTGACACTCTTGTTCTCCCAATGTAAGAGCTGTTCTTCAGATAGTCCTTCTGAATTGAATTGTTGTTTTCAGCTGCTAATCATTGCTGTCAACTCACTACCGCTGCCGCTGTGTTGTATTATCTCTTTCTAGATTAAAACAAATGAAGCTGAAGGGCAGGCAGAGTGGTTGAACACAGAGCATTAACAGAGATTTGTTGCCTCAGGTTGCATGTGCTCACTAACTGCAAGAGAAATTAATCACTTTACATCTCCTCCCCTTCCCCACTCACTTCTTCTCTCCCTCCTCAGCTCCCCCTCCTCTTTCCTCACCCCCACACTTACCTCCCCTCCAACTCGTCCTTTTCTCACCTTCCCTCTCCATCTCTCTTCACCCTCTGTCCAACTTCTCCACTCATTTCACCTCTCTCACTCTTCCCTTCCCTCCTCACTCACCCCTTCAGTCCTGATTACCTCTCCCGAACTTCTCTCCTTTCCCACACTACCCTCCCCATAAACCTCACCACCTCTCCATCCATTTCTCACTGACTGCTTATGATGTGGCCTCCCTCCCTATACCACCCCATCACTAACTAATTACAGTGCCCTAACCAGGATAGGCTAAGGTTCACAGCCTTCCTGGCCTGGAAGATGCTGTCACACACTCGACAGTGCACGCATGTATTTTCTCCTCACAGAGCATTGTGCGTAAGTTGACCACGGAGGAAATAGTCCAAACAAACAAGTCTTCCTTTTACCACAATCTTGCTTCCATCAAGATACAACCCAGAGCAGCTCTGGAAAAGTGTCTGTGAGATTATTTTCTGAAGACAGTGAAGAGAATTGTTAAAGACTTAGTTTACAAGTAAAAAAAGTTACAAGGTGTATCCGTGAGGCATGCATGCTGTGTGAGATTTAATTCAAGAAGAACACCATTTTTCTGTTACCATTCTCTGGCTGACACCTTGTACAATGATGTACTATATTACAACAGGGCACATTGCCTCTTAGGTATTTTTATTAGACTAGCAACTTGTCATATAAGAAAATAAAGATCTATGGTTCCCACACTCTATCAGCTAATAAATCTTCTGCAACTCATATTGCAGCTGACATCTAGTCCCTGACTATATTTTGTTAAACCTGTGGATCTTCCTCTTGCAGAAAGATGGCCCTGGGATAAATTAATAAAAAATGACAAATCTTTCTGTCTTCTCTGCACAAACACAATCTCAAACATTGCAGTAGTTACTGCCCACAGACTCCAAGTAAATTAGGTATTTACAACTCAAAGGCTTGAACTTCACCTCCTATGCATCCAGTTGTTGTGGTCCACGTCGGGACAAATAACATAGGTAAGACTAGGAAAGAGGACCTGTTTGGGGATTATCAGGAGCTGGGAAGTAAATTAAAGAATAGGTCCTCAAGGGTTATAATCTCCGAATTACTACCCGAGCCACGTGCAAATTGTCATAGGGACGCAAGAATAAGGGAAGTAAACTCGTGGCTAAAGGAGTGGTGCGGGAAAGAGGGGTTCCATTTTGTGGGGCACTGGCATCAGTATCGGAACAGGAGGGAACTGTACCGTTGGGACGGTCTCCATCTGCACCGATCTGGGACCGATGTTCTAGTGAAAAGGGTAAATAAGGTGGTCAACAGGACTTTAAACTAGAAAGTTGGGGGGGAGAGAAGGGTAAAACTCCAAGAAGTATGACTAATGGGAAACAAAGCAGCAGGTTAGCATGTGGGGGGTGGATTCAACTTCATGGAAAATTATGAAAAAACTGAAAAGAAAGGAGAGCCCAGGAGAGGCTATTAAAGTCTCCAGAACACAAAATAGGACAGAGTGTTTGGAAAGGGCTAGGAATCTAACTTCAAGCACATCAGATAAAGGGGCGACAATGAGAATGGGGACGGGAAATACAGGACTGAAGGTGTCGTATCTGAATGCACGCAGTATATGAAATAAGGTAAATGAGCTTGTGGCGCAGATTGTAATTGGCAGGTATGATGTGGTGGGCATCACAGAGACATGGCTGCAAGGGGATCAGGACTGGGAGCTAAATATCCAAGGGTATACATCCTATCGAAAAGATAGGCAGGTTGGCAGAGAGGGTGGGGTTGCTTTGTTAATAAGAAATGAAATTAAATCAATAGCAAGAAATGACATGGGGTCAGATGATGGAGAATCTGTGTGGGTTAGTTGAGGAACCGCAAAGGTAAAAAAACCATAATGGGAGTTACGTACAGGCCTCCAAACAGGAGTCAGGATGTGGGGCACAAGATACACCAGGAGATAGAAAAGGCGTGTAAGAAAGGCAAGGGTACAGTGATCATGGGGGATTTCAATATGCAGGTAGACTGGGAAAATCAGGTTTGTAGTGGATCCCAAGAAAAGGAATTTGTGGAATGTCTACAAGATGGCTTTTTGGACCAGCGTGTGGTGGAGCCCACTAGGGAACAAGGGAACAGGCAATTCTAGATTTAGTGATGTGTAATGAGGCAGATTTGATAAGGGAGCTTAAGGTGAAGGAACCCTTAGGAGGAAGTGACCATAATACGATAGAATTTACCCTGCAATTTGAGAGGGAAAAGCTGGAATCAGATGTAACAGTATTACAGTTGAATAAAGGCAACTACAGAGGCATGAGGGAGGAGCTGGCCAGAATTGACTGGGAGATGAGCCTAGCAGGAAAGACAGTGGAACAGCAATGGCAAGAGTTTCTGGGAGTAATTTGGGAGACACAGCAAAAATTCATCTCTCGGAAGAAGAAGCATACTAAAGGGAGGACGAGGCAACCATGGCTGACAAGGGAAGTCAGGGACAGGATAAAAGCTAAAGATAAAGCATACAATGCGGCGAAGAGCAGTGGGAAACCAGGGGATTTGGAAGCCTACAAAGACCAACAGAGGACAACTAAAAAAGAAATAAGGAGGGAGAAGATTAAATATGAGGGTAAACTAGCCAGTAATATAAAAGAAGATTGCAAGAATTTTTTTTAGATATATAAAGGGTAAGGGAGAGGCAAAAGTGGACATTGGGCTGCTGGAAAATAATGCTGGAGAAGTAGTAGTGGGGAACAAAGAAATGGTGGAGGAACTGAATAGGTACTTTGCGTCAGTCTTCATGGTGGAAGACACAAACAACTTCCCCAAAGTTCAAGAGAATCGGGGAGCAGAGGTGAGTATGGTGGCCATTACCAAGGAGAAGGTGCTA
The DNA here is from genome assembly GCF_964194155.1 of Cetorhinus maximus. Taxonomy (NCBI): domain Eukaryota; kingdom Metazoa; phylum Chordata; class Chondrichthyes; order Lamniformes; family Cetorhinidae; genus Cetorhinus; species Cetorhinus maximus. The sequence continues at coordinate 49,997,687 of NC_135883.1, forward strand.
GTAAAACTGAAAGGTCTGAAGGTGGATAAATCACCTGGACCAGATGGATTACACCCCAGAGTTCTGAAGGAGATAGCTGAAGAGATAGTGGAGGCGTTAGTGGTGATCTTTCAGGAATCACTGGAGTCAAGGAGGGTCCCAGAGGACTGGAAAATTGCTAATGTAACTCCCCTGTTTAAGAAGGGAGTGAGGCAAAAGACGGGAAATTGCAGGCCGATTAGCCTGACCTTGGTCATTGGTAAGATTTTAGAATCCATTATTAAGGATGAGATTTCAGAATACTTGGAAGTGCATGGTAAAATAGGGCAAAGTCAGTGTGGTTTCATCAAGGGGAGGTCATGCCTGACAAATCTGTTAGAATTCTTTGAGGAGGTAGCGAGTAGGTTAGACAAAGGAGAGCCAATAGATGTTATCTACTTGGACTTCCAGAAGGCCTTCGACAAGGTGCCGCACAGGAGGCTGCTCAGTAAGATAAGAGCCCATGGTGTTAGAGGCAAGGTACTAGCATGGATAGAAGATTGGCTGTCTGGCAGGAGGCAGAGAGTTGGGATAAGGGGGTCCTTCTCAGGATGGCAGCCGGTGACTAGTGGAGTTCCGCAGGGGTCAGTGTTGGGACCACAACTTTTCACTTTATACATTAATGATCTAGATGAAGGAACTGAGGGCATCCCGGCTAAGTTTGCAGATGATGCAAACATAGGTGGAGGGACAGGTAGTATTGAGGAGGCGGGGAGGCTGCAGAAGGATTTGGACAGGTTAGGAGAATAGGCAAAGAAATGGCAGATGGAATACAACATGGGGAAGTGTGAGGTCATGCACTTTGGTAGGAAGAATAGAGGCATAGACTAGTTTCTAAATGGGGAGAGAATTCAGAAATCTGGAGTGCAAAGGGACTTAGTCCAGGATTCTCTTAAGGTTAACTTGCAGGTTGAGTCGGTAGTTAGGAAGGCAAATGCAATGTCGGCATTTATTTCCAGAGGACTAGAATATAAAAGCAGAGATGTGCTGCTGAGGCTTTATAAGGCTCTGGTCACACCACATTTAGAATATTGTGAGCAATTTTGGGCCCCGTATCTCAGGAAGGATGTGCTGGCCCTGGGGAGGGTCCAGAGGAGGTTCACGAGAATGATCCCAGGAATGAAAGGCTTAACATATGAGGAACGTTTGAGGACTCTGGGTCTATACTCGATGGAGTTTAGAAGGATGAGGGGGGATCTGATTGAAACTTACAGAATACTGAAAGGCCTGGATAGAGTGGACGTGGGGAAGATATTTCCATTAGTAGGAGAGACTAGGACCCGAGGGCACAGCCTCAGAGCAAAGGGAAGACCTTTTAGAACAGAGATGAGGAGAAACTTCTTTAGCCAGAGTGTGGTGAATCTATGGAATTCATTGCCACAGAAGGCTGTGGAGGCCAGGTCATTGAGTGTATTTAAGACCGAGATAGATAGGTTCTTGATTGGTAAGGGGATCAAAGGTTATGGGGAGAAGGCGGTAGAATGGGGTTGAGAAACTTATCAGCCATGATTGAATGGCGGAGCAGACTCGATGGGCTGAATGGCCTAATTTCTGCTCCTATGTCTTATGGACCCTCTACATATTGACCTAAAAAGTTCTCCTGTACACATTTCAAGAAATCCACTCCATCCAAGCCCTTAACACAATGTCTATCCCAATTAATGTTGGGAAAGTTGAAATCACCTAATTTATTGTTATTGTTTTTACACACCTCCGCAAATTGTGCGCATATTTGCTCTTCAATTTCCCGCTGACTATCTGGGGTTGTATAATAAACACCTAACAATGTGGCTGCCCCTTTTTCATTCCTAAGCTCTACCCACAAAGCTTCATTTGATGCCACCTTCAAGATATCATCTCTCCTTACTGCAGTAACTGACTCCTTAACTAATAATGCAATGCCTCCTCCTCTTTTACCCCCTCCCCTGTCTCGCCTGAAGATTCTATATCCTGGAATGTTGAGCTGCCAATCCTGCCCTTCCCTCAACCACATCTCAGTTATGGCTTCTATATCACAATTCCCCGTGTCAATCCTCACCCTTAACTCATACGTTTTCCCTGTAATACTCCTGGCATTAAAGTAGAGGCCATCCAGCCTTGTCTTACTCCCTTGAAACTTAATGCAGCTGTACTTCCTCTGACTTGGTTGTTTCACTGTATTATGATGCGTCCCTATTCTGCTAACATTCTGTGTCCCCTCCCCCTGCCGAATTAGTTTAAATCTAGAGTGCAAAGGGTACTTGGGAGTCCAAGTCCAGGATTCTCTTAAGGTTAACTTGCAGGTTGAGTCGGTAGTTAGGAAGGCAAATGCAATGTTGGCATTTATTTTGAGAGGACTAGAATATAAAAGCAGGGATGTGCTGCTGAGACTTTATAAGGCTCTGGTCACACCACATTTAGAATATTGTGAGCAATTTTGGGCCCCGTATCTCAGGAAGGATGTGCTGGCCCTGGAGAGGGTCTAGAGGAGGTTCACGAGAATGATCCCAGGAATGAAAGGCTTAACATATGAGGAACGTTTGAGGACTCTGGGTCTATACTCGATGGAGTTTAGAAGGATATGGGGGGGATCTGATTGAAGCTTACAGAATACTGAAAGGCATGGATAGAGTGGACGTGGGGAAGATGTTTCCATTAGTAGGAGAGACTGGGACCCAAGGGCACAGCCTCAGAGTAAAGGGAAGACCTTTTAGAACAGAGATGAGGAGAAATTTCTTTAGCCAGAGAGTGGTGAATCTATGGAATTCATTGCCACAGAAGGCTGTGGAGGCCAGGTCATTGAATGTATTTAAGACCAAGATAGATAGGTTCTTGATTGGTAAGGGGATCAAAGGTTACGGGGAGAAGGCGGGAGAATGGGGTTGAGAAACTTATCAGCCATGATTGAATGGCGGAGCAGACTCGATAGGCCGAAGGGCCTAATTTCTGCTCCTATGTCTTATGGTCTTATGGTCTAATGTTCCTCCCTGCCACCTCCCCACCCTCTTCAGGACTATCTCTGCAGGAGATAGCTGTATGCTCTTGGAATCTCACCACCATGGCACACTTCTGCTGCAGGCCCTGTTGCACTTTATTGTGATGAGGGGGTTAGCGTGCACAGGGAGTGCACACCAGGTATATGCATAGTAGGAATATTGTAATGTCAGTCAGCGTGTAGCATTGATTTGATAGTCATGTTGCCATATTGAAGCTTCATGTTGTAGCTAACATCCTGTCTTAACCTCGCACAACTAAACAGGCATTCAGTAACAGGAAGGACCCCCACCCTCCTCCGCCCCACCCCTCTCTGCCTCACCCCTCTCTGCCAGTGCTACTTAAACAGATCATCAAGCACTTTCAGGATTGTAAAACTGGTGCCACAGGTTAGCAAGGCCATAAGGAAAGGCAAACTTGTTGTATAAGGGTCTGGCACATATCGGGTTAATGTGGGCCTGAGTATAGTACCGCCCACTCTGTGATGTAAGAACACATGACCTGCACCTAGGGGTCAGTCTAATGTTGGACAGACCCGTGTGCACAAACAAGCATGGAGACACCTCCTGGCTTGAACCGTTTACTGTATATATGTACATAGTACGTAGTTAATAAGTACATACAGTTAACCTACTTAACACTGTGAAGACTTCACTGAGACATACTGAATAGCAAATAACACCTACAACATGGTGGCAGCAAACGGAAAAACCCAAAACCTTGCAAAAAATGCAGAGAGAAACTAAAATTCTTCAAGACTAAAGAAAAATTTGAAGAAGCATTCTGACTTGAGTAAAAGCTCAAGAAGCTGATGCAGAAAGGAAAATCACCAGGGAAAAGCTCCAAAGAAATGCTTGGAAGCTGAAGGAAGCAATGTAAAATTTGTCACCACAGCAGAAGACTCCATAGGATCTCTTGGAAGTCCAGCTTCAATTCCCAGAGTGCAGAGTCAGTAGAACTAGCATGGGTGAGCTAAATCTTTTAAATTCCAGGATACAGCAAGTCCTGAGAAACTTTGACATAGTTCAGTTGTCAGAAATTGCCGTTTAAAAACCGTTTCCCGAGTCGGCGCTCTGAGAATGCAAAAAAATTAATTAATTTGGAACAATCGCGACTAAAGAATCAGCTTTAAAGACCAGCAAAGGCCAGGATTCAGTGCTTTCGTGACCCTAAAGCATAGCACCAAAGCAAAGAAGTCTACATACGAATATACGAATTGGGAACAGGAGTGGGCCACTTGGCCCCTTGAGCCTGCTCTGCCATTCAATCAGATCATAACTGATCTAATTTTAACCTCAACTTCACATTTCTGCCTACCCCCGATAACCTTCTTCATCAAGAATCTATCTATCTCTGCCTTAAAGATATTTAAAGACTCTGCCTCAACTACCTTTTGAGTAAGAGAGTTCCAAAGACACAACTCTCTGAGAGAAAATATTTTTCTTCATCTCTGTTTTAAGTGGGTGACCCCTTGTTTTTAAACAGTGACCCCTATTTTCTAGATTCTGCCACAAGAGGAAACATCCTCTCCACATCCACCCAGTCAAGTCCCCTCAGGATCTTATATGTTTCGTTCAAGTCTCCTCTTAATCTTCTAACCTCTAGTGGATACAAGCTTAGCCTGTCCAGTCTTTCCTCCAATAAGACATTAATCTAGTAAATGTTTTCTGAAGTGCTCCCAATGCATTTACATCCTTCCTTAAATAAGGAGAACAAAACTGTACACAGTGAAAAAAGTGAAGTCGCCATAGTCCCAGAGGACCCTAGGCTGCTCTCTCATTGGAGAGGGACAACTGGTGGTGAGTTTAACTGGAGGGTCACCACACCTCAGGCGAGGGGTGAGGTTGAGGAGGCTTCATAGATGACCTCAGCTGGTATGGGAATTGAACCTGTGCTGTTGGCATCACATGCATCACAAACTAGCCGTCCAGCCGACTGCAAATGTGGGCCAGGTTTTTCCGTGCTTGCCGGCATGGGGCATGTTCGGTGGCGCGATTGGTTTCACAACGCTGTGAAACCAGTTCACGATCGTCCACTCAGCCGGCCAACGGCAGGTCGCGTTTCCCTCCATAGGACGTTGGGAAACTCATTGTCATAAATCAGCATATCATTATCAGGCCAGAATTGTCCTCCTGCCCGTTGGATCTTTCGTCCACATTGGCAGGAAAGTACGCTGACGTGTTTCACAACAGCACATAAAAGTTGTGCAGTTGGCGGGCTGCACGTTCTGGGGAACTCAGAGGTGACTACACAGCAAAGATGTGCAGCACTTGCCAGGGTCGCCTGTTGGACTTCAAGCTTGAGGTGCGCTGGTGGGGGAATCAAGGGCAGCCCTACAGTTGAGGCGACTTGTGGGAGGAGGGCAGGGCCGTTGAATATAGCGCACACGCATTCGGGGTGGGGGATAGGGTGGGCGAGGGAAACCTGTGTAAAGTGACCATTTCTCTGCAGCTGAGACAGTTCAGGAGTGGCCACAATGATTATGATTGGAGTTTGGCTTCTAGCTTATCTGCCCACTCAAACAACACAGAAGCATCAAAGTGCCACCAAAGCTTTTCACATCCTTCCCGGCATAGACTGCAAAGACATGAGCATTTTAGTGGATTGCAGAACAGTTGCACACGTTGCACAACCTCCTCACTAAAGCTGGCCATGGAGCAGTCACTGGTGGAGGCGCTCACGGCCCCTTGCAATATCAGCATCCTGGTTTGGACCAGTCTCCCCCATGGTTCAAGCTAACAGTGCAGCCTTGCAGTGCGGGTTAGGAGAATGCCTATGCCTGAGCTGAGAGCACAGCATGCAGTCCAATGAGCAAAGCTGTCGCCAATCAGTCAGGTGGAGTGGGGCGGAGGTGGGTGGGGTTTCGGGCAGCCATGCAGCACACTAATCTCTGGCCATCCAAGTGGTGGCCAGCACTCTCCAGGAAGCTTTAAAGGGCCTTCACACTTAACCAGGACAAGTTCTTAGTACACCCATGCTAACCCACATGTCTCGCTCTTTCATCCTGCAAGAGCAGTACATCAGGATCATGAAGCCTGGTGAACTAGCTGTATGCCTGATGGCCTATATAGCATGAAGACGATAGAGAACCATAGAAAAGTTACAGCACGGAAGGAGGCCATTCGGCCCATCTTGTCCATGCCAGCCCGAGGACACCCAGGTGCCTTTTCTAATCCCACCTTCCTGCACCCGGCCCATAGCCCTGCAGCTTACAGCACTTAATGTGCAGATCCAGGTACTTTTTAAAAGAGTTTAAAGTTTCTGCCTCTACCACCAACTTGGGCAGCGAATTCCAGACACCCACTACCCTCTGCGTAAAAAATTTCTTCCTCATGTCCCCCCTTCACCTTCTGCCACTTATTTTGTATCTATGTCCCCTGGTTCTAGAATTCTCCATCAAGGGAAACAATTTTATCCTGTCCGCTCTATCTATTCCCCTCATCATTTTGTATACCTTAATCAAGTCACCTCTCAGCCTTCTTTGTTCTAAGGAAAATAACCCCAACCTATCCAATCTCTCCTCGTAGCTACACTTTTCTAACCCTGGCATCATTCTTGTAAACCTCCTCTGCACTCTCTCCAGAGCTATTACGTCCTTCCTGTAATGTGGTGACCAGAACTGTACACAATACTCCAGTTGTGGCCTCACCAGTGTTTTATACAATTCCAACATTATATCCTCACTTTTATATTCTATACCTCTGCCAATGAAGGAGAGCATTCCATATGCCTTTTTTATATATATTTATATATGCAAGTTTTTTACGCAGAGGGTAGTTAATGTCTGGAATTCGCTGCCAGGGGAGGTGGTGGAAGCAGGTACGATAGTGGTGTTTAAGAGGCAGCTCGACAAATACATGAATAGGATGGGAATAGGGGGATACGGACCCCGGAAGTGCAAAATGTTTTAGTTTGACAGGCAATATGATCGACGCAGGCTTGGAGGGCCGAAGGTCCTGTTCCTGTGCTGTACTTTTCTTTGTTCTTTGTTCTTTGTTCTTTACAACCTGGTCTACTTGAAATGCTGCCTTCAGGGACCTGTGTACTTGTACGCCAAGATCTCTTACTTCATCTACCCCTCTTAGTATATTCCCATTTATTTTGTAATCCCTGTAAGTGTTTGACCTCCCTAAATGTATGACCTCACACTTCTCTATGTTAAATCCATCTGCCACTTTACCGCCCACTCCACCAACCCATCTATATCAGTTTGGAGATAATGGCTATCCTCTACATTATCCACTACTGAGCGTGACTGAGGCCCTTGGCTATGAAAAGGGAGGAGCAGCAACCTCAGGAAGAAGGAGTGGCTGGGGCTCCCGCACACGCCACCGAAGAGCCACAGCGAGCCGTCGCTGGTCGTCGCCTAGTGACACCCAGGGTCTATAGATGCTACCTTTCATTCCTGCAGATGACAGGGAATCAGTGTCGCCGAAGACTGCACATGTCTAGGGAACTGGTTGGTCACATCTACCACCTGCTGCAGGATTTGGCGCCAAGGGGACATGGAGGGCATCCACTGCCAGTGGCTGTGAAAGTGACCATGGTGCTCAATTTCTACACCAGTGGCTCCTTTCAGGGCTCCACAGGTGACCTCTGTGGGATCTCACAAGCCTCCACCCACAAATGTATCCATGAGGTCACAGATGCCATCTTTGCGAGGGCACACAACTTTGTGGATTTCACCTGGGACCAGAACAGCCAGGATGCAAGAGCGATCGGTTTCCCACAGGTGCAGAGTGCGATCCACTGCACACACGTGGCGCTCAGGTCTCCATCGCAATACGCGGTGAACTACATCAACCGCAAGGGGTTCCACTCGCTGAATGTGCAGCTGGCATGCCACCATCAGAAATGCATCTGGCAGGTGTGTGCACAGTTTCTAGGGAGTGTGCACGACTCCAACATCCTCAGTCAGTCACAGATCCATGGAGTCTTCCAGGGTCCACAGAAGCTGCAGTGTTGGCTCCTCGGGGACAAAGGCTATCCGCAGAGGCCGTGGCTGATGACACCCGTGCGGTGGCCTCAGACTGCAGCAGAGAGACGGTATAACGAGGCTCATGCTGCAGCTCGCAACTTGGTGGAGCAAACCATCGGGACGCTGAAGATGAGGTTCCGGTGCCTGGACCAGTCTGGTGGAGCCCTGCAATACAGTCCACAGAGGGTGTCACGCATCGTAATCGTCTGCTGTGCCCTTTACAGCCTGGAGCTCCAATGGGGAGACTAGCTGACTTACAAGTAGATGGAGGAGCTAGAGTTCTCATCCGATGAGAAGGACACCGATGGAGAAGAGGTTGAGGAGGTCCTCAAAGGCGACGATGACGGGGATGAGGCCCTCGCACTGGCCAGACGAGGCAGGCGCACTCAGGAGGCCCTCATAGCTGCTAGATTTGTGGAGGATGATGACAACATGTAGTGAGGTGACTCCATAGATGCTCACATTGCATCTATGAATGTTTGACTCCAGTCTGGCTCATGGCAATGGGAATATCCTCTGTGATAAGACTCCTGACATGAAGATGCAGTGGAGGCCCTAATAGTCGCTCGATTGCATGAGGATGATGACAACATGCAGTGAGGACACTCCATAAATCTTCACATAGCCTCTGAGAATGTCTGACTCCTGTCTGGCCGAGGGCAGCTCGCTTGCGCTCTGTGATCAGGGTCACATCATAGAGACGCAGCCACGGAAGTTTAGAAGCATCTGATCCTTTGTCCCCCTTCAGCACCTGAGCCCTTCAGGAGCACACTGTCACTGGTCACAGATGCTGAAGAGATGGGGGTCAGCCCCACCTTAAGGTGCTGAGAGCAAACAGAGAATGACGGAATTCTATGGCACCTGCCCATGACATTCTGGCAGCAATGACAAGCACCGTTGAGGTGCAGGCACGCTTCTAGGGTGCATGAGGCTGGACCGTCACTTTGGCCTGAAGGCTGCACAAAGCACAGGGAAGAGGCCCTGGACTGAGACACCTGCCTTTATCTCGTGTAGCAAGGTTTCACATCTGAGTGACAAGAATATTGCTCATCAGAACAAGGAGCCATAGGCAGGGAGACATTCTTAGGAGTTTATTTACAAAGTGAACAGTATGTACAAATAGGTCATGGACTCTGTTGGCTGTTCCCCAGATATGCCTGTGAAAAGCAAGGAGAGATAATTAGTGCATGGCAGAGGCCTGTGAAAGAGGACACATCACTCACAGCATGGCTGTCTGATGGGTGTTGCATTGCTGGATCCTCACTTGGTAGAGTACTGCCGACCTTACCGTCAGCACAGGAACAGTTCAGATCATCGCCGGTTAGCTGGATGACTCTGTTTTTAAAGTCCGTGAGGACCTTGATTTCAGGCATTCCTCCACTGGTCTGCGACCTCTCCCTCTTGTGTGCCTGCTTGTCCTGAATGAATAGAGATTGAGAAAGTGTAAGCAGGATGCCTGCCAGGCCAGATGATAAGTATGCCTGGCATGTGTGGGTGGTGAGTGGTCCCATGGACAGGATGAAGACAATGAAGGTGTGTGTGAGAGAGTGAATGGTGATGTCCTTTGAAGCGGCAGTGAGTGAAATCCCTGTGGATGTGTGATGGGTTTGTGAATGGGTGAGTTGAGAGTGATGAGAAGAGTGACTTACCCTGGTGGAACGGAGATCATTCATCCTCTTGTGGCACTGGGTGGCTCTCCTCTTTTGCACGCGTATTGGTGCTTACCACCGCTGCCACCGCCTCTCAAGCCTGTTTGGTGATGCCGCTGCCCATCCTGCGGCCAGAGTGGGGGTAGAGGACATCACAGCGGGCCTCCACAGCATCCAAAAGGCATTTCAGTGTCAGTGATGTGCCTCTGAACCTGGGGGCAACAGCCTTTTTGTCTTTCGTGGACATCTTCCCTGCAGCAGTTGTGGGCTGGAAACACTGAGATGTATGCGCGTGGCTGGACTTTAAATATGGCACCCGGCATGATGAAATGGTGAGGTGGTGGAAATGGCATGTTTCCTGGGAATTCATAAATAATGAAGTCGGTTTGGGACAATAAGGCCTCAAAACCCACCATCGCGGCCAGCAGGTAACCCGCCCACTCCACACTTAGTACAAATCTGCGATGATTCCGTGTGGTCTCACCAGTGCCCTGTATAACTGAAGAATAACCTCCCTAATCTTGCATTCAATTCCCCTCATAATAAATGATATCATTCTATTAGCTTTGCTAATTACTTGCCGCACATGCATACTAACTTTTCGCGATTCATACGCTAGGATACCCAGATCCCTCTAAACCTCAGAGCTCTACAATCTCTCACCATTTAGATGATATGCTTTTTTTTTATTCTTCCTACCAGAATGGATAACCTCACATTTTCCCGGATAACCTCACATTTTCCCACATTATACTCATTTGCCAGATCTTTGTCCATTCACCTAACCTATCTATATCCTTTTGTAGCCTCCTTATGTCCTCTTCACAATTTATTTTCCTACCTATCTTTGTGTCATCAGCAAATTTAGCAACCATTCCTTCGGCCCCTTCACCCAAGCCCTTGATATAAATTGTAAAAAGTTGAGATCCCAGCACTGATCCCTGTGGCACACCTCTCGTCACATCCTGCCAACCAGAAAAAGACCCATTTATGACAACTCTGCTTCCTGTTAGCCAACCAATCTTCCATCCAAGACAGTATGTTACATCTACACCATGAGCTTTTATTTTCCTCAATGACCTTTAATTTCTCCAGAACTTGCCACGCTCCTAGCCAAGCTGTTCCAGTACAGCTACAACACTGGCATCTACCCAGCTATGTGGGAAATTTCCCAGGTATGTCCTGTACACAAAAAGCAGGACAAATCCAACCCAGCCAATTACCACCCCATCAGTCTACTCTCGATCATCAGTAAAGTAATGGAAGGGGTCATCAAAAGTGCTATCAAGTGGCTTAGCAATAACCTCCTCACTGATGCCCAGTTTGGGTTCCGCCAGGGCCACTCAGCTCCTGACCTCATTACAGCCTTGGTTCAAACATGGACAAAACAGCTGAACTCCTGAGGTGAGATAAGCGTGACTGCCCTTGACATCATGGTTGCATTTGACTGAGTGTGGCATCAAGGAGCACTAGCAAAACTGGAGTGAATGGGAATCAGGGGGAAAACTCTCCGCTGGCTGGAGTCATACCTAGCACAAAGAAAGATGGTTATGATGTTGAAGGTCAGTCATCTCAGTTCCAGGACATCACTGCAGGAGTTCCTCAGGGTAGTGTCCTCGGCCTGACAATCTTCAGCTGCTTCATCAATGACCTTCCTTCCATCATAAGGTCAGAAGTAGGGATGTTCGCTGATGATTGCACAATGTTCAGCACCATTCACGACTCCTCAGATACTGAAGCAGTCCATGTCCAAATGCAGCGAGACCTGGACAATATCCAGGCTTGGTATGACAAGTGGCAAGCAACATTCATGTCACACAAGTGCCAGGCAATGACCATCTCCAACAAGAGAATCTAACCATGGCCCCTTGATGTTCAATGGCATTACCTTCACTGAATCCCCCACTATCAACATCCTGGGGGTTACCATTGACCAGAAACTGAACTGGACTAGCCATATAAATGCTGTGGCTACAAGAGCAGGTCAGAGGCTAGGAATCGTGCGATGAGTAACTCACCTCCTGACTCCCCAAAGCCTGTCCACAATCTACAAGGCACGTCAGGAGTGTGATGGAATACTCCCCACTTGCCTGGATGAGTGCAGCTCCCAAAACACTGAAGAAGCTGGACACCATCCAGGAGAAAGCAGCCCATTTGATTGGCATCACATCCACAAACATTCACTCTCTCCATCGCCGACGCACAGTAGCAACAGTGTGTACCATCTACAAGACGCACTGCAAGAATTCACCAAGGCTCCTTTGACAGCACCTTCCAAACCCATGACCACTACCATTTAGAAGGACAAGGGCAGCAGATAGATGGAAACACCACCACCTATAAGTTCCCCTCCAAGCCACCATCCTGACTTGGAAATATATCGCTGTTCCTTCACTGTCGCTGGGTCAAAATCCTGGAACTTCCTTCCTAACAGCACTGTGGGTGTACCCATACCACATGGACAGCAGCGGTTCAGGAAGGCTGCTCACCACCATCGTCTCAAGGGCAATAAGGGATGAGCAATAAATGCTAGCACAGCCAGCGAAGCCCACATCTCATGAATGAATAAAAAAAAGATCTTTGATGCGGTACCTTATCAAATGTCTTCTTAAAATCTAAGTACACTACGTTCACAGGTTCCCCTTTATCCAAAGCACATGTTACTTCTTCAAAGGACTGCAATAAATTGGTTAAACATGACTTCTTGCCTTTATCATGCCTCATCTTTACTCAAACCGTTTCTATATCTTGGTTTCCTGCACTTAGGCCAACCCTCTCTAATGTGTTAATGTCATCTTTAATTAGCAGAGCCACCCAACCGCATTTTCCTAAGTTCCTGTACTTCCTAAATGTCACATACCCTTCAATATTCAGGTCCCAATCTATCCCATCCTGTAGCCATGACTCTGTAATGGCTATTAGATCGTGCTTATTCATCTCTATTTGCACTATCTGTTCATCTGCTTTTTTTTTCGAATGCTACATGCATTCAGATGCAGAGCCCTAATTTTGTCCTTTTATTATTGTCCTGGCCTTATCTGTTGATTCACTCTCAGATTTGTATTCTCTGTACTCTTGCCCTTTCCTGTCACAGTCTGTTTATCATTTCCCACATTAGTACCTTCCTCTTTTCCCTTGTCTCTACTCTTTGATATATCACATCTGCCCATTTTTGATCCCTTGCCCCTTCTATTCCATTTAAAACTCTCTATACTTCCCTAGCTAAGCAGTTCGCACGAGCACTGGTCCCAGCCAGTGCCGGTAGCCCACAAATCGGAACCCACTTCTCCCACACCAGTCTTTGAGCCACATATTCATATCTTTAATTTTATATACCCTACACCAATGTGCATGTGGCTCAGGTAATAATCTAGAGATTAAAACTTTTGAGGTTCTGTTTTTTAATTTAGTGCCTGGCTCCTCATACTCTGTATGCAGAACCTCTTTCCTAGTTCTACCTATGTCGTTGGTACCTACATGGACCACAACAACAGGATTCTCCCCCTCCCACTGCAAGTTCCTCACCAGCCCTGAGCAGATGTCCCGAACTCTGGCACTGGGCAGGCAACAAAGCGATCTGGACTCTCGCTCTTTGCTACGGAGAACAGTGTCCATAAACTCATAGAACCATAGAAAAGTTACAGCACAGAAGGAGGCCATTCGGCCCATCTTGTCCATGCCAGCCCGAGGACATCCAGGTGCCTTTTCTAATCCCACTTTCCTGCACCTGGCCCATAGCCCTGCAGCTTACAGCACTTAAGGTGCAGATCCAGGAACTTTTAGTTAATTAAACAGAGTTTAAAGTTTCTGCCTCTACCACCAACTTGGGCAGTGATTTCCAGACACCCACTACCCTCTGCATAAAAAAGTTCTTCCTCATGTCCCCCACTACACCTTCTGCCATTTATTTTGAATCTATGTCCCCTGGTTCTAGAATTCTCCATCAAGGGAAACAATTTTATCCTGTCCGCTCTATCTATTCCCCTCATCATTTTGTATACCTTAATCAAGTCACCTCTCAGCCTTCTTTGTTCTAAGGAAAATAATCCCAACCTATCCAATCTCTCCTCATAGCTACACTTTTCTAACCCTGGCAACATTCTTGTAAACCTCCTCTGCACTCTCTCCAGAGCTATTACGTCCTTCCTGTAATGTGGTAACCAGAACTGCACACAATACTCTAGTTGTGGCCTCACCAGTGTTTTATACAATTGCAACATTATATCCTTACTTTTATATTCCATACCTCTGCCAATGAAGGAGAGCATTCCATATACCTTCTTTACAACCTTGGCTGCTTGAACTGCTGCCTTCAGGGACCTGTGTACTTGTACGCCAAGATCTCTCACTTCATCTACCCCTCTTAGTATATTCCCATTTATTGTGTAATCCCTGTAACTGTTTGACCTCCCTAAATGTATGACCTCACACTTCTCTATGTTAAATCCATCTGCCACTTTACCGCCCACTCCACAAACCCATCTATGTCGTTTTGGAGATTGTGGCTATCCTCTACACTATCCACTACTTGGCCAATCTTTGTGTCATCTGCAAATTTCCCAATCGTGCCCCTCATGTTCATGTCCAAATCATTAATATATAACGCAAACAGCAAGGGTCCCAACACCGAGCCCTGTGGAACACCACTTGAGACAACGTTCCATTCGCAAGGGCGTCCATCGACCATTACCCTTTGTTTCCTGTTACAAAGCCAACCTTTTATCCAGTTTGCTACATTACCCTGAATCCCATGGGCTTTTACTTTCCTGACCAATCTGCCATGTGGGACCTTGTCAAATGCCTTGCTAAAATCCATGTATGCAACATCCACTGCACTGCCTTCATCAACCCTTCTTGTCACTTCCTCAAAGAATTCAATCAACTTTGTGAGGCAAGACCTTCCTTTAACAAATCTATGCTGACCATCCCTGACTGGTCCATGCCTTTCCATATGACAGTTAATCCTATCTCTCAGGATTGATCCTACTAATTTGCTTACCACCGATGTAAGACTAACTGGCCTATAATTGTTTGGCATTTCCTTTGATCCCTTTTTAAACAGTGGCATTTCTCCAGTCCTCCGGTACCTCCTCTGTATCTAGTGAAGATTAGAAAATCATCCTCAGAGCATCTGCTATCTCCTCCCTGACTTCCTTCAGCAGCCTCGGAAACAATCCATCTGGCCCTGGTGACTTATCCACTTTCAAGGGTTTCAAACCTTCGAGTACTTCCTCTCTCTTTATGACTATCCCATCCAATATCTTGCAGTGTTCCTCCTGGACTACTATATCTACATCATCCCTTTCCTTTGTAAACACGGAGACAAAATATTCATTCAAAACCCTTCCCATAGCCTCTGCATCTACACACAAGTTTCCATCTTCATCTCTGATAGATCCCACTTTTTCCTTAAATAACCTTTTAGCATTAATGTATTGGTAAAACATCTTTGGGTTATCTTTAATTTTACTTGCTAATCTTTTTTCATGCCCTCTCTTTGATTTCCTTATTTCCTTTTTTACTTCGCCTCTGCACTTCCTATATTCGTGTCAATCCCCCTTACTATATTGTCCCCTACTACCACTACATTCCTTTTTGCTCCCCCCACTTGAATAACTTCCTGTATCACGGTGCTATGGTCATTTTTCTCATCCATCCTAGGGGCCACTCACATCCAAACAAGCTGAGAGAACCTCAAACTTATTGGCAATTGCAGAGGCTGACACTCCTGCACTTACCTGCCTCATTCGCAATCACACTCTCCTGTCCCTGACCACTGACCAAATCAGAAAACCCTATCCTAAGTGGTGTGACTGCCTCCTGGTATAAAGCATCCAGGTAACCATCCCCCTCCCTGATGTGTCGCAGAGTCTGCAGTTCATCCTCCAGCCCAATGATTCTGAGCCGGAGTTCCTCAAGCTGCAAACACTTAGTGCAGACGCGTTTGCCCTGGATCACAATGTTATCCAGGAACTCCACATGCTGCAGCCTTGACACATCACCTGTCCTACCATCCTTAATGTATTTTAATTAATCACTTAATTATATTATTCACTTATTTACAATGTTTTTAAATATATTTTATTAATTTTACCACCAGTTTGTATACTATTTTAAACCTTAGGATTGGAACAGACCTTAACCAATTACCAGATACTCACCAAACTACCTGCCTCACTCTCCTTTCCCTGTAGTGTAATAAGAACCAATTCCTACAGGCTGAGAAAGGTAGAAAAAGCAAAAGGAAACGAACACTTCCTTCCCCACAACAAAAACAGAATTACCTGGAAAAACCCAGCAGGTCTGGCAGCATCGGTGGAGAAAAAAACAGTTGACGTTTCGAGTCCTCACGACCCTTCGGCAGAACTGAAGTAATATTAGGAGAGAGGTGAAATATAAGCTGGTCTAAGGTGGGGGGCGGGGGGAGAGAGAAGTTGAGGGTGGGGTGGTTGTGGGGATAAGCAAGCAGTGATAAGAGCAGATAATCAAAAGATGTCACAGACAAATGGATCAAAGAGGTGTTGAAGGTGGTGATATTATCTAAGAAAAGTGCTAATTAAGAATGGATGGCAGGACACTCAAGGTACAGCTCTAGTGGGGGTGGGGTGGACAGACTAACAAAGTATTAGTTGTAGATTTAAAAATAATGGAAGAAGGTGGGAAAAGAAGAATCTATATAAATTATTGAAAAAAAAAAGGGGAGGGGGAAGAAACGGGGTGGGGATGGGGGTAGGGGGAGTTTAAGATCTAAAGTTGTTGAATTCAATATTCAGCCCGGAAGGCTGTAAAGTGCCTAGTCGGAAGATGAGGTGCTGTTCCTCCAGTTTGCGTTGGGCTTCACTGGAATAATGCAGCAAGCCAAGGACAGACATGTGGGCAAGAGAACAGGGTGGAGGGTTAAAATGGCAAGCGACAGGGAGGTTTGGCTCTTTCTTGCGGACAGACCGCAGGTGTTCTGCAAAGCGGTCGCCCAGTTTGCGTTTGGTCTCTCCAATGTAGAGGAGATCGCATTGGGAGCAACGAATGCAGTAGACTAAGTTAGGGGAAATGCAAGTGAAATGCTGCTTCACTTGAAAGGAGTGTTTGGGCCCTTGGACGGTGAGGAGAGAGGAAGTGAAGGGGCAGGTGTTGCATCTTCTGCGCAGGCATAGCTGGGGCCCATGCGGGTACCCATAGCCACACCTTTTATTTGGAGGAAGTGAGAGGAGTTAAAGGAGAAATTGTTCAGTGTGAGAACACTGGCTGAACTTGTTCTCACACTGAACAATTTCTCCTTTAACTCCTCTCACTTCCTCCAAATAAAAGGTGTGGCTATGGGTACCTGCATGAGCCCCAGCCATGCCTGTCTCTTTATGGGGTATGTGGAACATTCCTTGTTCCAGTCCTACTCCGGCCCCCTCCCACAACTCTTTCTCCGGTACATCGATGATTACTTCGGTGCTGCTTCATGCTCTCGTCGGGACCTGGAAAAATTTATTAATTTTGCTTCCAATCTCCACCCCTCCATCATTTTCACATGGTCCATCTCTGACACTTCTCTTCCCTTCCTTGACCTCTCTGTCTCAATTTCTGATGATAGACTGTCCACCAATATCCATTACAAGCCTACCGACTCCCACAGCTACCTTGACTACAGCTCCTCACACCCCGCTTCCTGTAAGGACTCCATCCCATTCTCTCAGTTCCTTCGCCTCCGTCGCATCTGTTCTGATGACGCTACCTTCAAAAACAGCTCCTCTGACATGTCCTCCTTCTTCCTTAACCGAGGTTTTCCACCCACAGTCGTTGACAGGGCCCTCAACCATGTCTGGCCCATATCCCGCGCATCCGCCCTCACGCCTTCTCCTCCTTCCCAGAAACATGATAGGGTCCCCCTTGTCCTCACTTATCACCCCACCAGCCTCCGCATTCAAAGGATCATCCTCCGCCATTTCCGCCAACTCCAGCATGATGCCACCACCAAACACATCTTCCCTTCACCCCCCCGGCGGCATTCCGTAGGGATCGGTCCCTCCGGGACACCCTGGTCCACTCCTCCATCACCCCCTACTCCTCAACTCCCACCTATGGCACCTCCCCATGCCCACGCAGAAGATGCAACACCTGCCCCTTCAATTCCTCTCTCCTCACCGTCCAAGGGCCCAAACACTCCTTTCAAGTGAAGCAGCATTTCACTTGCATTTCCCCTTAGTCTACTGCATTCGTTGCTCCCAATGCAATCTCCTCTACATTGGAGAGACCAAACGCAAACTGGGCGACCGCTTTGCAGAACACCTGCGGTCTGTCCGCAAGAAAGAGCCAAACCTCCCTGTCGCTTGCCATTTTAACCCTCCACCCTGTTCTCTTGCCCACATGTCTGTCCTTGGCTTGCTGCATTGTTCCAGTGAAGCCCAACGCAAACTGGAGAAACAGCACCTCATCTTCCGACTAGGCACTTTACAGCCTTCCGGGCTGAATATTGAATTCAACAACTTTAGATCTTAAACTCCCCCTACCCCCATCCCCACCCCGTTTCTTCCCCCTCCCCTTTTTTTTTTCAATAATTTATATAGATTCTTCTTTTCCCACCTTTTTCCATTATTTTTAAATCTACAACTAATACTTTGTTAGTCTGTCCACCCCACCCCCACTAGAGCTGTACCTTGAGTGTCCTGCCATCCATTCTTAATTAGCACTTTTCTTAGATAATATCACCACCTTCAACACCTCTTTGATCCTTTTGTCTGTGACATCTTTTGATTATCTGCTCCTATCACTGCTTGCTTATCCCCACAACCACCCCACCCTCAACTTCTCTCTCCCCCCGCCCCCCACCTTAGACCAGCTTATATTTCACCTCTCTCCTAATATTACTTCAGTTCTGCCGAAGGGTCGTGAGGACTCAAAACGTCAACTGTTTTCTTCTCCACCGATGCTGCCAGACCTGCTGAGTTTTTCCAGGTAATTCTGTTTTTGTTTTGGATTTCCAGCATCCGCAGTAGCTTTTAGCTTTTTGTTTTTACTTCCTTCCCCACCCCCACTCACCAAAATCTCAGGTTTGCACTCAGTTCCTTAGTTACACTCATTTGCCTTCGCTGCACAAAAGAACCCCGGATTTTTAGCAAACTGAACTGGAGCTAGAGAAACTAGATTCAACCAGTTAGTCAATTAACAATGCAACTTTCTCAGCAGAGCATGTTTACCTGTCACAGGCTGGAACAAAGAAAGAAACTTAGTCTACTTACACAGTACCTTCCAGTTATTGCTAATTACAGCCTAGATTAGATTTACAAGAACAAGATTAACACTTTAAATTCCCCCACCCATCAAACTCTCAGGTATGCACTCAGTTCTGCAACTAGTTGAACCAAGCAGCCATTGTTTAAAATTTTCAGCGCTGAGCATGAGTACCATTGTAGCGGGAGCCCACCAAAACCAGCGATCACGTTGATACGACCGAGATGGAAGGAGTGCGCGGTTTATCTAGCCCCACTATTCTGCAGGTCGTACCATTAGTTTAAAAGTTTAATTCACTCAACAAAATGGCCAATTAATTACCTTCACTACTGTTAGACCCAGAATAAAAGAAACTTTAACCAGGCTTCTTTCAATAAACTCAGAATGATTGATTTATTATAAAACAAAACTTATTTTTCAAGTTCTTTTATTTTTAAGTTCTTGCAACAAGAACTTGTTAGCACACAATTGTACTCTGGAAGTATAACTATCTATCCCTTTGAAAAATATGCTAGAATGCACACATGTGCACATGCACACACGCACACACACACACACACACACATATACACACGCACACAAACAAAGAACAAACAGATTGGGTCTGTCTGCAGGAATGGGTTTTAGAGGATAGACACTACAAAATAAAGGATAATGTTAGCAGGGTCTTGACGCTGTCAATCTGGAGCTCCCTCATGTGAAGACGGCCGTTGGTCCTGGTAGATATCTGGAGGTTCTCACCAATGGAGCTTCAGAATGGTTGATAATATAGCTGGGTCAATCACTCTCAGTGTTTCAGCCTCTCAAGTTCCCAAAAAATAGACAAGCTCCACTGAGCTTAGGATTCTTAGCTGGATACTGCCAACACCCTTATTTCAGGCGAGGCAAGAAAGCAAGCTAGGCAGCTTTTACTTTCTCAGTTCAGTCCCAAACTGAACTCAAAAAAGTGCTGGTTAGGCCACAACTGGAGTACTGCATGCAGTTCTAGTCATCACATTATAGGAAGGATGTGATTGCACTGGAGTGGGTGCAGAGGAGACTTACCAGGATGCTGCCTGGGCTGGAGGGTCTGAGCTATGAGGAAAGATTGGACAGGCTGTGGTTGTTTTTCTTGGACCAAAGAAGGTTGAGAGGGGACCTGATAGAGGTGTATAAGAGTATGAGGGGCATCAAAAGGGTGGGTAGGAAGGCACTTTTTCCATTAGTAGAGGGGTCAATAACCAGGAGGCATTGATTTAAGGTAAGAGATCGTAGGCTAAAAAGAGAGTTATGGAGAATTTTTTTCACCCAGAGGTTGGTGGGAGTCTGGCAGTTACTGCCTGAAAGGGTGGTTGAGTCAGAAACTCTCGTAACATTTAAGTATTTAGATATTCACTTGCATTGCCATAGCCTCCAGGGCTATGGGCCAAGCGCTGGAAAATGGGATTAGTGTAGTCAGATCTTTGTTGACAGACATGGACACGATGGGCTGAATGGTCTCCTTCTGTGCTGTAGATGTCTTTGAGTCTACGAGAACACAAGAATAGGAGCAGGAGTAGACCACACAGCCCATTGAGCTTGCTCTGCCATTCAATACGATTATGGTTGCTCCTGGGCTTCAACTCCATTTTCCCGCCCACTCCCTGTATCCCATAATTCCCTGAGAGACCAAAAATGTGTCTATCCCAGCTTTAAATATATTCAACAATGCAACATTTACAAACCTCTGAGGTAGAGAATTCTAAAGATTCACAACCCTTTGAATGAAGTAATTTCTCCTCATCTCAATGCTAAATGACTGGGCCCTTATCCTGAGACTGTGCCCCCATGATTTAGATTCCCCAACCAGCGGAAACAATCTCTCAGCATCTGCCCTATCGAGCCCCTTCAGAATTTTGTAGGTTTTAATGTGATTTGTAGGTTTCAATGAGATTACATTTAAGGGGAAGCTAGATGAGCACACGAGGGAGAAGGGAATAGAGGGTTACAGTGATAGACTTAGATGAGAGGCGCGAGTGGAGCATAAACACTGGCATCAGCTGGGTGAGCCGAATGGCCTTTCTCTGTACCACATATCTTATGTAATCTTGTGTGACATTGAGTAAGACAATTTTACAGTTACAACAGGTAAAATTTGCTCCGAAAAGAGCAGCTTTTAACTTAAAATAATTTCAAGGAAAAATTGATAAGACCTAGCATTTCAGACAGTATACTCTGTGGAATGACTGGAACAGATGAATGAGGTAGTTAAATATAATGAATAATGGGAGTATGGGCAGCATCTTAGAGGCAACACATGAGCATGGAGTGGGTTTTGCAGTAAAAAACACTCTATTTGTGATGATTGAACCCCCCACCGAGGGCTCAAAGATCCTTCTTACACTTTGTTTGTCAACAAGCATGGGCCCAGTTAACCTCATGTATCTATGCCCTGATACTCGCCTCCATCTCAGAGGTCAAGGATAAATTCTCTGAGGCACTTGATGTTACAATCAACAGAATTCACAGAACCAAGGGATTGGACCTTCTAGGGAACTTCAATACAAGGGTGAGTACCAACTACGCAGTTTGACCAACGTGCATAGGGCACCAGGGAATCAGCAAGATTAACGAAAATGGAGAGAGGTTGCTGGAACTATGCTGTTACCATGGACTCTGTGTGATGAACAGCTACTTCCAAACTAAGCTGTGCCACAAGGTGTTCTGGAGACATCTGAGATCACATCACTGGCACCAGCTAGATCTCATCATCACCAGACGTACCATCCTCAACAATGTACTCATCACTCAGAGCTATCACAGAGGGGTGATGGTGCATAGTGGTAATATCACTGGATTAGTAATCTAGAGGCCCTTCCTAATCCACTGGGGTTGTGGGTTCAAATCCCACCACAGCAACTGGATTATAAAGCTCATCTCAATAATGGTGACATCACTGATTTTCAACAGGTTGATCCTGGGTATTGAGGGATTTTCTAAAAAAAAGTTGAGCAGTTTGGGCCTGTACTCATTGGAGTTTAGAAGAATGAGAGGTGACCTTATTGAAACATGTAAGATTCTTCAGGGGCTTGACAGGGTAGATGTGGTGAGGTTGTTTCACCCTCTGGGAGAGTCTAGAACCAGAAGGCATAGTCTCAGAGTAAGGGGTCGTCCATTTAAGACAGGGATGAGGAGGAATTTTTTCTCTCAGAGAGTAGTGAATCTGTGGAATTCTTTACTGCAGAGGGCTGTAGAGGCTGGGTCGTTAAGTATATTCAATGCTGGGATAGACAGATTTTTAATCATTAAGGGAATCAAAGGTTATGGGGAAAAGGCAGGAAAGTGAAGAAGAGGATTATCAGATCAGCCATGATCTCATTGAATGGCAGGGTGGACTCAATGGGCCAAATGGCCTATTTATGGTCTTATGGTCACAGCACTGACTATGATACTGATCACCCCCTGGTGTGTAGCAAGGCCAGGCCTCAGCCAAGAAAGTTATACCATAGTCAAGGAACTAGTAATCCAGATGCCCAGGCTAATGCCCTAGTGACACGGGTTCAAATCCAACACAGCAGCTGGTAGAATTTAAATTCAATTAATAAATCTGGAAGTAAAAACTAGATTCAGTAATGGTGAGGATGAAACCATTGTTGATTGTCATAAGAACCCATCTGGTTCACTAAAGTCCTTTAGGGAAGGAAATCTGCCATCCTTACCTGGTCTGGCCTACATGTAACTTCATACAGCAATGTGGTTTAGTTATTATTGGGACCTTATATCAATGGCCATTCATCAGTCTTCTGATGTTTCTCACCCTAATGAAGCTGCCTGGCCCGCTGAGTGTTTCCAGCATTGTTTGTTTTTATTATGTTTATATCTTAAGTAGTCTCAACAATTCCTGTCACTAACAACGATTAACAAATCCTTACCAAATCTTACTCACTCTATTTGTCAATGGGAGGATATTATCATTGAGTGAGAATAATGTGCTTTTGCTGGTAATGTATGAGAAGTCTCTTTTCCCTTCGGGACATGTGCTCCACATTTTTCATAGTAGTTTACCCCACAAGGCAATTCCACTCCATTAGAAAATGCAATCATATGAAAGCATGCATTGAGAAAGTTCCTTTCGGCATTTCGAGCAAGCGCTTTCCGTAAATCATGTACAATCTATTATGGAGTGTATTTAATATCCTGAAGGACAGTTTGGCTTAAAAACACGATGAAACTCCAGATTATTTGTCCTTGTCACCAACTCTATTATTATTTAATTCTGGCTAGTTCTTTTCCAAAGATGCTTTGTCATTGTGTCAACCATGGTTCAGTTGGTAGTTCTGTCACCTCTGAATCAGAGCGTTGTGGGTCTAAGCCCCACTCCAGAGGCTTGAGCCCAAAATCAAGGCTGACAATCTAGTACAGTAGTGAGGGCAAGCTGCATTATCTGAGGTGTCATTTTCCAGGTGAGACAATAAACCGAGGCCCTGTCTGCCCTCTCAGGCAGACATAAAAGATCCCGTGGCACTATTTCGAAGAGGAACAGAGGAGCCATTCCCAGTGTCCTAGTCAATATTTATCCCTCAACCAATATGACTCAAACAGATTATCTGATCATTACCACATTGTTGTTTGTGGGAGCTTGCTGTGTGCCAATTGGCTGCTGTATTTCATACATTCCAACAATGACTACAATTCAAAAATACTTCACTGACTTTGGGTCATCCTAAAGTTGGGAAAGGCATTATATAAACGCAAACTGTACTTTCCTTTTTGGCTCCAGCTTCAGAGACCTATAGGAGAATCATGGAGGATTTGATCATCTCAGACACCTTGGCAGACATCATGCAGGATCAGAATCCCAGAATTGTTATGGTGCAGAAGGAGGCCATTCAGCCCATCGTGTCTGCACTGGCTCTCTCAATGAGCATTATGACTCAGTGCCATTCTCCTGCCCTTTCCCTGTACCCTTGCACATTGTTTCTATTTAAATAATTATCTAATACCCTCTTGAATGCCTCGATTGAACCTGCCTCCACCACACTTCCAGGCAGCACATTCCAGACTCGAACAGCTCGCTGTGTGAAAACGTTTTTTCTTACATCGCTTTTGCTTCTTTTGCAAATTACTTTAAATCAGTGCCCCCTTGTTCTTGATCCCTTTATGAGCGAGAACAGTTTCTCCCTACCTACTCTATCCAGCCCCCTCATGATTTTGAACATCTCTATCAAATCTACTCTTTGCCTTCTCCTGTCCAAGGAGAACAGTCCCAACCTCTCCAATATATCTTCATAACTGAAGTTTCTTATCCCTGGAACCATTCTTGGATACCTCTTCTGCATTCTCTCCAATGCATTCGCATCCTTCCTATAATGTGGCGCCCAGAACTATGCACAGTACTCCAACTGAAGTCTAACTGGTGTCCTATGCAAGTTCAGCATAGCCTCCTTGCTCTTGTACTCTATGCCCCTATTAATAAAGGCCAGGACTTCAAACCCAGCACCAAGCTCATGGTCTACAGAACAGTAGATATCCACCCTCCTATATGGCTCAGAGATGTGGACTATGTACAGCAGACACCTCAAAACTCTGGAGAAGCACCAGCAGCGCTGCCTCCGCAAGATGCTGCAAATCCATTAGCAGGATAGACGCACCAACGGCAGTGTTCTCATTCAGGCCAATATCCCCAGCATCGAAGCATTGACCACGCTTTATCAGCTCTGCTGGGCGGGCCACATCATCCACATGCCTGACACGAGATTCCCGAAACAAGCGCTCTACTCGGAGCTTTGACACGGCAAGCGAGCCTCAGGAGGGCAGGGGAAATGCTTCAAGGATACCCTCAAAGCCTCCTGGAAAAGTGCAAAATACCCACTGACATCTGGGAATTCCTGGCCCAAGACCACACGAAGTGGACGGAAAGCATCCATGAAGGAGCTGAACACCTCGACTCTCATCACCAAGGGCTAGCTGAAGCCAAGCGTCAACAGTGAAAGGAGCGTATGGCAAACTAGGCACTCTACCCACCTGTCCTCCCTACCATCCTCTGCCCCACCTGTGATAGAGACTGTAGGTCACACATTGGACTCTTCAGTCACCTGAGAACTCATTCTTAGTGTGGAAGCAAGTCATCCTCGACCCAAGGGACTGCCTAAGAAGAAGAATAAAACTAGATACTATATACTTTACTAACTGTTCTCTTCACCTGTCCTGCCACATTCAATGATCTATGCACATATACACCCAGGTCCTTCTGCTCCTGCACCCCCTTAATAATTGTACTCTTTATTTTATATTGTCTCTCCATGTTCTTCCTACCAAAATGAATCACCTCACACTTCTCCACATTGAACTCCATCTGCCACCTATCTGCCCACTCCACCAACTTGTCTATGTCCTTTGGAGCTCTATACTGTTCTCCTCACAGTTTACAATGGTTCCAAATTTCATATCATCTGCAAACTTTGAAACTGTCCCATGCGCACCAAGATCTAGATCATTAATATATTTTCAGGGGAAGCAGGGTCCCAAAACTGACACCTGGGGAACTCCACTACAAACCTTCCTGCAGCTTGAAAAATATCCATTAACCATTATCCGAGACATGTTAGGGAGGCTCTAATGCAAATTGAAGGATTTGGGCTACTTAACTCATGATGCAAGGACCAATTCAAGATTTGGGCTATTATTGGATTGGGTCCCAGTGACACTTTGCCCCACTTATAGGAAAGCACAAAGGTCAGAAGGATCCAACTGTAAATGGGCAATGCCCAAAGTTCATATGCCTACTGCCCCTGAACCTCTAGACTTCGCACCTGACAGGTTCAGGCTTTGCACATCTCACTGATTAATGTTATTGCAGTACTACAAGTTCGGGCTGCGCTCTAATCCAAAGGTTTCAGTCCTACTGTGCCTGACTGAGGCTGATATCACCTGCCAGCAATCGTTCAGATCCAACCCCTTTTATGAAAGCTGTCATGCCTGGGGTGTTTGGGTCATGGGGGAAGCGGTGGGGGTCGGGGGGGGAGGTGGTGGTGGTGGGGGTGCCCTACCAGTATTCTTTAAGGCAGAGCTATAGCTGCAAGGGACGA
Organism: Cetorhinus maximus; assembly: GCF_964194155.1. Lineage (NCBI taxonomy): Eukaryota > Metazoa > Chordata > Chondrichthyes > Lamniformes > Cetorhinidae > Cetorhinus > Cetorhinus maximus. The sequence continues at coordinate 50,023,567 of NC_135883.1, forward strand.
TCTGGGGATGGAACATCTGGAATGAGTGCAATCCAAAGGCTTCACAATGACTCCCGAGCTTGTGAGTGCAAGGTGACCATTGCTGGGCCGTATTCAGTCATGTATTTGTTCAATGCTTCCGCAGAGATGAGCAGGAGATGAGACTGGATGGAGCAGCCAATGTTGCCTTTATCCTGGCTATCAGGCGACTGAAGAGAAGAAGAAGGGCCCACTGCCATCAGGCTGGGAAAGGAGAAGAGCCTCGTCCTGAGGAACATGGGCCAATGGGAATCTATGAAGACCCAGAAGCTGAGGCTCAAAGATCCAATCCATGGAGGCATTTGGCATGACCAAGGGTGTATCGAAGACAATTCTCATACCTGCAGATGAGTGAGGGACAGTGCCGCAGATGCCTTCGCTTGTCAAGGGATACCGTGGCTCACATCTGCCCACATTCTTCAGGAGGAACTGATGCTGCAGAAACCGGGAGACCACCCATTGCCAGTGGCTCTAAATGTGACCACTGCATTCAACTTTTTTGCAAAGGGCCCACTGGAGATCTCTGTGGAATATCTCAAGCATCTACTCATAAATGCATCTGAGAGGTTACTGATGCATTATTTAGCAAGGCGCACAATTACAGCCAGCCAAGCTGCCAGAGCAATGGGATTTGCAGCAATCTCCCAGCTTCCCACAGGTGCAGGGTGCCATCGACTGCACAAATGTGGCTTTAAGAGCTCCCTGGCAGCAGCCATGGCGATTCATCAACAGAAAAGGCTCTCTCAACGTGCAGCTGGTCTACAACCACCAGACGCAGATTACGCAGCGGTGTGTAAGATACCCTCGGAACTCTCATGACTTGTACATCTCGAGTCATTCACAGGTGTCACAGATCTTTCAGACCTTCAGTGCATCCAGGGTTGGCTTCTCAGTAACAAAGGCTACCACCAAAAGACATGGTTGATGACACCCGTTCGGCAGCCACTAAGTGCCTTAGACGAGAAGTATAACGCTGCTCACTCTGCAACACGCTCATCGATTGAGCCGACCATTGGCATCTTGAAGATGCGTTTTTGTTACCTGGACAGGTCAGGCAGCACTCTCCAGTACTCTCCCCAAAAGGTCTCCAGCATCATTGTGGCTTGTTGCGCTCTACACAACCTAGTGCTACAAAGGGGGGATGACCTGCCACAATGAGAGATGGAGGAGCTGCATGTCTCCTCTGATGAAGAGGACATCGAGGGGGCTGAGCCCAATGAGCGTGAGGAGGTTGAGGCTCCAGAGGAAGAGGCCATAGCACGGGCCAGACATGGCAGACATGCCCATGAGATACTTATAGCCGCAAGGGTCCAGAGTGATGATGACGAGTCGCTCATACAAGCTTCTTTCAACCATGTCCTTCATACTGACTCGATATTAACACTTTCATTGCGATCCTCATCTCAATGACACACATCAATATCTGAATGGGTTGTTACTATCTCACACCACGATGTCCTCACCCTTGGAATGCCAGGCAGCCTCTGGAGCATGTGGCCATTCTTTTATGGGATAATAACTCCACCAGCGTGCACTGTGAGCAGAGTAGACATGGTGCAGTCTCTTCAAGCATCTTGCAAACATTCCACTGCCTAAAGCAGGCTTCAAGAGGCAGGAATAGCACTGCTATCCTCACTGCACTCATGGTAGTATGCCTGGAGTGTGGTAAGACACCTCAAGGGGGACCAGCATCACTCTGTGGTTCTCGCCTTGATGCCTGAGGTCTAACCTCAATCCACACTGCAGCATCTCTCCACAGGTTTATGCAAGATTAGTGTTCAGGCCTCATCATCACACTGAGTCCTCAGCATGAGATCATTCCCTAGGGTACAGTCATCTGAGACTCACAGTAATGGATGTGAGCCTGTGAGTCAGGTCAATTTCCTGTGCACTGTTGAAGCTTCAGTAGCAACATCATTTGATCACTGTCAAGCACTCATGACCCTGCAATGGTTTGGAGTCTCCCATGTTACTGTTCAGCCTAGCCTTGGCATCTTTGGGCCAGAAAATGCAGACACTGTATTTCAGCATCAACTAGTTAAATCATTAATAATAAAGAGCATGCATCAGGCATAGTGAAGCTTCTCTCTGATCCCATATGGGGCTCCACATTTTCATTCCAGCAGTCTCAGACATCCACACGGAAACCAGGCATAGTGATGGCATTATAACAATCACATAGCCATGTCGACTGCCCATCAGAGAGCTGGCACAGGATTAATTCAAGACACGCTAGCCAGACCTTCAGGTCCAGAGCAGCATCCTCCCATGCCACAGTCCGTCATCTGGGGCCTTGACACACACCTCTGTTCTTGCATAGTCATTGCCCTCTAGCAACCTCAAGACTTATTTGTTAGCTTGGTCCAAAGCTCTGCATCATGCAGGTGGAAAAGTGGGCACTACCATAGGGGTGATGTTTAGACGTACACGTGGACTTGACATAACACTGCAGTCCGCCAGGAGTGCTCAAGAGCCACGAGTATTGGTGGATAGAAAACCCAGACTCATGCCTGACAGCCATGAAACAGAGGCCATTGAAAGATGCACTGGCTGAAATTGACTGCAACACAGGTCGCCATTCAATCCTGTAAGATCCACATTGAACACTTCTCAGTGCAGAAGCATCAGGAGACTAAACCAGACTGTACCATCTAAACTCAGGAGGCCACATGATATGGATCTCTGACGCAGGTCTCTGAGATGCATTGCCCAAACACCATGTTCTTTGAGGCAGAGGCTTTGCTCATGTCACTGCCGCACAGAGAGCAGCCAGGCACTGTAATGAGATAGTACGAGACACTATAGACCTGAAGTACACGATGGGACATATGTGAGGAGGGGTGGGGAAGAGTATCTGTTACCCTTGTATGACCTTGGAGCACTGCATCAGATAGAAGAGACATACACTAGATAGGAAGTTGACAGGAACAAGGTATATTTACCTATATATGTGCAAAGTATAAACAAATCATGAACACGTGTATCACTTTTGTGCTCTTAGTATTTCTTAAGTTTTCTTACTCTATCGCTATGTCTTGATGCTTCCCCGACATCGGCAGCAGAGGTGGAGGCAGCTTGCTGACTGCTACGCCCCATTGTCTATGATGACCTTGGTGGGCATCCTCTGAAGGGCTGAGGCCTGGAGGGCCCAGGCCCACTTTGGGTCTCCTTCTATGGGGCAAGTGCGCCCTTATTAGCCTTAGCAGCTAGATGTCACAGGCAGAGGGAACTTGGAGTGGCTTGTCATTGCAGGAGAGTCCTGGGTGGATTACCCTGGAGTGTCCAGCTGACCTTCTGCCTCCCTGTGGGTGCCCGAGGAGAAGGGGCACTTGGAGGGAGATCGAGGTGCCACTTGCCCCTCTCGTCTAGCCAATGCTCGAACACTCTGATGGTTGAAGCAATGGTGTGCAAATCCTCACAAACTCCAGCACAAAGTCCTGGATCAAGGTCTCTCCATGGGCGGTTGCCACCTTTCTATTGGTGACCTCGATGGGCTGGCATGTTGGCACAACGACATCAGACTGAACACAGATGGACTCCTCCTTCCTCCAATCTAATCTGGTGACAACCTCTGACAACCTTGCCTGCTGTTCCCCTGTCTGTCTTTGGAGCTCCAACGTCTCTCTGAGGGCTGATTCCAGAGGCTCGTCATCAGACTCAGGCTCAGAAGGAGCCTGGCCTCCAGCAGCCCTCCAAGTGTCCAGGACCTTGGCTGTCACTGCCTCCACCTACTGTGGACCCGAATCACTAGGTAGTGACTCTGAGCCTGCTCTCAGGTCCCACCAAGGTGTGTATCTCTGCACGGGTGGAGGGTGCAGGTGAACGTTGTGATAGCTCTACATTCAGTGTGTCCTCAGGATCCTCATCCGAGGTGGTCTGGGGGCTGGGGCTGGTGGGCTGGCTGCTGGTGGCCCTCTTCCTTTTCATGCTGGTGCCTGTTAAAGAGAGAAAAGATAATTAGTGATTGGCTGCATCCTCAGCAACATTAAAAAGCACTCAGTTTCAGCAGGTGAGTGAAGACTAGTGAATGGGGCCTCACTGGCCTGTTGGGAGATGCCGGTCTCACCTTCGGCACACAAATGGTCCCGGTCCTCACCAGCTAGCTCTGCCACCAGCTCCTGGTAGGGGGTGAGGGGCCAGAGTTCCAGCGTCTCCCCGCCAATCTGCGTAAAGACAGATGGACAGGCTGCGAGCAGGACGGGAGCCAAAGCAAATGATATGCATGCCTCCCTGCTGTGTGTGCTGAGTGGATCTCTGTAAGGGCTAAGGATGTGACTTGTACAGGATGTGAGAAGAGATGAAGATGTAAATGTGTGAGAGAATCAGTGGTGACGTCCCTTGTGGTGGTAGTGTGTGAGATTTCTGTGGACTGCAACTGCAACTGCAAAGTTGCTGAACTTTGGGCTGTGTGCTTCTTTCTTTTTGGGGCCATTCTGGTATTCACCACGACCAGTCCTGGGCTGCAGAGAGTGAATGTGAGCATGGGTGCAGTTTAAATATGGTGCCCATGATGATGAGCTGATGAGGTAACAGCAGGGCGTACGAATCCCAGGCCGTCCCACCATGAGGTACAAAAGGCTTCACGTTCATGCATATATAATAAGCTGAACAGCGGACCACCTGGCACAGAAACCCACCACGCCAGCCAGTGAGAATCGCGCCACCTTTACCATCTGCCACTGCATTTAGTCTCCGGAGCAGAAAATTCTGTCCCTTATTTGTAAAACCTGAGGTCGGGTCTTCAATCCAGGCCCCCAACATTCCACAGGGTCAGTTACTCTGAAGATGCATTCAAAGATTGGGACTTCCACCCCAGCACTAACCCAGGGTCTGGTCACTAGAACCCCCATCGGATGGAAGATGGAAAGGATGTGCTGGGAGTGAGAATGGAAACTTGTGGGTCATTTTTAACTCCCGGTGAGAACGGACAATAATGTGGAGGAATGGTAATGAGCATGAGGCCACACAGAGATCCCTAAATCAAGATCCTACCTCATGGTCTTCTGTCCCAGCCCCCTCCATATCTCTCTCCATGCCTGTGGTGACACAGCCTGTCTAAGCAGAGATAGAATGAACAGCTAGTCCCTCCCATTGAGAAAGCTCCCACCACGGACACAATGGCCTTTTGTGTAGAAAAGCAGCCAAGGTATCGGCCTTCACCTGGAGTAAGAACCAGAATAGGAGAATGAGAGAGGCATGGAGTCTAGAAGGAGTCCATTGGCTAATGTTGACATCAAAGGAAAATCTGACTTATTGTCTACCCAGTTACTCAATAAACGAGCAACAGGGTCTGTGAGGAATAAAAGTGATGTGGAGTTCTCAACAGAAAAAATGATGACGTTTACAACAAAAATTTGCATTTATAAAGCACCCTTAACACATGAAACATTCCAAAGCACTTCACAGGAGCCTCACCTGTGTACTGCACCTCAACTCCTATTCACTGACAGGCTGTGATCCATGATATTAAGGGATCTGCATTGTCCTCCAGCTACCTGAGACCTTGAAATGAGACCATATTGCTGTGGTCAATGAATCTTGGTCAATTCCAGTCAAGTTGCAACAGTGTGCGGTCATACACAAACTGGGCATTCAGTGCCTCTTGTGTGAAGAACGTTATGGGGGGCGGGGGAGGGGGTGTTGGTGGGGAGGGTGATGTTATCAGTTGGTGCTCCCAGTGACATAATGCAGCCTGTTCTTGGGGTAGTTAGGGAGAAGGAGGTCCTGCTGATACCATGTTGTTCCAATGTGCTGGATAAATCTCCTGCTTCTTCTAAAGATGGTGTGATGACTAAATGAATGCATGACCAGACCGCCCCCTAGCTGATGTTTGAGGGTTCCTACGACTGCTTGAATTTTTCCAGTATTTAAGAAATAAGTGTGGCCTCACAGAGCTGTCTGGATAGACAATCTGGGCTTCAGTGCTCCCTGTAGTGGCTGCACAGTTCCTCAAACACTTATCCAAATACAAAACACTGCAGATGCTAGAAATCCAGAATAAAAACAGAAGATGTTGGAAATACACAGCTGCTCTGGCAGTAGCCATGGAGAGAAACAGAGTTAATGGTTGGGATTTTCCAGCCCCACCCGCCGCCGGGATTTTCTGATCCCGCCGAAAATGAATGGACGTTTGGCTGGTGGGTTCTGCCACAGCGGGGCTGGAAAATCCCAGCCAATATATCAGCTTGATGACCTGTGGTGATGTATACTGATTTCCTCAAATACTTGTTTGATGAATCACCCTCTTCTCATTACACTGGGTCTCATTGGAACCTTAGAAGGTGACCCAATTTTTTTTTTTTGCAGTGTGGTGAGGTGATGGGGTCAGAGGTAATATCTAGCAGTTTGCATCCTCTTCAATTCCTACCTCAGCTTCCATTCCCGAGTGCCCTGCTCATTGCTCTGCCCTTGTTAAAAGAGTGAAGAAGCGAATAGTCACAACAATAACGCAGAACCTCCTCCACACTCTGTGAGGGTGTGTTTGAGGATCGGGAACTTCCTAGAAATCTCACAAATCCTCAAGCTGTTAGCTGCAAAGCAAAAGTGTCTGATCCGCCATCGATCATTAAAGCTCTTGTGTGAAGAACGTTATGGGGGGAGGGGGGTGGTGGTGAACTGCAGTATCTCCAACAGTATCAGCTGGGGCTGGCAACATCCACAGCTACTTTCGTGCTGTGTGAATAACACTTGTAGTTGTCACTCCCTATTCCTCCTCATATCTATGTCCGATCAGGAGTTGCCAGCACTCACTGTCAGAAGGTCCTCAACTTGACCAGAAATGACAGAAATGGAATGTAAACCAATCCTGTCATGGACTCATGTTAAATCACAGTTAATTTACGTCCCAAGCTCACTATACACTATAAGCACATCTGGGCCCCAGTTTGGGGCCACATTATTTTCAAATATGACCAAATTCATTGCTTTTACAAGGATCAACACAGCTAACTAGGGGACACAGATTTAAGGTTTTGTACAAGAGATAGAGGGGAGATGTGAGAGCGATTGGTAAGAACCTGGAACTCACTGCCGATGAGGGTGGTGGGAGTGGAGACAATTAAGTGTTTCAAAAGAAAATTGGATGGGCACGAGAGGGAAATAAACTTGTAGCTGGGGCTGTAGGGTTAGAGCAGTGGTGTGGACTGACTGACTCTACGGAGAGACAGCATAGACTCGACTGGCCTCCTGTGTCATAATGACTCAATTAACTCTATTACTTGTTTTGCAGGTTGTGTGTTAACTTTGTAATGGTGACATCTCGTTCTGCACTCACGCTCCAAGTTAAATCTGCTGCCTGCATCCATTATCTGCCCTTCTCTGCATGGACCATGGACTTGGTGAGAGGGGGCCAGAAGGAGTGACTCAGCAGACTGAGTACCCAGCATCATCTCTGAAATCACTGACCTCCTTGAGCGTGTTTCTGAAATTGAATTTACAGTTTCATCCCCAGCCTTATCAAAGATCCCACCCCCAGTGAGTCTCTATCACTGAGATTGCTGCTGAAGACTCTTGGGCTAATACACAGGCAATTTCGTCAGCTATCTCACGAGGCTCAGTGTCTGAGCAATTTATTTTCCTGCAAACCCTCCTCACTTCATTTCATACAGCAGCAGGCAGGAATGTCTCATCATGGACAGGACTTCCTTTTGATTAAAGTGTTGCTTTCAAATGATCTATTCACAGATGAAAGATTAAGAGGCTTTCAGAAAAGCAAGTAGAAAGATAGTCCTGAATTTTGTAATCTATTGCAGAAACTTTTAATAGGTTTATACTAGGTGACACTGGCACAGCTTTATTTCCTATCCCTGGTTGCTCTGAAGGCACTAAAGGCGATTCTTCTGATTTTGTAACCCTGGATACACATGGAACTGGGATCTGCACAATCGCCCGCTAGTGATTGATCAGGAGAACCCTCAGGAAGATTCTGAGTATAAGAATCAAACATACAGGCCAGGATTTTATGAGGTGGTAGTCACTCTGCCCATTAGCCAGATAGTCAGGGGTAACCCCACCTCTGCAGGCTCTGGAAGCCGTGACCATATTTCCTGGTCTTCGGGTAGTTGAATGCCCACAGTTGTGGTTTCCACCCCTCTGAGACAGGATGTCTCTCCTCCAGGAGCTGGTGGCCAATCAGATGGCTGATAGCTGTTCAGTCCCAGCAACTGGGAACAATGACCTCTGCTCGTACTGCAGGCGCCAAGCAACCACAATGGAAGAGAGTGCAGGTAAATGTGCTCATGGACTGCCCGGGCAAATCAGGCAGATCCCAGACTGGGGGTGGGTGGTCGATTGTGGGAACAGGGGTGGGTCTTCCAGTGTGGATGATACCTGCCTCTGAGGGGGCGGGTAGGGAGGTGCCCTCTGTGGACCACAGGATGCTGATCACAAGCCCCCACCCCAAGCCTACAGGGAGGCTGCCAGGTTACACTGTGCAGTCTCCCCACATGGCAATTTGCTCACCTGCCGTTGGGTAAAATTCCAGCGATAGCGGGAAGGCAATGGGCATGCTGTCCCCCACCATCCCACCCAATTTTATGCCCACTCCATCTCCCAGTCCCCTGCTGGGGTCAGGAACCTGATGCCCATATAATTTTTGGGTCCCTGACTCTGCACCACATCTGTGTCGCTCACTCGCTGCAATCTTCAAACGTTAGCACACTAACTGGGCATTACCAGGAGATGGGAGATGCCTGTTAGAGCAGGAGTGTCAAAGGCAGATGGCAGCCATGATAGGGCCTGAGAGGAAGCAGAAATTCAGAGGGCTAGAAACCTCAGCACTCAGAGAATTGGCCAAACGCCCAGCCACAAGGTACTGTGCCTGAAACCCCTGGCAGCAAAAATTCTTCTGGCTTAAAAAAAACTGCAGCCCCTGCTCGAAGTAGGCAGCTGTAAACTGACATACATGAGATTGCTTAGTTCAGCAATTTGCTGGATGAATCAAACAAGGATGGTTTCATTCGCCCTCTAGTGCCTGGTTTCAGAAGTGGAATCACTGGAGCAAGAGGCCCAGTCTCGCAGGTACACATGAGATCTCCGCACTTATTAGAAACCTTTAATAAAAAGAGTAAATCTAAAAGGTTTGGACCATCTTTCACTGCACAGGTTACTCCAGTCTACCAACGGTACATAAGAGAAGGAGCTGGAACCCTGACTGAAAATAATTTTCAACATAAAGTAAGGAAAGCAAATACAACTGTTCAATTTTTAAAATTACAATGGGGTAACTGAAACTTATCTCTGCTGGGTCACAGAATTATAGAATGATACAGCACACAGGAAGAGGCCATTTTACCCCTGCTGTCTCTGAAAGATCTATCTAGTTGTCCCATGATCTTTCCCCACCTTCCTACAAATATTTCCTTGAAGTCTTTACCCAAATCCCTTTCGAAAGTTACTATTCAATCTGCTTCATCTGTCCTTTCAAGTAGTGCATTCCAGATCATAACAACTGGCTGCTGGTTGTGGGATCTTGCTTACTGTTTCTGATACACTCTGTTACAGGCTCATTTGCCATCTGCTGGTGTGTACTTTGAAATGTTGCCTGTGTTTTGATGGTGATCAGGGATGAAATGGGACAACAATTTCAGATCATTCCCATTGTTCTATGTTCTCAGACAGCAGCTTCTGCGAATGGTTCTGCTATTTACAGCTTTTCTAAACTAATCTTTTTTTCTCCACTGTCCCATTACCACCCCTTGTGTTTTGCACAATCATCCCATTTAATCACTCCTGCTTTCCACCTGTTATGATATGGCAGAGGGTAATTGCCAGGCTGACTAAATCCCAAAGGGAAATGTGGTCAAGCTATCACAACGGTTTTGCAATTTGTATTTATTATGAGGAGGTATGTACGCTGAAGTCAGAAGTAAAGAGTCCACTACCACCTTTGGAGATTTTAAAGGTTAAATTAAAACATTTATTAACAATAGAAAAGAAAAAGTTAGACACAAAAGATTACAGTTATACATAGTCTTCTAACAGTCCCCAAAAGATTTCTACTTAACTAGACTCCCAACTACACACCCCTTTCAGGCAACAGTCCAAATATATTCTTAATCTATAAAACATCCAGCAATATTACCACAAGAACCCACTGTTGCTAAAGGGGAGGTATTTCACAGCTTTTCTCTCCTTCTCACTCGACAATGGAACTCCAAGGTTTTTATAACAAAACCATGCACTCTGGACCAAACCAGCACTTCTCTGGGGTGGCTAGAGGCTGCTTTTTCACAGGTCTATTTCACACAGTCCACCTCTCAAGATCTCACAGGGCCACTCCCCATATAGCTTTCCATTTTTCTTGAAATATGTTTACTCCCTTTTGACCTGTAAATCTCTTGTTTCACCATTGCTTTGGAAGTTACTTTTTCCAGAATATAAATATCTTTCATGTTGTCATTATGGACAGCATTCTCAGGAAAAATAAACTGAATAACTTTGCCTTATTTATTTTGCTAGCTGTAAAACATCTTATCATGCCCCTTTGAAAATCAAAGAAGCTTATCTACAAATACAAATTCCATTTGCACTGTATCTCATCTTAGCTTACCCATCTCCATTCCAAAAAGCCTGTTTTTTATGCTTAACCCCTTTGATGATTCAAACCTTGCGGTCTGACCGTCTTTAATTTAATTAAATTAGTTACCCTGTTACGACCTACCCCAGGTGAGGTTCCCCAAAGTTGTTGATCTAGGCGAGACCCCACAATTCATCACCGTCTGGCTGGAACATCCCCAAATTGTTATGCCCTGAGTGAGGAGGGATGAATTGGCTCCCTGTCTTTATTCAGCATGCCCCTGCCACGCCCCCACCCCTCCCTGTTGATTGCAATAGGATTTAATATAAAAAGGATCCCTTTCGCAGATATCTTTTTCCCACACCCAATCATTCTGGTTTTGAAGGAGCCAATTTGATCAGACTTTCTTAAGTTTAAGGTAAGAGTAAGTTTATTAACTACTAACACAAGAAAGGATAAAAGAGCAGTATATATGGTCATACAGGTTAAAAGTAAGAATTTATCTTGAAGTAAGAGAAGGGAGGTGATGGCATAGAGGTATTATCGCTGGGCTAGCAATCCAGAGCCCCAGGTTCAAATCCAGTGGAATTTGAATCCAATAAAAAAAACCCTGGAATTAAAAGTCCAATGACTAAGAAACCATTGTTGTAAAAACCTATCTAGTTCACTAATGCCCTTCAGGGAAGGAAATTGTTGTCCTAGTCTGGCTTGCGTGTGACTCCAGACCCACAGCAATGTGGTTGATTCTTAAATGGCCTAGCAAGCCACTCAGTTGTTACAAAGTCACAAAAAAGGGAATGAAACCGGACGGACAGCCTGGCTTTGACCAAGGCATCGGAAATGACAATGGCAATCACAGCCCTGTTGACCCTGCAAAGTCCTCCTTACTAACATCTAAGGGCTAATTGGAAGAGCTGTCTCACAGACTAGTCAAGACATAGTCATCCTCACGGAATTATACCTTACAGATAATGTCCCAGACTCCACCATCATCATCCCAGGGTATGTCCTGTCCCAGCGGTGGCGGCACAGTGGTATGGAGTCAGGAGGAGAGAGTATACAGCCCTGGGAGTCATCAACATTGAAGTCTCATGGCATCAGATCAAACATGGGCAAGGAAACCTCCCGCTGATTACCACGTACTGTCTTCCCTCAGCTGATGAATCAGGGCTCCTCCATGTTGAACATCACCTGGCGGAAGCACTGAGGGTGGCAAGGGCACAGAATGTACTCTTGGTGGGGGACTTCAATGTCCATCACCAAGAGTGGCTCAGTAGCACCACAGCTGGCTGAGTCCTAAAGGACATAGCTGCTAGACTGGGTCTATAGCAGGTGGTGAGGGAACCAACAAGAGGGAAAAACATACTTGACCTCATCCTTACCAACCTGCCTGCCACAGATGCATCTGTCCATGACTGTATCGGTAGGAGTGACCACCGCATTGTGGAGACAAAGTCCTGCCTTCACATTGAGGATCCCCTCCATCGTGTTGTGAGGCACTACCACTGTGCTAAATGGGATAGATTTCGAACAGATCTAGCAACTCAAGACTGGGTATCCATAAGGCACTGTGGGCCATCAGCAGCAGCAGAATTGTACTCAAACACAAACTGTAACCTCATGGCCCAGCATATCCCCCACTCTACCATTACCATCAAGCCAGGGGATCAACCCTGGTTCAATGAAGAAGGCATGCCAGGAGCAGCACCAAGCATACCTAAAAATGAGGTGTCAACCTGGTGAAGCTGTAACACAGGGCTACTTGTGTGCCAAACAGCATAAGCAGCAAGTGATAGACAGAGCTAAATGATCCCACAACCAACGGATCAAATCTAAGTTCCGCAGTCCTGCCACATCCAGCCGTGAATGGTGGTGGACAATTAAACAACTCACTGGAGGAGGAGGCCCCACAAATAACCCCATTCTCAATGATGGAGGAGCCCAGCACAGCAGTGCAAAAGATAAGGCTGAAGCATTCACAACAATCTTCAGCCAGAAGTGCTGAGTGGATAATCCATCTCGGCCTCCTCCGGGGGTCCCCAACATCACAGATGCCAGTTTTCAGCCAATTTGATTCACTCTACATGACCATCAAGAAATGGCGGAAGGCACTGGATACTGCAAAGGCTATGGGCCCTGACAATATTCTGGCAATAGTACTGAAGACTTGGGCTCCAGAACTTGCTGCGCCCCTAGCCAAGCTGTTCCAGTACAGCTACAACACTGGCATCTACCTAGCTGTGTGGAAAATTGCCCAGGTATGTCCTGTACACAAAAAGCAGGACAAATCCAACCCAGCCAATTACTATCCCATCAGTCTACTCTCGATATCAGTAAAGTAATGGAAGAGGTCATCAACAGTGCTATCAAGCGGCACTTCCTTAGCAATAACCTGCTCACTGATGCCCAGTTTGGGTTCCGCCAGGGCCACTCAGCTCCTGACCTCATTATAGCCTTGGTTCAAACATGGACAAAAGAGCTGAACACTCGAGGTGAGGGTGGCTGCCCTTGACATCAAGGCAGCATTTTACCGAGTGTGGCATCAAGGAGCCCCAGCAAAACTAGAGTCAATGGGAATCAAGGGTAAAACCCTCCGCTGATTGGAGTCATACCTCGCACTAAGGAAGATGGTTGTGGTTGTTGAAGGTCAGTCATCGCAGCTCCAGGACATCACCACAGGAGTTCCTCAGGGTAGTGTCCTAGGCCCAACCATCTTCAGCTGCTTTATCAATGATTGCACAATATTCAACACCATTTGCGACTCGTCAGATACTGAAGCAGTCCATGTCCAAATGCAGCAAGATCTGGACAATATCCAGGCTTGGGATGACAAATGGCAAATAACATTCACACCACTTAACTGTCAGGCAATGACCATCTCCAACAAGAGAGAATCTAACCATCGCCCCTTGATGTTTAATGGCATTACCATCATTGAATTCCCCACTATCAACATCCTGGGGGTTACCATTGACCAGAAACTGAACTAGACTAGCCATATAAATACTGTGACTACAAGAGCAAGTCAGAGGTTAGGAATCGTGCGACAAGTAACTCACCTCCTGACTCCTCAAAGTCTGCCCACCATCTACAAGGCACAAGTCAGGAATGTGATGGAACGCTCCCTACTTACCTGGATGAGTGCAGCTCCTACAACACTGAAGAAGCTAGACACCGTCCAGGACACAGCCACCTGCTTGATTGGCACCACATCCACAAACATTCACTCTCTCCACCACCGACACACAGTAGCAGCAGTGTGTACCACCTACAAGATGCACTGCAGGAATTCACCAAGGCTTCATTGACAGCACCTTCCAAACCCACGACCACTACCATCTAGAAGGACAAGGGCAGCAGATCAATGGGAACACCACCATCTGCAAGTTCCCCTCCAAGTCACCCACCATCCTGACTTGGGAATATATCACCGTTCCTTCAATGTCACTGGATCAAAATCCTGGAGCTCCCTTCTTAACAGCACTGCGGGTTTACCTCCACCACATGGACTGCAGCGGTTCAAGAAGGCAGCTCACCACCACCTTCTCAAGGGCAACTAGGGATGGACAATAAATGCTGGCCCAGCCAGCGAAGCCCACCTCCCATGAATTAATTTTTTTAAAAGTAGATGGAACAGTCCTTGACTAGTTGGGAGTTGGTGAATCAGTGTTGCGGCCGTTGTGATTCGAGGTTCAAGTAGAAATGACTTCGGTCGGCGAATAGTCGGTTTCGAGGTTCCAGTAACGTTGACTTCGGTAAAGAGAGAGAGATCAGGCTACCTGCAAAATGGTGATTTGCAGGGGCACTGTATGTGGCTGTTACTTCTGAGTCAAACTTCCAGCACTTGCTCTCTCAGACCACCCATTAACAGACAGACACCAGGGCAGCTTTTCAGCTCACTTTTAATCCCTTCTTTGTATATTCCAAATGGGAAGCGAATTCATAAATCTGTTTGGGCATTGCTCACAGGATTTCTTGATGAGATGATACTCATCTCCCATTATGTCCCATTGTCTCTATTGGAGGGAGCAATTAGTTTTGGGTGTCTTTAGAAGTGCCTTGTCTAGCAACAGGGTGGGGTTCCATTACCTCTTAGGGAGTCACCCTGCAGCATTCCAGCTAGTGGTTTGCTTGAATTTTTTAAAAACTCAGGTCTTATTTTTAAAGATCAAAATTTCTGGATGCAATTCGACGTTTTTTCCTTCATTATCATGACAACACACACACACAAACATTAACACACAGCACAGCCCCCACAAGCCTGCTTTAAAGTATCCCACAGTAAGCTTACACAGATCTACAACTCATCCTTAAAGGTGATGAATCAGAAAACACGGATAAAAGATTTCCCTGGAACAGCATGTGAAGGAACCAGACAAACTTGACTAAGGAAAACACTAAGCCCAGGGCCAAGGAAATTTGGTGTTAGAAATGCATAAATGTCAAAGGCTGCTTGGGGAACTAGGCTCTGCTAAGGAAAAAACTGATCGGTGTAAAGAACCAACTTTCACGCGCAAAAGATGAGTTTGCTAATGAAAAACGAGAACTGGTGAGAACATTAAGTGTTGGCCACAGGAAGTAGAACACTTGAATGATGACTTGAAATGTTTAAATGATAAACTTGTAGAAGCAAATTCAACATTTGATAGATCTTCAATTAAAATTTGGTGAACTTCAAGTATCAGAAGTCTCTATTAAATATCATGAAAAATGCCTTGAACAGGAAAAGGAATTGCTGATGAATCAGAACAGTTGGTTGAATGCAGAATTAAAAACCAAGACTGATGAACTGTTGGAACAAAGTCACGGAAATAGCAATGAGACCCTTGAGCCCTGATGCAATCTGAAGAACAAAAATGATGGCCACCTTCAGTGTGGTATATGACTCTAGGAGACAGTCTCCTGGCTGCTTCCAGGAGTTCCAACTGCAGGAACTTCCCAACAAGTCAGCCAACATGACTGGCAGAAAGACTGTTTTAGGATATAACTGACAGAAATGCATCATTTAGCATATCACTCTATCAATTTGCCCAGGCGCTAACTGGCCTACTATGTCGCCAATATTGTGGGTAAGGAATGCATATCCTTTTCTGGCTGGAGGTTTGCCAGCCACCACAATGGAAAAGGAGAAATAGGATTTTGGGCCGCTGTCTGAGACAGGCATTAAGTCCTTCTCTAAATCAGGGGCCAAGCACCTGTTGTGGCCCCCACTGTAAGATTAGTTTGCCCTCATGCTGTCTGTACAGATGAAAATCAGACCTTGCACCTGCCGGTTATATACAAGTAGGAACAACAGTGTTCCTCCCCACAGAGCATTTCATGAAAACTCGCCACACGCTTCTCTCTCTGACCTTTACTCCCAAAACCCCATTTCCTATTTTCCCCCATCCCTGGAGTTAACAGGGCCCCGACCCCAATCCCAAACTCAATCAGGGGGCTGACCTTCAAACTAACACACAAGACCTGAACCTCAGACACATATTCTGCAAGTTACTGGGATATGAGCAGTGAATTATTCACTCCCTCCCATTCATTCCCTCCCATTCGTTCCCCCCTGTTCACTCACTCCCATTCACTCCATCTCGTTCATTTCCTCCTGTTCACTCGCTCCCATTCCCTCCCTCCCGTTCATTCCCTCCTGTTCACTCACTCCCATTCACTCCCTCCTGTTCACTCACTCCCATTCACTCCCTCCTGTTCACTCACTCCCATTAGAGACGCATGCGATAAAGGAACATCTGTATGGGTGTCTTTAATATGCATATAGATTGGGCAAATCAAATTAGTAACAATACCTTAGAAGAGGAATTCCTGGAGTGTATACGGGATGTTTTTCTGGACCAATACGTTGAGGAACCAACTAGAGAACAGGCCATCCTAGACTGCGTATTGTGTAATGAGAAAGGAATAATTGGCAATCTAGTTGTGCAACGTCCCTTGAGGATGAGTGACAATAATATGATAGAATTCTTCATCAAGATGGAGAGTAATGTAGTTGATTCTGAGACTAGGGTCCTGAATCTTAATAAAGGAAACTACGATGGTATGAGGCGCGAGTTGGCTATGATGGATTGGGAAACATTACTTAAAGGGATGACGGTGGATAGGCAATGGCAAACATCCAAAGAGCGCATGGGTGAACTGCAACAATTGTTTGTTCCTGTCTGGCGCAAAAGTAAAACAGGAAAGGTGACCAAACCATGGCTTACAAGGGGAGTTAGAGATAGTATTAGATGCAAGAAAGAGGCATACAAACTGGCCCGAAAAAGCAACAGGCCTGAGGATTGGGAGCAGTTTAGAATTCAGCAAAGGAGGACCAAGGGATTATTAAGAAGGGGAAAATAGAGTACGAGAGTAAGCTTGCGTGGAACATAAAAACTGACTGTAAAAGTTTCTATAGGTATGTGAAGAGAAAAAGATTGGTGAAGACAAATGTAGGTCCCTTACCATCAGAAACAGGGGAATTTATAACGGGGAACAAAGAAATGGCTGACCAACTAAATACATACTTTGGTTCTGTCGGTACTAAGGAGGACACACATAACATACCAGAAATGTTGGGGAACATAGGGTTTAGTGAGAGGGAGGAACTGAAAGAAATCCGTATTAGTAGGGAAATGGTATTGGGGAAATTGATGGGATTGAAGGCCGATAAATCCCCAGGGCCTGATAATCTATATCCCAGAGTACTTAAGGAAGTGGCCCTAGAAATAGTGGATGCATTGGTGGTCATCTTCCGAGATTCTATAGACTCTGGAACAGTTCCTACGGATTGGAGGGTAGCTAAATGTAACCCCAGTATTTAAAAAGACAGGTAGAGAGAAAACAGGGAATTATAGACCAGTCAGCCTGACGTCGGTAGTGGGGAAAATCCTAGAGTCCATTATAAAAGATTTAATAGCTGAGAATGTGGAAAACAGTGGCAGAATTGGACAGAATCAGCATGGATTTATGAAAGGGAATTCATGCTTGACAAATCTACTGGAATTTTTTGAGGATGTAACTAGTAGACTTGATGAGGGGGAGCCCGTGGATGTGGTTTATTTGGACTTTCAGAAGGCTTTCGACAAAGTCCCATATAAGAGATTGGCTTGTAAAATTGAAGTGCATGGGATTGGGGATAGTGTATTGAGATGGATAGAAAACTGGTTGGCAGACAGGAAACAAAGAGTAGGAATAAATGGGTATTTTTCTGAATGGCAGGCAGTTACTAGCTGGGTACCGCAGGGATCGTTGCTGGGACCCCAGCTATTCACAATATATATTAATGATTTAGATGAGGGAACTAAATGTAATATCTCCAAATTTGCAGATGACACAAAGCTGGGTGGGAGGGTGAGCTGTGAGGAGGATGCAGAGATGCTTCAGTGTGATTTGGATAAGCTGAGTGAGTGGGCAAATGCATGGCAGATGCAGTATAATGTGAATAAATGTGAGGTTATCTACTTTGGTGGCAAAAACAGGAAGGCAGATTATTATCTGAATGGCTATAAATCGAGAGAGGGGAATGTACAATGAGACTTGGGTGTTCTCGTACACCAGTCGCTGAAGGTGCAGCAGGTGGTTAAGAAGGCAAATGATATGTTGGCCTTCATAACCAGAGCATTCGAGTACAGGAGCAGGGATGTCTTGCTGCAATTATACAGGACCTTGGTGAGACCACATCTGGAATGTTGTGTGCAGTTTTGGTCTCCTTATCTGAGGAAGGATGTACTTGCTATAGAGGGAGTGCAGCGAAGGTTTACCAGACTGATTCCTGGGATGGCGGGACTGACATATGAGGAGAGATTGAGTCGATTAGGATTATATTCGCTGGAGTTCAGAAGAATGAGGGGGGAATCTCATAGAAACCTATAAAATTCTAACAGGACTAGACAGGGTAGATGCAGGAAGGATGTTCCTGATGGTGGGGGTGTCCAGAACCAGGGGTCACAGTTTGAAGGTACGGGGTAGACCATTTAGGACTGAGATGATGAGAAATTTCTTCACCCAGAGAGTGGTGAGCCTGTGGAATTCGTTACAACAGAAAGTAGTTGAGGCCAAAACATTGTATGTTTTCAAGAAGGAGTTAGATACAGCTCTTGAGGCGAAAGGGATCAAAGGATATGGGGAGAAAGTGGGAGCAGGCTATTGAGTTGGATGATCAGCCATGATCATAATGAATGAGGAAAGGTTGGAGAAACTCGGATTATTCTCACTAGAGCGGAAATTGAGGGGCGACTTGATAGAAGTTTACAAAATTATGAGTGGCATGGATAGAGTAGATAGTCAGAAGCTTTTTCCCAGGGTGGAAGAGTCAATTACTAGGGGACATAGATTTAAGGTGAGGGGAGAAAACTTTAGAGGAGATGTGCAGGGCAAGTTTTTTACACAGAGGGTAGTGAGTGTCTGGAATTCGCTGCCAGAGGAGGTGGTGGAAGCAGGTACGATAATGGTGTTTAAGAGGCAGCTTGACAAATACATGAATAGGATGGGAATAGAGGGATATGGACCCCGGAAGTGCAAAATGTTTTAGTTTGACGGGCAATATGATCGGTGCAGGCTTGGAGGGCCGAAGGGCCTGTTCCTGTGCTGTACTTTTCTTTGTTCTTTTCTTTGTTCTTTGAATAGCGGAGCAGGCTCATAGGGCTGAATGGCCTACTCCTGCTCCTAGTTTCTATGTTTCTATTTCCCTCATGTTCACTTCCTCCTGTTCACTTTCTCCCATTCACTCCCACCTGTTCACTCCCATTCTCTCCCTCTTGTTAATTCTCTCCCATTGCTGATGAGCTCTTCACTCTTCACCGATTCCATTATAACAAGGCCCAAGCACAAATATCAGGCCTTACTGTTCAGTCACAAGCCATGAACCCTGTAGCCTCCAACGGGCCTTTATCTGCCATTTTGCCCCATTGGCCTGCAAATCCCCACAGCCTGTATTGCTATGGTGGTGTAAAGAGGGCATCCTTAAAATTTTAAAGGGCAAAAAGTGCTGATGCAGTTGACCACATGTTCAGCAACTGAACAGAAAATCTAAGGCTAATTCGCCAGGGTGCTTCCCTATAATACTCCTGATTAGGCATGCTCTTTAGTTATTCCTGTCAACTGATTCCTTTGTAGGGTAAATGCAGCAATCCTTGCAGCAGTACACTGTACACACAGGGAGCCCCCGGCCTTGGGATTAAGTCTTGGAGACCTATCTCTGATTGAATTTTCCTCTGAGTGGGGCTCCTTGATGGGACCATAGGACCCAGTGAGTTAACCTTTAAACTTACTCTTGTCAAATATCTTATTAGCAAAGAAATAGCTCAGGACTAAAGCACATTTGCTACTATATAAATAGACCCAGCCTGACAGGTTAACAAACTCTCCTCTAGAAACATTCCAAAGTGTGTTGGCTAAAGGAACTATTTCAATGAAATGCTATCTCCAAGAGATGGAGCTGATGGACAACAAAAGACTGGGATCATTTTCATCCTCATAGCTTACATTCAATGAGTACTTCTGCTTCCACCTGAGCAGAGGCTATCGTGAGGATGATGCTGCAAGGCAGTTCACAAATGGTCAGGTTGACATCGTTACTTCTATCCATCTGCTCTGGGCTCTCATCAATCAAATCAACTAAAACCTGGATTCGAGAAGCACGTGTGAAAAATTCCGTAGTGCCTCTGAACGCCACATGACAATGAATGACACCAGATCCCTGCACCATTTAACCCTTTGCTTTTATCCATTTAACCCTTCCCATTTTCCAGTTAAGGGTCATTGAAAGGCATTCAAATCCTTGCTGTTAACAGGCAAATTTTCATGGTGCTAGATCTCAGATTACACACCTGGAATCAGGAGCTTGTCTTGGCTAAATGGTCTATCCACAACAAAATTATTCTTCTTCTTAGGCAGTCCCTCGGGTCGAGGATGACTTGCTTCCACACTATAAATGGGTTCTCAGGTGACTGAAGAGTCAAATGCGTGCCCTACAGTCTCTGTCACAGGTGGGGCAGCGGATGGTAGGGGGATTGGGTGGGTGGGGTGCCCGGTTTGCCTCGTGCTCCTTTCGCTGCCGATGCTTGGCTTCAGTGATGAGACTCGAGGTGTTCAGCTTCTTCGCGGATGCTTTCCCTCCACTTTGGGTGGTCTTGGGCCAGGGATTCCCAGATGTTGTTGGGGATGTTGCACTTTTTCAAGGAGGCTTTGAGGGTGCCCTTGAAGCTTTCCCTCTGCCCTCCTGGGGCTCACTTGCCGTGTCAAAGCTCCGAGTAGAGTGCTTGTTTCGGGAGTCTTGTGAATTTGCTGCCAACAGGAAACCAAATTTCCTGGGACAAATGTAGAGTTTGGATAGGTCACTGTACTGATAGCCTGGTCATTACCTCAACAGGCTCCCTGTGGGACACATTGGGTGGACAACAAGGCCCCAGGCCTTCAGTCTTTTGTAACTAGTTGCTCCTTGGGGCAGCTTGTCTCCCAATCCCTTGTCCAACCCTGAGGTAAATGACTCAAATCTAATGTTACTGAGATAGAGATGTGCCTTATATGGAATCAATGGAGTAAATCGGCATCACAAGGGCCCAGATTTTCCTTTTGCAATAGTGGTGAACACTGAGATGTTTGTCAGTACTGAGGGACACAACGGCAATGCAACTTCCAATGAGTTTGCTTACACTGAAAACCAGGAGCTGTGGTGCACCTGAATGGACTCCAGAGAGGCCCATGCTAATGGTGCCACCATTCCAAGCTCATCTCCCGCCACCACCCCCAACCACCCCCTCTGGCTGCCCTCCTCTCCGTCTCCATTCCCTGGTCCCGTTCCCCACCCCCCTACCCCTCCACTTGGTCTCCATCTCTCTGCCCTTCCTTAGTCCCACCAATCTCAGGATCAGCCTTTCAAAGTCGTTCCCCTCCATCACGTGTTCTTTCCAACGTCGGAGGAGAGGGGCAGTGCTGGGCGAATCAGGGGGAGATGGTGGAATGGGGTTACCAAGGGTAGTGTAGGGATGAGGGGCCGGGGTGAGGGGAGGGGGCCAAGAGTGTGTTAGGGGGGAAGCAAAGGGTACGGAGTTTGGGAGTTGGGCGTGGCACTAATGTCAGAGGGACAGACCTTGACAAACTTTTAAAAACAGTTATACATGTGTTAAAAGTATTTATTATAATGGCTGAAAAAGAGTCCTAACTGAAAAATATTTAAAATCAATTTAAAAAAGCCTTACCTGTCATTGTTTGATGACTGATCTCAAGGGGCATGTCTTCAGCTTGTGACAACACAGGTAGATGTTTTTGGGCGCATCACCAGTCAAAAGAAAACCTGGGTGTGATGACTTGATATAACAGACAGGTTTCTACTTGAAACAGATAGCTCTCGTCATAAAGTTCATTTAGAAGACATATGATTGAATCGGGGAATCAGGGCACAACTAGAAAGCCACCCACCCCCTCCCCCCTCCACCCCCGTGCCCCCGGATTACCCACGTTTAGGGCTCATTCATCAAGAACAATCACGTGACCCCTAATAGGCAGTAGGAAAGGTTATACCTTCAGCCACTACATTTCCTTCCCCTTTAGTTTCTTTTACATTTCCTATTTATAAAGAACATTTTAATCCACAACATATACATATATACAGGCCGTGTGATTAAAGATTAAGTCTCTGAGGTGGTTTTCTAATTCGGTTAGAGCGGCATAGCTCTACCACTTGAGATTCTCCCACTGGATCGACATGATCCGGAACTGCAGCATCAGATACATCCTTAGAAAGTGGCAGTTCAGGGTTAGACAACTCTACAGAGACATCTGGTCTGTCTATTCTCAGTCAGTCTGTCACCACAAGGATTAATGGCTTGACGTCAGTCACAGCGGAATAGTTGGTTGTTGGAGTATCTCTCTACTCCTAAAATGATCCACATGTTTTCAAACAATTCAGTCTTCCACTTCCACTTAGAAGGACAGGGGACCAGTTTCTGAGACAATTATACCAAGAACCCAACAAGGTCCACTTCTAAAATTCTGCATAAAAACTGTGTATCCTACAGTAAATCTTCGAGTTTTGCTGTGAATATCATGATTCAATTTTTTATTACCCTGATTCTTCTCTACCTTCCCCTCTAAGTTTGGAAACACCAGACTTAACCTTGTACATAGGCGGCATTTCATCAATAATTCAAACGGTGTTGAACCCGTAGTTAAATGAGGAGTCGTACAATAATTGAGAAGAAAAGTGGGAAAGTCAAGTTTCTAGAGTACCTTTGGATAACTTCTTCATTCCTGATTTTAAAGTTTGCACTGCTCTTTCAGCTAAATTGTTTGATGAGGGATGATATGGTGCTCTTTTAATATGTTTATTTCTATTAAAACTCGTGAATCTCTGAAACTCTGTGCTTGTAAAGATTGTACCGTTAACTGAAGTGATGACTTCCGGTAGGCCATGTATACTAAAATATTGATGTAGCTTTTAGATAGTTGTGCTTGATGTCAGTGATCTAACTTCATACACATCCATCCACTTAGAATGCACATGTATGATCAATAAAAACATGGCATCTAGGAATGGACCTACATAATCAATAAGAGCCAGGGTTGACCAAGCCACTCCCACAGATGCAGTGGAGCTAAAACAGGCAACTTCTGTTGCTGACACTGGAGACAGTGCTTGACCCTGCTTTCAATGTCACTGTCAATGCCTGGCCACCAGACATAACTTCACGCAAGCACCTTCATCATTAATATGCCTGGATGTGCACTGTGAAGCTCTGTCAAGCATGGTTCCCTTCCCTGCGAAGGGACAACGACTCTTGAACCCCACAACAAGATTACATCTTGACAAAACAAAAACAAAAATACCTGGAAAAACTCAGCAGGTCTGACAGCATCTGCGGAGAGGAATACAGTTAACGTTTCGAGTCCGTATGACTCTTCAACAGAACTAAGAAAAAATAGAAAAGAGGTGAAATATAAGCTGGTTTAAGGGGGGTGGGGGGGTGGGACAGGTAGAGCTGGATAGAGGGCCAGTGATAGGTGGAGATTGCCAAAAGATGTTCTGTTGAAGAGTCATACGGACTCAAAACATTAACTGTATTCCTCTCTGCAGATGCTGTAAGATCTGCTGAGTTTTTCTAGGTATTTTTTGTTTTTGTTTTGGATTTCCAGCATTTTTTTGCTTTTGTCTTAATGTTTAATTGACTGCCACTTCTCTTCAAGGAATGCCTACCTTGAAGAAGTATTGCCCTCCTCTCCGACAGGATTTCTGCCTCTCTCTTTTGCCCTGTTCACCTTCATTGCTTTCCATTTCTCTCCTGGTGATTGACAAGGTGTTTACTAAAACTCGCTTTCACAGCCATATTTCCTTCCTCAGTGACTGTCTCCATCTCCGACTTACCCCATGTGGATTTCAACTGAAATTCCATCCCTCATGTTTCGAACCCACCCAGGATCACAGGTATCTCTGGGACATACAATGCTCCTCAGACTGCTGTTCTCGTTGCATCCTGAGATCCACACAGTGCCATGCACCGCCATATGAACACACTCGACCTCTCCCTCCAACAGCACCGACGCACCCTATTTCTAAGCTGCCCTTGCCCCCAGTTTCATTTTATTCTTTGTCTCATCCGACGCCTCAACAAGAAACTGTCTCTTTCTTTCAGGTGCAAAGGAACGCAAGCTCCAAAAACTCATCGACACCAATGCCCATCCAGGACCTTCCACCCCTGCCCATCCCTCTGTCCCCATCCTGTCTTCCAATCCCAGCCCTGGCCGTGTATTCACCATACCCCCTGACCTTCCCCTCTCTGATGCTGAATGTTCAGTGCTCAGAAAAGAACACAGTTTCATACCATTATGCCCTCATCTCAATGAATTTCGGGCTCGGCACGATGCTGAACTCTTCTTCCGCCGCCTTCGTCTCCGTGCTCACTTCTTTGGGCAGGAGTTCTCTCCCCGTTCAACATCCTTTTACCCGCCTCCAATATTCTCCCTCTACCTGGACCCCTCCCTCTGGATTCTTACCTGCTCTTGATCTTTTCATTGAGAACTGTCAGCATGACATCAGTTGTCTCAATTTCTCTGCTCCTCTCACCCACTCTAACCTGTCTCTCTCTGAACTTGCTGCACTCCGTTCTCGCAGGTCCAACCCTGACATTGTCATCAAACCTGCTGACAAGGGTGGTGCTGTTGTTGTCTGGCGCACTGACCTCTACCTCGCAGAGCTGGAGCGTCAACTCACGCAGACTTCCTGCTACCTCCCTCGGACCATGACCCCACCACTGAACATCAAGCCATTGTTTCTAGGACTGTCACTGGCCTCATCTGCTTTGGAGATCTTCCTTCCACAGCTTCCAACCTCATAGTCTCCCAACCTCGGACGGCCCGCTTCTACCTCCTACCCAAAATCCACAAGCAGGACTGCCCCGGCAGACCGATCGTGTCAGCCTGTTCCTGCCCCACGGAACTCATTTCTTGCTATCTTGACTCCATTCTCTCTCCCCTTGTCCAGTCTCTTCCCACCTACATCCGTGATTCCTCTCACACCCTACATCATATCAACAATTTCCAGTACCCTGGCTCCAACCGCCTCTTCACCATGGACCTCGAATCCCTCTACACCTCAACTCCCCACCGGGATGGTCTGAGGTCCCACCGCTTCTTCCTCGAACAGAGGCCCGAACAATCCCCATCCATCACTACTCTCCTCCGTCTGGCTGAACTTGTTCTCTCACTGAACAATTTCTCCTTAAACTTCTCTCACTTCCTCCAAATAAAAGGTGTGGCTATGGCTACCCGCATGGGCCCCAGTTATGCCTGTCTCTTTATGGGGTATGTGGAACATTCCTTGTTCCAGTCCTACTCCGGCCTCCTCTCACAACTCTGTCCGGTACATTGATGACTGCTGTGGTGCTGCTTCATGCTCTCGTCTGGACCTGGAAAAATTTATTAATTTTGCTTCCAATTTTCACCCCTCCATCATTTTCACATGGTCCATCTCTGACACTTCCCTTCCCTTCCTTGACCTCTCTGTCTCAATTTCTGGTGATAGACTGTCCACCAATATTCATTACAAGCCTACCAACTCCCACAGCTACCTTGACTACAGCTCCTCACACCCTGCTTCCTGTAAGGACTCCATCCCATTCTCTCAGTTCCTTCGCCTCCGTCGCATCTGTTCTGATGATGTCACTTTCCAAAACAGTTCCTCTGACATGTCTTCTTTCTTCCTTAACCGAGGTTTTCAACCCACGGTGGTTGACAGGGCCCTCAACCGTGTCCGGCCCATCTCCCGCGCATCCGCCCTCACACCTTCCTCTCCCTCCTAGAAACATGATAGGGTCCTCCTAGTCCTCACTTATCACCCCACCAGCCTCCGTATTCAAAGGATCATCCTCCGCTATTTCCGCCAACTCCAGCATGATGCCACTACCAAACACATCTTCCCTTCACCCCCCCGGTGGCATTCTGCAGGGATCGTTCCCTCCGGGACACCCTGGTCCACTCCTCCATCACCCCCTACACCTCAACCCCCTCCCACTGCACCTTCCCATGCAACTGCAGAAGGTGCAACACCTGCCCCTTTACTTCCCTCCTCCTCACCGTCCAAGGGCCCAAACACTCCTTTCAAGTGAAGCAGCATTTCACTTGCACTTGTCTCAATTTAGGCTACTGCATTCGCTGCTCCCAATGCAGTTTCCTCTACATTGGAGAGACCAAATGCAGACTGGGTGACCGCTTTGCGGAACACCTTCGATCTGTCTGCAAGCATGACCCAGACCTCCCTGTTGCTTGCCATTTCAACACTCCACCCTGCTCTCATGCCCACATGTCTGTCCTTGGCTTACTGCATTGTTCCAGTGAAGCTCAACGCAAACTGAAGGAACAGCACCTCATCTTCCGACTAGGCACTTTACAGCCTTCCGGACTGAATATTGAGTTCAACAATGTTAGATCATGAACTCTCTCCTTCATCCCCACCCCCTTTCCGATCCCCCTTTTTCCAAAAATTTTATATATTTTTCTTTTCCCACCTATTTCCATTATTTTTAAATGTATTTCCATCCATTGTTTTATCTCTAGCTTTTAGCCTATTTCGATCCCTTCCCCCCACCCCACCCCGACTAGGGCTATCTGTGCCTTGCTCGTCCTGCTTTCTACCCTTAATGTCACCATTAGCACATTTCTTAGCTAATATGACCACCATCAACAGCTCTTTGTCCTTTTGTCTATGACATCTTTTGGCAATCTCCACCTATCACTGGCCCTCTACCCAGCTCTACCTGTCCCACCCCCCCCTTAAACCAGCTTATATTTCACCTCTTTTCTATTTTTCCTTAGTTCTGTTGAAGGGTCATACGGACTCGAAACGTTACCTCTATTCCGCTCCGCAGATGCTGTCAGACCTGCTGAGTTTTTCCAGGTATTTTTGTTTTTGCTTTGGATTTCCAGCATCCGCAGTTTTTTGCTTTTTGCTTACATCTTGACAACTTGACTCTGTTTCTCGGGCATGGAATGGTCTCACCTCTTCAGACACTGGTGAATTCGATAACCCTTGCAAAACAAGGAGTGGAATCGTCCCAGATTTGCATGAAGTGTGGTAGCGGGCAGGTAAAATGACGTTTTACCAGCTGGTTGTAATGGCAGCTTTTCACGCTGTATCATCCCAAACCCGCCGCATTACTTATGCATTCCCGGGATACATGCTGTTTCGATGGTGGGCGGGATCCGATTCTCCTGCCACACCGTCACCTCGCTGCTTCATCATGCTAGGTACCACATCTAAAGTACAGCCGCGCTCAGTGCTTCCAGCCCAGGACTGCAGCAAAGAAGACATGGCCCCGAAAGGCAAGAAGACTGCAGCCCTCAAGTGCCTTTTGGATGCTGTGGAGGCTGCTGTGATGTCCTCTATCCCCACTCCGGCTGCAGGAGGGGCAACAATACTACCATTCTGGCTTGGTAGGCGATGGCAGTGGTGATCAGTGCCAATGCTGCACAGAATGGGTTGGCCATCCAATGCGGGTAGAGGATGAATGATCTTATCCATACATCCGGGGTAAGGCAACCATCTCATCACTCTGAACTCATACACTCAAGCCCATCGCACATTCACTGGCATCTCACTCACCGCCAGCTCAAAGGACATCAACACCAATTTTCACTCACATACCCTCATATGTCCATCTGGCCTCATCTCCTCTGGAGGCTGCCTCCTCAGCCCTCACCATCTTGAGGCCACTTGTACAGATTAACTTGTGCCCCCACACACAACCTAGTTTACCCCCTTTCCCCAGTATGGCTCTCATCCCACAGCCTCTTCCCTTACCTGAGGCCACTTTTCCCCCTTTTCCAAACAAGTCCTAGCCCAGCAGCTGTTGAAAAGCCACCCACATATGGCTGGTCTGGTAGGTAGAGACCTGCCCGTGAGCCCCCTCTAAAAGTGATGTGGTGCTGTCTGTGAAGCCTGGCACTGATGACTGTGAGTGCTGACCGAAGCAAGGTAGGCAAATAAACCTTGAAGTCCCGAGTGAAGCCCACCAAGTGCACGCCTTATACATGCTGTTGTGAAACATGTTGGTGTGTTTTCCCGCCAACGTGGGCGGACAATCCAGTGGGGTGGGGATGATTCCAGCGGGCTGGCCTTATAATGATATGCTGATTTATTACAATGAGGTTCCCGATGTCCGATGGTGGGGAATGTGGCCTGCCATCGACAGGCTGAGCGGACAATCACAAACTGGTTTTAAGACGTCGTGAAACAGATTTTTGGCCTTCTCACCATATTTTCCATTCACGCCACCAAACATGCCCGACACCAGCAGGCATTGAAATTCCCAGCCAAGGTCTCAGACTTTCCACAAAATTGGATCTCTGTTCATCCAATTCCTTATTTGTTTCAGAAACACACACAAAAAGTCCAAGAAATTCAGCACAAGCACAACTTCTTGTGGCACTGGAGCATGTACAATGCTATCTGGTAATGGGAGATGACTGAGTGCATCCTCATTTGCAACATGCAAGCCAGCTTGGTGCATAAAGGTATACTCATACACAAATAATATCAAAGCCCAACGTTGAATTCTTGCTGAGGCTATTGGCAGAATGGCCTTATCCTCACTAAATAAACCCATTAGCGGCTTCCTCTTGTTCTGAATTCCATTACCAACGATGGTTCTTTTTCAATCGTAAGTGTAAATATGCCAACACTGTTGACAGGTTTGGCAAGAAGCAGCCATAATAATTCATCATGCCCAAAAAGACTTGAGCTCAGTGACACTGGAAGGAGAGGGTGTCTCTTTGATTGTCCTAACTTTCTCCTCTACTGGATGCAACCCCTTGACATCCACCCGGTGACCCAAGTAAGTGACTTCTGGCACTTGAAATGTACATTTCTCTTTCTTTAATCGTACACCAGCTTCCAAGGATCTTCTTAAAACCTCTTCCAGGTTGGCCAAATGTTTTACTTCTGTTAACCCTGTGATCAGAACATCATCCAGGTGCACTACTACCAGGGGAAGTTCTTGCAGTAGGCTTTTCATGGTCCTTTGGAAGATTGCACATGCAGATGATACACCAAAGGATAGGCGTGTATATTGATGCAGGCCCTTGTGTGTGTTGATGGTTACATACCCTCTAGATGTGCTGTCCAGCTCTAGCTGTTGGTATGCATGGCTTATGTCCAGTTTGGTATAGGATTTGCCTCCAGCTAGTTTTGCGTATAAATTGTTTATCCTTGGGATAGGATATTTATCTAATTCAGCTGCCTTGTTCACGGTCAATTTGTAGTACTCACAGATGCAAATAGTTTGATCAGGTTTCATCACAGGGACGATAGGGGCTGCCCATTCCGACTGGCTGGATGATGCCTAGCTTCTCTAAGTGGCACAGTTCTGCATCACCTTCTCCTTTGGAGCATAAGGAACAGGTCTGGCCTTAAAGAATTGGGGTGCCACCTGAGAATCTACATATATTTTTGCTTGCAAAACTTTTATCTTTCCCAATTTGTCACAAAATACGGTGTTGTACTTCCTTAGCAGTTCAGGAACTCCTCCTGTTCTCACTTGAAATATTTCAGACCGGTTAAGCTTAATTTTTTATAACCAGTCTCGGCCCAGTGTCACTATGATCACTGGAAGCTGGGCTGTCTGTTGCCTATGGGACACAGATACTGTGGCAATGCCCTTTACCTGTATTGACCCTCCAGTTTATGTCTTCAGTTTAATCATAGTTTGCTCCAGATTCAGTGGCTGAGTACATTCATTTAGGTATTTAAATGTGTGTCCTCCCACCACTGTGGTTGAGACTCCTGTATCTACCTCCATTAGCAGCAGCTTCCCATTCACTTGAATTGTGACAGTTATTGGTTCAGTTTTCACTGCTTTGATATTGTACAGGGAATAGACGTCAGTATCGGCAGCTTTTGGTTCTGTTATATTATTCACTTCAATCATCTCGGTCTACTGCCTTATGGGCTGTCTCGATCTTGCCCTGCATTGCTTTATTACGTGACCTTTCTTATGGCAGTAATGGCATTCTGCCTACTTGAAGCTGCAGGTGTCTGGTACGTGGTTACCCCCTCATCTGTAACAGATTAACCTCGGAGTCGCTATGCTTCCATTAGGTCTTTTCATTTTTCTAGCAGCAGAGACTGTCTCTCGCTTCACTGCTATCTCTCTGGTTTTTGCGCCATGCCCAGCAGTAGGTTCCTGCCCCAACTGAAGAAGGCCCCTCTGGATTTAGTGATGTGGCCCTCAAGTGCATTTTGGATGCCATGGAGGCCCGCCGTGTTGTCCTCTACCCCTGCTCTGGCCACAGGAGGGGCAGCAGCATTACCATTCCGGTTTGGGAGGTGTTGGCAGTGGTGATCAGTGACAACATCCTGCAAAGGAGGACAGCCACCCAGTGCCGAAAGAGGATGAATGATCTCCTCCTTTCTGCTCAGGTAAGTCACTATTCTTATCACTCTCAACTCACACACTCCCAAATCCACCACACTTCACCTACTGCCAGCTCAAGGGACATCACCATTCATTCTCTCACACACAACTTCATTGTCCTCATCCCGTCCTTGGCACCACTCACCACCCACACATGCCAGGCATACTTATCATCTGGCCTGGCAGGCGTCCTGCTTACATTCTCTCCATCTGTCTTCATGCAGAACAAGCTGGCACACAAGAAGAGAGAGAGGTTGCAGACAGGTGGAGGAATGCCTGAAATCAATGTTCTCACGGACTTTGAAAATGGAGCCATCCAGCTGGCCGGCGAGGATCTGGACTGTTCCTGTGCTGACGGTATGGTCGGCGCTGCTCTACCAAGTGAGGATTCAACAGTGCATCATCCATCAGTCATCCATGCTGTGAATGGTGTGTCCTGTTTCACTGGCCACTGCCATGCACTATTTACCTCTCCTTGCTTTCGCAGGCACATCTGGGAAACAGCAGAAAGGGTCCACGACTCAAGCCCCGAAGACACATCGGAAGAGTAATCTGCTGAAACCCCAAATGAAGACCTGTCACAGTGCTCACCCACACCCTCCACCAGCACAGAGACATACACCTCAGTGGGACCTAGCTTTAGAGTAGCCTCAGGGCCACAATCTGGTGAGCACATGACACTGTCTGATCTACAGAAGGTGATGGCAGGGACTTCCCAGATTCCTGGCATGTGGAGGACTGCTGGAGGCCATAAATCTGCTTGGTCTGAGTCAGGTGATGAGCCTCTGGACTCGGTCATACCTCAGTTGCTGCAGCTGCAAAGGCAAGCTCAGGAACATCAGGAAGGGATGTCTGCTGTACTCCTCAGGTTGTAAGGCAAGATGGAGAAGTCCGTCTGCCTTCAGTCTGAAGTGGTAGTGCAGCATGCCAACACACCAACGTCAACACTGGTAGGGTGGAGACTGCCATGGAGACCTTGGTCCAGGACATTACTCCTGCACTGCTGCGCGGGCTGAACTCCATCACTAACACCATAGTCGGTGTCCAAAAATGTCAACGCGAAAGCAGTGCAGCTTGATCCCACTCCAGCTTCCCCTTCTCCTCAAGGAGTCAGCCAAGAGCCCTCAGGCACCCATAGGGAGGAGGATCAGCAGATGCACACTCCGGGGCCATCCACCCAGGTGACTCTAGGAGTGTTCAGCCCATCCGAATCCCCTCTTCCTTTGATCCCAGCAGCTCCAGCTCCACAGGCTGAGGAGGGTGCCACTGCCATACAGCAGGACCCCGAAGGCAGGCCAGGGTACGCAGGCCTCGGCCCTCCAGAGGATGCCCGCCAAGATCATCACAAACAGGGCACAGCAGTCAGCAGGCTGCCTCCACCTCCGCTGTGGATGTCCAGGGAGCAACAAGACATAGCAGCAGGCTTAGGAAGGTTAAGAAGACATAATTGCGCATCCTGGGCACGGGAGTTAATCACTTGTATATAATGTTCACTATTGTAAATAAACCCCAAAGAATGCCTCCTTGACTATGGCTCCTTGTTCTGATGAGCAGTGTTTGTCTCAATCAGATGTGAAACCTTGGTTCCTGCATAAGATAAAGGCAGGTGTCTCAGTCCAGGGTCTCTTCCCTGTGCAGTGTGCAGTGTGTAAGCTTCAGACCAAAGTGATGGTCCAACATCCCTGGACACATTACTGATGCCTGCACCTCGATGGTGCTTGTCATTGCTGCCAGAATGTCGTGGGTGTCACAGAGTTCCGTCATTCTCTCTGTGTGCTCTCAGCACCTTTGAGGTGGGATTGGATCCCCCATCTCATCAGCTTCTGTGACCAGTGATGCTGTGCTCCTGAAGGAGTCAAGTGCTGAAGGCTGACAAAGGAGCAGGTGCATTTAAAAGTTTCACAGCTGCATCTCCATGATATGACCCTGATCACAGAGCTGTCTTCGGCCAGACAGGAGTCAGACATTCTCAGAGGCTGTGTGAAGATCTATGGAGTGTCCTCACTGCATGTCATCACCATCCTCCTGAAATCTAGCAACCATTAAGGCCTCCGCTCTGTCTCCATGACAGGAACATTCTCACAGAGGGTATTCGCACTGCCATAAGCCAGACCGGAGTCAAAGGTTCGCAGATGCGATGTGAGGATCTATGATGTCTCCTCGCTGCATGTCGTCATCATCCTCCACAAATCTAGCATCTATGAGGGCCTCCTGAGCATGCCAGTCTCATCTGGCCAGTGCAAGGTACTCATCACCAATATCTCGCCTTCGATGACCGCCTCATCCTCATCCCCATCGATGTCCTTGGAGGAGATCTCCAGCTCCTGCATCTCCTCCTCAGCCAGCTCCTCTCCCCATTGCAGCGCCAGGTTGTAAAGGGTGCAGCAGGTGATGACGATGTGTGACACTCCCTGTGGACTGTATTGCAAGGCTCCACCAGACCCGTCCAGGCACCAGAACCTCATCTTTAACATTCCGATGGTGTGCTCCACCAACATGAGCCTAGTTATACCTTCACTCTGATGCAGTCTGAGGCTGCCACATGTATGTCCTTTGCCATGTTCTCTGCAGGTAGCCCTTGTCCCAAGGAGTCAACCCTGCAGCCTTTGTGGACTCTGGAAGACGTCAGGGATCTGTGACCGACTGAGGATGTAGGAGTCATGGACACTCCCTTGGAACCATGTGGAGGCCTGCAAGATGCATTTGTGGTGGTCGCACACCAGCTGCAGATTCAGCAAGTGGAAGCCCTGGCAGGTGATATAGTTGACCGCATGTTGCGACGGAGGTCTGAGCGCCACATGAGTGCAGTCAATGGCACCCTGCACCCGTGGGACACCTGAGATCTGGGCAAATTCAATCACTCTTGCATTCTGGCTTTCCTGATCCTGGGCGAAATGCACAAAGTTGTGTGCCCTCGCAAAGATGGTGCCCGTAATCTCATGGATGCATTTGTGGGTGGAGGCTTGTGATATCCCACAGGGGTCACCTGTGGAGCCCTGAAAGGAGCCACCGGCATAAAAATTGAACAACGCGGTCACTTTCACAGCCATAGGCAATAGATGCCCTCAATGTCCACATGGTGCCAAATCCTGCAGTAACTGGCAGATGTGACCGACCAGTCCCCTAGACATGTGCAGTCTTCGGCAACACTGGTTTTCTGTCATCTTTAGGAATGAAAGGCGGCATCTATATACCCTGGGTGTCACTAGACGCCGACCAGCAACGGCTCACTGTGGCTCTTCAGCAGCAAGCGTGGGAGCCCCAGCTGCCCCTTCTTCCTGAGATTGCCCAGCCAGATGCCTCCGTCTTCATCTCCGCTCTCTGTATGTCACAAGGCATACAGCTAGGTCACCAGGCTCCATGCTCCTGATGTACGCCTCCTGCAGGATGAAAGAGAGAGATGCGTGGGTTAGCTTGGGTATACTAAGAACCTCTCTTGATTAAGTCTGAAGGCCCCTTAACGCACCACAGATAGTGCTGGCCACCACTTGGATGGCCAGAGTTTGGTGCACTGCATGGCTGCCCGAAACTCCACCCACCTCCACCCCACTCCCTCTGACCAACTGGCGGCAGCTTTGCCCATTGGACTGCATGTTGTGCTCTCAGCTCAGGCACAGGCGTTCTCCTAACCTGCACTGCGAGGCTGCACTATTAGCTTGAATCATGGGGGAGACTAGTCCAAACCGGATTGATGATATTGCAAGGGGCTGTGAGCTCCTCCACCAGTGACTGATCCATGGCCAGCTTTAGCAAGGAGCTTGTACAACTTGCACAGTTGTCCAATTGCTCTGCAGTCCACTAAAACACTCATTAGTTTGCAGTCTGTGCCCAAGGGGTGAAAAGCTCTGGAGCACATGGTGGCACTTTCATGTCTCCGCATTGCTTGAGTGGGCAGATAAGCTAGAGTCCCGACTCCAAGCATGTCAATGTGGCTGCGTCTGAACTGTCTCAGCTGTGGAGGAATGGTCACTTTATACAAGGTTTCCCTAATGCCTAGCTGCTTCCCTCCCCAGCACCCACATGTGCTTGTGCACCACCATCAACCACAGGGCAGCCTTTGCCCCCCACAAACTCACCTCAACTGCAGGGCAGCCCTTGCCCTGGCACTGCACTGTCAGCCAACTGGGAAAAAGCGACTTGCCTGTGCCCGCGCTTGAATGTTTGCTGCCTCAACCTTGAAGTTCAACAGTTGACCCTCGCCAGCGCTGCACAACATTACTGTGCAATCACCTCCAAGTTCGCCTCAAAGTGCAGCCCGCTAAGTGCACACTGTATCAATGCTGTTGTGAAACACATCGGCATGCAATCACACCGTGTGGGAGGATGATTCGGCAGGCTGGCTTATAATGATATGCAGATGTATTACAATTAAGTTCCCGACATCCGGTGGCGGGAATCATGGCCCGCCATTGACGGGTGGAACAGATGGTTGCAAACTGGTTTCACAATGTCATGAAATCGACTTTTGGCCTTCCTGCCATATTGTCCGCTCACACCCGCCATGACGCCCGATGCCAGTGGGCAGAGAAAATTGCGCCCTCTCTTCCCTCCTACTACTACCAATGGCAAGTAACAGGATACACAATCGTTTTCCACTCTAACACTAACTTCACTAAACACTGGAATAATGTTATTGAAATAACTAGCTAGTTTCACATCAGTTTTCTGCAAGGAAATGCGACTTAGAGAATCCTGGTACTCTCCTTCCATGATGACAGGCTGCAGCTGTTTCAATGATGTAAGTCGTGAGTCTCTGACTCTCATTTCTACAGTGGGTTTTTTTCATTTATTCATGAGATATACTCATCACTGGCTAGGCCAGCATTTATTGCCCATCCCTAATTGCCCTTGAGATGGTGGTGGTGAGCTGCCTTCTTGAACCGCTGCGGTCCATGTGGAATATATGTTAAGGAGGGAGTTCCAGGATTTTGACCCAGTGACAGTGAAGGAACGGCGATACATTTCCAAGTAAGGATGGTGACTTGGAGGGGAACTTATAGGTGGTGGTGTTTCCATCTATCTGCTGCCCTTGTCCTTCTGGGTGGTAGGAGCTGTGGGTTTGGAAGTTGCTGTTGAAGGAGCCTTGATGAGCTGCTGAAGTGAATATTGTAGATGGAACACACTGCTGCTACTGTGCGTCGGTGGTGGAGGGAGTGAATGTTTGTGGATGAGGTGCCAATCAAGTGGCTGCTTTGTCCTAATTGGTGTCAAGTTTCTTGCGTGTGGTTGGAGCTGCACTCATCCAGGCAAGTGCAGGTGCTAGGAATTTATCTTCAGCCCTGTTACACTCATCTTCCATGTGCTGTTTCTCTTGCCCTCTGACTGAGCACAACTCTTGATCTTCCTGCTCGATAACATCAACTTCCGTTTCCACATCTATCATATGCACACTTGAGAATTTCTACACTCCTGAATTAGTTTTAGATCCATAATTACCTTGTCCTGATGCTTGGCTGTGACCTGGAGCTTGGATCTGGAGTGTTACTGTTCCTTTGCTCCTTCATGCCATCTGGATATAACCGACTTTCCCACAGGCATGGTACTTTAACTGGAAATGGGGGCATTTAACTGGTTTCTGACTCTGAGACTGTGCACTTGACTACCGTGGCCTGGATAATGCGGAAGTCTGGCGGACCTCCCCTGCTGACTCAGGAAAAGAACAATTTATTGTCTTTGCTCAAAAGCTTGACCTAGATTTTATTGTCCTTTAGGTCTCTTATGAAAGTGTCTCTAAGGTTGATTTCTAAGTTTGCCCCATATCCACAGTGATAAGAGAGTTTCTATAACTCAAGAATGTAATCTGAAACAGTCTCACTTGACAGCTGTATCCTTTGATGGAACGTAATTCTCAGTGCAATTACATTCTTAGTTGTGTCAGAATAGGAATCTAGAATCTCATTTATTTCATTGTATTTCAATGTACTGGGGTCAGTTGAGCAACACTGGTTAGACACTACATCAAAGGCATCTGGCCTCATTGTGCTGAGGAAGACATGAACTTTATCCCCATCGCCTATTTTGTTTGCTTTCATCCAAGTGTTAAGCTTTCATTCATAATTACTTCAATCCTCTTTGCTAAGGTTGGGTTCCCCCATTGATCCCAAATATGCTTTTTTAGATATTTTTCCATTGAATTACATACACCACTCAGTCTAATTTCAAATCTCCTGACATTTCAAAACACTTCTGTTGCAAAAATGCTCAAAACATCTTCAAATTTAACTTTAGGGGTTCAAAAAGTGTGTCACAATGTACTCAGGTCCTTGATTATTCAAATGAAATGTAAAATAAGTTACATCCCATCTTGGTTGTCATCTATCTGTGGGGTTTTGTATTGGCAGTAACTCACAGGGAGACTTGACTTTAGCCAGCCATGTTGTCCCACACATTATTCACACCTCCCAACAGAGAGGGAAGTATCGCAATATTATCAGCTCTTACAACATACCACAAGAAAGTTTGCTTGCTGCCTGTTTTAGAAGGAACACACTTGGGTTAATTGTGCATTGTGATCTCTGAGCCTGTTTTTGGGGGCTATTGTGTTACGTACTTGCAAGGTTTTACCATAAGAACTGGTTGTCAAGTGTATGTTTAATTATTGTGTGATTAATACATCGGTGCTGTTAGGCATTCCATGTTGCAAACTTGAATAATTTGAGGATGAAATGGCCTCCCCTCTGGTGTCTTTTTAATCCACCAGATTCCTGGGCCAATGAAGTTTGCTTAGCTTTGCAGTTCTTCATGCTTCTCCCCCACTTTGCTATCCTGCTTTAACTATTCCCACATTCTCTGGATCTCATTTAAATATTTTACTTCTTTCATCCTGCTTCCTATTGTTTTCTGCTATTCTCGCTTCTATCGTTATATCATCTCCCATGCTCAATCTCTTCACTTTACAGATCTCGTTTCATTTTCTTGTATGCTCTGGTCAATTGTTCTGCCTCCTCTCTTTCCCTTGCTCTGCTCATCTCGATAACATCTTATTCTCTAATGATGAAGAGTTATAGACCTGAAGATTGAACTAGAATTCCCATTGATGCTGCCTGACCTGTTGAATGATTTTCTGTTTTTATTTCCGATTTCCAGGATCCGCAGTATTTTGTTTTTTGTTTTAAGATTCTTGTCTTCTTCAAATCCCTCCCTTCTGCTGTGGTCTTTCAATGCCTCCTAATTCATGTCCTCCACTCTCTCTGCTTCACCAGTAGCAGCTGCTCATTCAGCCGCCTAAGCCCCCTATAAATTCACCACTGCCTTTAAGGCATCTTATTTGAGTATGCACTTGTCTCTTGCCCACCATTTTCTCTCCCAAATTCCCACCTCATCCATCTCATCTGTGTCCATTCCCTTTTCACTATTCTGAGATGTCTCTTTGTCAACAATTGTCTTTGGTTCTCAAGGATGGTCCACGACTTGTGTCCACGTGTCATGTCTGAGTCTGTTGTATATTGTTGGATAGAGATTGATTTTGATTAATATTAATAATTTCATTATTATCGTATCATGGGACTTAGAGGATAATAAAAGGTGAACTAAATGGATCTGGGTCATTCCGTATCTAGAAAATCGTGTTTTTATGAACGCTATAGAAATTGTTGTTGCAGTTGTAAAAATACAAAAGTCACTTTGGCACCTCAAACCTCAGCATATTTGTTTTTTTAAATTTGTTGACAGGATGTGGGCTTTGCTGGCTGGGCTAGCATTTAATGCCCATCCGTAATCGCCCTTGAGAAGGTGGTGGTGAGCTGCCTTCTTGAACCGCTGCAGTCCATGTGGTGTAGGTACACCCACAGTGCTGTTAGGAAGGTAGTTCCAGGATTTTGACCCAGCGACAGTGAAGGAATGGCGATATGTTTCCCAGTCAGGATGGTGAGTGGCTTGGAGGGGAACTTGCAGTTGGTGGTGTTCCCATCTATCTGCTGCCCTTGTCCTTCGAAATGGTAGCGGTCGTGGGTTTGGAAGGTGCTGTCTAAGGAGCCTTAGCAAATTCCTGCAGTGCATCTTGTAGATGACACACACTGCTGCTACTGTGCGTCGGTGTTCCCAGCCTCTGATTAGATATGTCTTGGCTGTCAGGCAAACAACTTTCACCTTATTTGTTTTTATAACTGATAAACAAAAGTGTTCAAAGAAAATGAAAACACTATTTTTTAAATCTATGATTTTCTGCTGAGTTGCTCACATCAGTGCCTTGGGAGCAATGCCTGGAGATTCCAGACCAATCCTGGAAATTTGACAAGCTCACTCAGTCTGTGGGTTCCAGACTACACAATCTGCTTCTGTGGAGAGGTGCAAACTTCCAATGGCGAAGCGGAACTTGATTCACAGAACAAGTCTCTCGCTTGCTGTTTGTTTCTGTCCCTCCCCCTGAGCTGTAATTGACGGCAGGACCAATTGGAATATTTTACTGCAATGTGCGGAATCAAACAGCAGATGCCGCCGGCCCTGTCCCACAGTGAAAACAAGCAGTGTCTGTCTCAGTCTCTGCCTCCGTCGTGTGTCTTTGGGTACCCAGTGTCTAAGCTGCAAGTATGATTGTAACAATTCAGTAAATGGACAGGACAGGTTTGCGACACTGGCAATAAGAGGCGGTAGCGCTGGGCAGCGGCTGATACAGGGAGGGATGTATCAATATTGCGGCTGTTGGTATCATTGTGAACAGTAAACCTGCTCTGTTCACCATTGCACACAGGGTGTGTTTGTGTGTGAGGATTTCCTGCTGCTGGGAGGAGGAGATTGTGCTGAGCG
Organism: Cetorhinus maximus; assembly: GCF_964194155.1. NCBI lineage: Eukaryota > Metazoa > Chordata > Chondrichthyes > Lamniformes > Cetorhinidae > Cetorhinus > Cetorhinus maximus. Next base: position 50,062,732 of record NC_135883.1, read on the forward strand.
GCTGTGGGTTTGTTTTTTTTCAAAGAGAATGTATTTATAAAAAAGGGGGAAGTCTGTGAGCCGTTAAATCAGTGCCAGCCCAGAGTGGATGGGTGGTTGTGTGTGGGGGGGTCTCTGGGCATTGCCCGTTTGTCAATGGGAAATTCGCAGTTCTGGAGCGCCAGGGAACCCGTCACGCTGGAGGAATGTGACTCGACCTGGCAAAGCGATTCAGAACCGGAACAGGAGCAGGAACAGCATGAAGCTGCCCAGGAAACCACTGCCTCTGCCGAGGAAGGAGAAGCAAGCAGGAGTGTAGAGGAGGCTGAGGCTGGCAGCGAGGACCAGGTAATGCAGTGAGGCATTGGGTGAGAGCCAGCCTGGGGAGCCGGGCACACTGATCAAGTGAGGGGTTCCAGCTAGTGATCACTATTAGAAACTGGGGCTTCCCCACTTTGTTCTGCCGTATCTGAAGTCAGGGCTGTGCTGAGGAACATAAGAACAGGAGTAGGCCATTCAGCCCTTCCAGCCGATTCTGCAATTTAATACTTTGGCTTCATCGTCCGTTAATACACTTGGCTCTCAAAAATCTAAAAATCTCAGATTTAAAATTGAGTTGAGCTGGCAACTACTTGCTTTATGTGAGGGAAATTCCTACTGCTGCCATTTGTGAGTACAGGTGTTTCCCAACTTCTCTCCTGAGTGAGTGGCCTGGCTCTGCTTTTAAGTTGATGTCCTCTTGCCCTAGACTCCCCCACCAGCTGAAAAGGTTTCTCTCTCTTTACCGTAATACCTTTCAAAATCCTTAAAACCTCAATAAAATCATCTCTTAATCCTCTATATTCCAGGGGGTACAGGATACACTTGTTTATGTAATATTTGAGTTTCACCCTCAGAGGGCTGGTAACATTCTTTCGAAACTGCACTAATGTTAATATACCTGTTTTAAGGGGCAATGCCCAGAACTGTGTACAGTATTCCAGATGTGACCTAATAAAGGCTTTGTATAATGAGCAAAACTTCCCCCCCCCTTTATATTATAGCCCGCTTGTTGTAATAAAACATTACATTTTAGCATTTTTGATTTTTTTGAAAGCTGATGACCTACATTTTAATGCTCTGTGTGCATGGACCTTGAAATCTCTCTTAACTTCCACTGTTCCCAGCTTTTCACCATTTTCCCTTGGATTTTTTTAAAATCAATCAATGTCTCTGTCATTTTACACTCCCATCACTAACTGTGCCACCAATCTTCTGTCAGCCAAGTTGTCTCTCGTGTTATCTAAGCTCTGAACTAATATTGTATGTTGAGGCCCCAGCATAGATCCTGTGGGGCACCATTGATCGCTTCCCTCCAATTGTGTGCCTGCCCAGTGTATCCACACTCTGTCTTCTAACCAATCTCCTAACCAGGTCAATAATTTGCCTTCAGTTCCATGAGCTTTAATTTTAATGACCAGTCTCTTCTGTGGAGCCAAATCAGATCTCTTCTGGAAGTCCAGAGAAACCACAGCCATAGACATTCCCATGTGTTCTACTTTGGATGCTGGAAATATGAAGCAACAGAAAATGCTGGAAAAACTCAGCAGGTCTGACAGCACCTGTGGAGAGAGAAAAACAGAGTTAACGTTTCGAGTCTGTATGACTCTTTTTTTCAGGGCTTCTTCAGTAGTGCTGAAGAAGAGTCACACAGACTAGAAACGTTAACTCTGTTTCTCTGTCCACAGATGCTGTCAGACCTGCTGAGTTTTTCCAGCATTTTCTGTTTTTGTTCTACTTTGGATATTTCCTCAAAAAATTAAGTTGGGCTCATTAGACAGGACTGACAACTGAAATTTCTCAAAGTGCTCTGTCACTCTGCTTAATTTTGGATTCCAATAACATCCTCCTACAGATATTAGACTAACAGGTCTAGAATTTCCTGGTTTTCTCTCTCTCGTTTCTTAAATAATGGAATTACATTGCAATTGTCCAATCTACAGGACAATTTGTGAATCAAGAGAGCTTTGGAAAATTTGAGCATTATGCAGTTCCCACCTCTTCCTCCCCTCCCCTGCCCATTAAAACACCCCCCAACACTTTATTTAAGCTGTCAGCTTCTGGAGTCATTCGTTTTTATGGCTACTCTTTTCTCTAATGCTGTTTGCTTATTTTAACCACTGAATTTCAGTCCTCGAGTCATTCTTCGTTTCCCTGGAATGTCAGGTATATTATCCTCTTCTGTTACTGTGAAGACATAATTTTTATTGAACAAGTGATTTTAATCTCTCCTTTAGCAGCTGTGTCTTCAGCTGCAAAGGCCCTAAGCTCTGGAATTCCCTCCCTAATCCTCTACACTGTCCTACCTCTCTTTTCTCCTTTAAGAGAGTCCTTAAAACCTATTTCTTCAGCTCTGATTTCTCCTTTCTTACCTCGATGTCAAATGTTGTTTGATAATGCTTCTGTGAACCACCTTGGGATGTTTTATTACGTTAAGGGTGCTATATAATTACAGGTTTTTGTTAAAGCCTGTCACTTTCTTATTTCCATTTGCAATATTACCCCTTCTGTTTTTAAAGGGCTGAATGGACTGCTGGGCCTTGACATTACCCTTGACTATCCTTTTTCTTCTAATGTAACCGTAACAACCAGATGTTAATATTTATATATCTCATAAGTTTCTTTTCATGAACCTTTTTGAAGCTCTTGCCATCTTTTGTGTCTTTTGTTGTTCTTTTGATCCAGGATACTGGGTGAGATGGTGTCTCAAGTGGGTTCGAATGATTAGGACTGGGTGCTTAATATTAACAGATAGGGAAGGAAAAGGGGGGCGGTGGGGAGTCAGTACTGATTAGGGAAGACATCGTAGTGTTGGAAAGAGGGGATGTCCTTAAGGAGGTAAGGGCAGAATCCAATTGGTTAGAGCTGAGAAGCAAAAAGAGTATGATCACACATTACCAATGGAGGCCATGGGTATGGCCTTAGGGTTGCCAATTGGGATTAAATGTATTCCTGGAGGTTTCATCATATGACTTGCCCCTGTAGCCATTAGTCAGCCAACACATCCATCCTTGTGACGTATTGCTTTCCTACATCAATTGGAAAGCAAAAAGACTCACTACCCAATTGGATGATGCTTGACTGTCAGCCAAGCAGCTTGTTTTGCCCATTTTCAATATTTTTATATCTGGTAAAGACAAATGACAAATAAAATCTTTTTTAATATCCTGATGATTATTCTCCAGGATCGTACACAGCAGTGTGCTGGAGATTGATCTTCAATTCCTGGAGACTCCAGACCAATCCTGGAGGGTTGGCAACCCTATATGGCCCCCAAATAGTAAGAGAGAGACTAAGGAAAGGAAATGACAGAAATGTGCAAGGCGTATTGAATGGTGATATCGGGGGACTTTAATTACCCAAGTATTGATTGGGATAATATTAGAGCAAAGGGTAAGGAGGAGGAGGAATTTCTGAAATGTGGTCAGGAGAACTTCCATTATCAGTATGTTCTTAGCCCAACTAGAAAGGAGGTATTGCTGGATCCGGTGCTGGGAAATGAGGCGGGCAAGTAGAGCAAGTGTCTGTGGAGGGTGGCAAAGGTGGGGGGGATACTTGAATATGAGTGAGCATTGTATTGTTATATTCCCCGTGGAGACCATTAACGTAAAAGAACCGAACTTCCCAAATGACCCCAACTGAAGAAACCGGTGGACGAGATTTCACTTTCTATAACTTTTACTCGAACAATCAAATCAAGTGCCATTCTCCTGCCTTCTCCCTGTAACTCTGCACATTCTTCCTTTTCAGATAACAATCTAATTCCCTTTTGAACCTACTTCCACCACACTCCCAGGCAGTGCATTCCAAACCTTAACCACTCGCTGTGTGAAAAAGTTTTTTCTCATATAATTTTTGTTTCTTTTGCCAATTACTTTGAATCTGTGCCCTCTCATTCTCGAACCTTTCAGGAATGGTAATAATTCCTCCCCTTCTACTCTCATGATTTTGAATACCGCTATCAAATCTCCTCCCAGCTTTCTCTTCAAGGAAAACAGTCCTAACTTCTGTAATTTTTCTTCATAATGAAGTTCCTCATCCCTGAAACCATTCTCATGAACCTTTTTTGCACCAACTCCAATGCCTTCACATCCTTCCTAAAGTGCGGCCCCCAGAACTGGGCACAATACTCCAGCTGAGGCTGAACTAGTGTCTTATACAAGTTCTCGTACAAGTCCTTGTTCTTGTACTCTATGCCCCTATTATTAAAGTCTAGGATACTGTATTCTTTATTAACCATGCTCTCAGCCTGTCCTGCTACTTTTAATGACTTATGCACATATACAAACACCTAGAGCCCTCTGCACCTGCACTCCCTTTAGAATTGTGCCCTTTATTTTATATTGTCTCCATGTTCTTCCTACCTAAATGAATCACTTCACATTTCTCAGCATTGAACTTCATCTGCCATCTGTCCACCCGTTCCACCAACCTGACTACATCCTTTTGAAGTTCTACACTATTCTCCTCACAGTTCACAATGCTTCCAAGTTTTGTATCATCTGCAAATTTTGAGATTGTGCCCTGTACACCTAGTCTAGGTCATTAATATATATCAGGAAGAGCAATGGTCCCAACACTGACCTTGGGATATTTCCAGTACAAACCTTCTTCCAGTCCAAAAACATCCATTAACCACTAATAAAAACATAAAATACTGGAAAACGCAGCAGGTCTGACAGCATGTGGAAAGAGAAACAGATTTAACATTTCAAGTCCGCATGACTCTTAGAGTCATAGAGTTTTACAGCACGGAAAGAGCCCATTGTGTCCGAGCCGGTCACCAAGCCCCTATCTATGCTAATTCCATTTTCCAGCACTTGGCCTGTAGCTTTGTATGCTATGGTGTTTCAAGTGTTCATCTAAATGCTTCTTAAATGTTGAGGGTTCCTGCCTCTACCATCCTTTCAGGTAGTGAGTTCCAGATACCCACTACCCCACCCTCTGGGTGAAAATTCTTTTCCTCAAATCCCTTCTAAACCTCCTGCCTCTTGCCTTTAAATCTGTGCCCCCTGGTTATTGACCCCTTCACTAAGTGGAAAAATTTCCCTATCTATGCCCCTCATAATTTTGTACACCTCAATCAGGTCCTCCCTCAACAAAAACAAAAATACCTGGAAAAACTCAGCAGGTCTGGCAGCATCTGTGGAAGGGAGCACAGTTAACGTTTCGAGTCCGCATGACTCTTCAACAGAACTAAGGAAAAATAGAAAAGGGGTGAAATATAAGCTGGTTTAAGGGGGGGTGGGGGTTGGGACAAGTAGAGCTGGATAGAGGGCCAGTGATAGGCGGACTAGGGCTATCTGTACCTTGCTTGTCCTGCTTTCTACCCTTAATTAGCACATTCCTTTAGATAATATCACCACCTTCAACACCTCTTTGTCCTTTTGTGTGTGACATCTTTTGGTTATCTCCACCTATCACTGGCCCTCTATCCAGCTCTCTTGTCCCAACCCCCGCCCCTTAGCCAGCTTATATTTCACCCCTTTTCTATTTTTCCTTAGTCCTGTTGAAGAGTCATGCGGACTCGAAACGTTAACTGTGCTCCCTTCCACCGATGCTGCCAGACCTGCTGAGTTTTTCCAGGTATTTTTGTTTTTGTTTTTGATTTCCAGCATTTGCAGTTTTTTGCTTTTATCAGGTCCCCCCTCAGCCTTTTCTGTCCTAAGGAAAACAACCCCAGCCTATCTAGTCTCTCTTCATAGCTGAAACGCTCCAGCCTAGGCAACATCCTGGTGACCCTCTTCTGCACCCTCTCTAGTGCAATCACATCCTTCCTATAGTGTGGTGACCAGAACTGCACACAGTACTCCAGATGTGGCCTAACTAATGTTTTATTCAGCTCCATCATAACCTCCCTACTCTTGTATTCAATGCGTCGACTAATAAAGGCAAGTATCCCATATGCCTTCTGAACCATCTTATCTACCTGTCCTGCTACCTTCAAGGATCTATGGACATGGACACCAAGGTCCCTCTGATCCTCTGTACTTCCGGGTCCTACTCCCTTGTGTACTCCCTTGCCTTGTTAAGTCCTCCCAAAATGCATCACCTCACACTTTTCAGGATTGAATTGCATTTGCCACTGTGCTGCACATCTGACCAGCTCGTCTATATCATCCTGTAGTCTAAGGCTTTCCTCCTCGCTATTTACCACACCACCAATTTTCGTGCCATCTGCGAACTTACTGATCATACCTCCTGCATTCATGTCTAGATCATTAATGTACACTACAAACAGTAAGGGGCCCAGCATCGAACCCTGCGGTATGCCATTGGACACAGGCTTCCAGTCACAAAAATAACCTTTGACCATCACCCTCTGTCTCCTGCCACTAAGCCAATTTTGGATCCAATTTGCCAAATTGCCCTGGATCTCATGGGGTTCTTACCCTCTTGACCAGTCTCCCACGCGAGACCTTGTCAAAAGCCTTACTGATGTCTGTGTAGACTACATTAACTGCACTACCCTCATATACACACCTAGTCACCCCTCAAAAAATTCAGTAAAATTTGTTAGCTATGATCTCCCCCTGATAAAGCCATGCTGACTATCCTTATTAATCCTTGCCTCTCCAAGTGGAGATTAATTCTGTCTCTCAGGACTTTTTCCAAAAGTTTCCCGACTACTGACCCATAGTTCCCTGGTTTATCCCTACCACCCATCTTGAATAGTGGTACTACATTAGCTGTCCTCCAGTCCTCTGGCATCTCTCTTGTGGCCAGAGAGGGTTTGAAAATTAATGTTAGGGCCCCTGCAATCTCCTCCCTTGCCTCCCACAGCAGCTTGGGATACATCTCATCTGGGCCTGGGGATTTATACACTTTTAAGCCTGCTAAAACTGCTAATACCACCTCCCTCTCAATGTTAATTTGTTCAAGTTTATCACATTCCCCCTCCCTGGTTTCTGTATCTACATCATCCTTCTCTATAGTTGATATAAATGCAAAGTATTCATTTAAAATCTCACCTATGCTTTCCGGCTCTTCACACAGATTGTCACTTTGGTATCTAATGGGCCCTACTCTTTCCCTGGTTATCCTCTTGCCACTAATATACTTATAAAATACCTTTGGATGTTCCTTTATTTTACCTGCCAATGTTTTTTCATGCCCCCTCTTCACTCTCCTAATTTCTTTTTTAAGTAACCCCTGCACTTTCTATACTCTCTTGGGCTTCTCCTGTTTTGAGCCCTCGTTATCTACCATAAGCTTTCTTCAGAGCTGTTTCTTCTAGCTCTGAAGAAAAGTCATGCGGACTCGAAACGTTAACTCTGTTTCATTAACCACTACTCTCTATTTCTTGTCACTCAGCCAATTTTGTATCCGTGTTTCTACTGTCCCTTTTATTCCATGAACTATAACTTTGCTCACAAGTCTGTGGTGCAGCACTGTATCAAATGCAAACATGAATTAACAGGCAAATTGTATTCAAACTATAAATTGTGAACTATAAATTACACTCTAGATAGCTGCTATAACAAAGATAGATCTCATACATTTAAAGACAGTCCCCTTAGCACATATGGCTCTGCATGCAATCACAAAGTCCTCTACAACTTTCTCTTCCTCAAATAGAATTCAACTCCTTTTCTTCACACAGGATTTTGTCATCAAGTCGCCTCCAATAACAGCTTTACTCCATCCAAGTTCCACAGATACAGACATAACCAAAAGGGTGCACTTCTGCAGAACCTCCTTAACTCAGTCCATGACAGTCCTGATGGCATAGATTACCCAGAGTCACTTTATAACACCCTGGTGCACTGTTATACCGGATCTAGTAAAAACTGAAACAGTGGCAGTAACCTTTGTTTTATTTTTTCATGGGATGTGGGCATCGCTGGCTCGGCCAGCATTTATTACCCATCTCTACTTTCCTTTGAGAAGGTGATGGTGAGCTGCCTTCTTGAACCCCGCTGCAGTCCACTTGGTGTAGGTACGTCCACAGTGCTGTTAGGAAGGGAGTTCCAGGATTTTGACCCAGTGACAGGAAGGAATGGCGATATAGTTCCAAGTCAGGATGGTGTGTGGCTTGGAGGGGAACTTGCAGGTGGTGGTGCTCCCATGTGTTTGCTGCCTTTGCCCTTCCAGGTGGTAGAGGTTGCAGATTTGGAAGGTGCTGATGAAGGAGCCTTGCTGAGTTACTGCACTGCATCTTGTAAATGGTACACACCGCTGCCACTGTGCGTCGGTGGTGGAGGGGATGAATGCTTGTGGATGTGGTGCCAAAAGGCAGGCTGTTTTGTCCTGGACGGTGTCCAGCTTCTTGAGTGTTGTGGGAGCTGCACTCATCCAGACAAGTGGGGAGTATTCCATCACACTCCTGACTTGTGCCTTGTAGATGGTGGACAGGCTTTGGGGAGTCAGGAGGTGAGTTACTCGCTGCAGGATTCCTAGCCTCTGATCTGCTCTTGTAGCAACAATATTTATTTGGCTCATTCAGTTCAGTTTCTGGTCAATGTTAACCCCCAGGTTGTTGTTAGTAGGGGGATTCAGCGACAGTAATACCATTGAATGTCAAGGGGCTATGGTTGGATTTTCTCTTTTTGGAGATGATCATTGCCTGGCAGTTGTGTGGCATGAATGTTACTTGCCACTTGTCAGGCCAAGCCTGGATATTGTTCAGGTCTTGTTGCATTTGGACATGGACTGCTTCAATATCTGAGGAGTCACAAATGGTGAACATTGTGCAATCATTAGCGAACATCCCCACTTCTGACCTTTATGATGGAGGACTTGGAAATATATCACTGTTCCTTCACTGTCGCTTGGTCAAAATCATGGAACTCCCTCCTTAACAGCACTGTGGACAATAAATGCTGGCCTAGCCACATCCCAAGAGCAAATAGGAGATAGTTATCGGAAATACTGTAACTGTTGGACCAACTTAGTGCCTGGGGGACTTTCTTAATCTCCTTAGTTCCCCTCTACACTGCTGATTTACAATCATACTCTTCCCTTCCTGAATTTCTACTTTCCCCTAAGGTGTGACGCAGCTCTGCAGAAATCTGTCTGGCATTGTTCACTCTGTGTTGTGTGTTATTATTTCTCTAACTTTCACTCTGGCTGCAGAGCTCTGAGCTGGAGCATTTTAAAGCCGTGACATGCTCTCTCACACTGAAAGGCCGTTCTGATCCCCGTCCATGTCTGATGAACTCTCCATTGCACCATAGGTGCAGATTTGTGCTGTCTTCAGAGCTATTGGTGTTGCTTGACTGCTGACTTTATACAAGATAAGTCTGATTATTGCAATTCTTTGATGTGATCACAATTACAAGAGTAACTACAGTGCCTTGTGTTCATGCACTTTCCATTACTATTGGAGCAGTATGTTGTAGACAGCTTTTTGCCTTCAAGTTATTAAGCCCATCTCTGGTCCATAGAGGTGGATGGGGGTGGTGGAAAATTGTGTGCCAGTCAATGACTCGGTGTGACAACTGAGTGGGATTTCTTGCCCACATTCGCTCAGGGGCAGATTTATAACTCGTGCTTTTCTCAATCAGCTGCAGTCAGCTGCTCAGTTGAAGTCGAATTCTTGACTGTTCTACTTTCATATGATCGTGCCAGTTGTTTCATTGAAACAGGGGTCAAAGTGCCTCATAATGGGCCTCCACTTGTGTCCTTTTGCTGAAGAGCAAAAAGGACTGCATTGAATCACAGATTGGTCAGCAGGGATTTTCTCTTTAGAGTCATCTATGGGAGAGGAGTGCACCTATGGGAGAGGAGTGTATCAGAGGGCACACCTTCACTTTTCCAAAAGTGAGTTGGACAAAAGAATGCAATACAACATTAAGATGAGGTTTGTGGTCAAAGTCTGTATGGTTAGAGTGCAGAGAGAGATGGATGCAGAATCAAATGCATTGAGAGGTTTCTGTTTGCTCAGAGAAACTTTCCTGCTTTAGGGAAATAATTAGGCACAAGCCTACTTTATTATCAGACAGGATGAATGCCAATAACTGATAATCTTTGTGTGTTCTAAGAAGTTTTGAGATGTGAAAAATTGTTTTGATTTGCAAAAAGGAAGACTTGCATTCATATGGCACTTTCACAACCTCAGGACATCTCAAAGCTCTTAACAGCCAATAAAGTACTTTTGAAATGTGGTCACTCTTCTAGTGTAGGAAATGCGGCAGCCAGATGGTGCACAGCAAGATCTCAGAAACAGCAATGTGATAAATCTCCAGGCAATTTGATTTTAAGATGTTGATTAGCTGGTAAGTATTGGCCAGGACACCAGGGATACCTTCCCATCTCTTCTTCAAGATGGTGCAATGGAATCTTTTATGCCCATTTGAGAGGACAGATGGAGCCTTGGTTAAGCATCTCGCCTGAAAGATAGCAACTCTGGCTGTGCAGCTTTCCCACTGCACTGGCATGTCAGCTTAGATTTTTCTGCTCAGGTCTCTGGAGTGGAACTAAACCCACAACTTATGATTCCAAGATCAGATTACTAACAACTGAAACATAGCTGGCACACACAGCTGAGTTTCTGTTTGAAATCATCCTACCATCTATGGGTTAGTTTTCACATGTACGCTGACAACACCCAGCTCTACCTCAGCACTACCACCTCACTTGACCCCTCCACTCCCTTATCTGGTATCCAGTACTGGATAATTTCCTTTAATTTAAACACATGGAAGATCGAAGCCTTGCCTGTGATCCCCACCACAAAGGCTGTCTCCCACTAACTCTCTCCCTAGCCACTGTCTCGGCCTGAATCAGACTCTTCACAACCTTGGAGCTCAGTTGACCTCGAGCTGAGCTTCTGACTGCATATCCTCCATCAATAAGACCAACTAATTCTGCCTTCATTATATCGCCTGTCTCCAGCCCTGCTTCAGCTCACCTGCTGAAACCCTCATCCATGCCTTTGTTACTTCTAGACTTGAATATTCTAACGCATCCAGGCTAGCTTCCCATCTTCCACCCGCCATCAACTTGAGCTCATCCAAAACCCTGCTGTCTACATCCTAACTCGCATAGGTCCTGTACCCCGCCACCCCTGTGCTCACTGACCTACACCACCTCCTGGTCCGGGAGCACTTCAGTTTTAAAATTCACATCCTTCTGTTCAAATCCCTCCTTGACTTCACCCCTCCCAATCTCCATAACTTTGTCCAGCCCAAAATCTTGAGAGAACACTGCACTCCTCCGATTCTGGCCTCTTGCATATCCTTGATTTCCTGATGCTTCATCATTCAGTGGCCTAGGTCCCAGGGCCTGGGAGAGAAATCATGAGCCCTGGTACTTCTCCTGTTTCCGGGCCCCTTATTTCCCTTGCCACACGCCCCCTCCTCCCCCACCCCCACTGTTCAATGTGGATTACTTGAGAACTCCCTTTAAAGTTCTGTGCCCGGGACCTCCCAGTCCTTGGACCCCAGTGTTTGGCACTATCTGCAGCTCCCTCTCCCGGGCCCTGCTAGGCTCTAAGCTCTGGAATCCATTCCCTAAACCTGTCTACTTCTCACTGCTCAAAACCCATCTCTTTGACCTGTCCTAACATCTCCTTATGTACTTCAGCATCAGAGTTTATTTGATAACAGTCTAGTGAAGCGACATGGGGTGTCTTACTTAGTAGGAGGCGTTATGTAAATGCAAGTCACTGTAGAAATTGAATTGGGATAAAGGAGACCGTTTGTACAGTTTTAAAACCCATTGCACATTGTAAATCTCTGAGGCAGTATAATTATAATACACATTTGGATATGTATGTTAGTGGAAGTGTTGAGGCTCTCTGTATTTTATTTAAAAATTAGAAAAAAGAAAGAGTTGCATTTATAGAGTGCCTTTCACAGTCTCCGAATATCTCAATCAAGGACTTTATAGTCACTGTTATAATGTGGGAAAATGAGCTCATTGGATCTGCTCAGGCCTACGCAGTCTAACTCCCACCTCTGGTAAAGGAGAAGGGCACTGACTTACTTTTTCTGGCTTTAATTTAATCACACTGGACACACGCAGCAAGCTGAGGTGCTATGCTGTGCCATATCCTGCAGACTGGTTGATAATCCAGTTGTGTGTGCCCTCTCCCATTCCTCCACTGCCTTTCAAGTAATTAGCCATTTTTCTACTGCTAGGATCTCTAATGCGCTCTGAGAATATTGCTCTGGGATCTCCTTTAGATGTTTCTATTTAAACATTAAACAAAATAAGCACTTTGAAGGACAGTAATTTATAAGTCATTCTTATATTTGTTAAAACTCCAAAATTATCCACTAGTTACAAAAGTCTACATCCACAGAAATAATAAAATGTGTTTTTTTAATTTTAAATTCATTAGATTTGTGGATCCAGACTGGACAATTTTCAGTGTAATTATCCAAAGACTAAATTTGTGATGCTGCTCCTCGGACGTTTCCATGGCAATATGTTGATGCAGTGATAGTTAGCAAATTAGGTTGAAAACTCATTGTACGAACCTGCCTGTTGTGTAATGTAAGCAATCCATGCCTGCAACTAAATGAATTTATAGATAACTGCGTTATGTAGCATGAAAATGTATCAGTGTCACACATTTAAATAACATGAGTCATGGTAGAGATGGGATGAATTTTTTTACGTAGTAAGTTGTTATACACTGTCTGAAAGGATAGTGAATCACAGAATTGTTACGGTGTAGAAGTAGGCCATTCGGCCCATCATGTCTGCACCGGCTCTCTGAGCATTTTAACTTAGTGCCAATCTCTTGCCTTTTCCCCGTAACCCTGCAAGTTGTTTCTATTTAAATAATCACCCAGTGCCCTTTTGAATGCCTCAGTTGAACCTGCCTCCACTGCACTTCCAGGCAGTGCATTCCAAACCCTAACTACTCGCTGTGTGAAAAAGTTTTTTCTCACTACACATTTGCTTCTTTTGGAAGCTTCCTTATGCCAGGAAAAGCAAGGGGAACCCCTGGGGAACTCCACTGCAAATCTTCTCCCAGCCCAAAAAATACCCATTAATCATTACTCTTTGTTTCCTATTCCTCAGCCAATTTTTGTATCCACGTTGCTACTGTCATTTTTATTCCATGACCTATAACTTTCCTCATTAGTCTGTTGTGTGGCACTGTATCGAACGCCTTTTGGAAGTCCATATACACCACATCAATGGCCTTGCTCTCATCAACCATCTCTGTTACCTCTTCAAAAAACTCCAAGTTAGTTAGACACGATTTTCCTTTAACAAATCCATGTTGACTCTTCCAAATCAATCCACATTTTTCCATGTGACCATTAATTCTATCCCGAATAATTGTTTCTAGAAGTTTCCCCACCACCGAAGTTAAACTGGCTGGTCTGTAATTGCGAGGCAGGTCTTTACTACCTTTTCTGAACAAGGGCATAATGTTTGCAATTCTCCAGTCCTCCGGAACCTCCCCAAATCCAGGGAACATTGAAAGATTATTGCCAGAGCCTCTGCAATTTCCACTCTCTCTTTTCAATATTCAATAGTGGAACCATATTCAATAGTAATTTTCAAAGGGAAACATATACACTTGGATATATGGATATAAACCCTTGCAGGACTAGGGGGAAAGTGCAGGAGAGTGGGACTAATTTGCTATCACCTTCAAAGAGCCAGCACAAGCACAATGGGCCAAATGTGTTGTAAGATTCTATTTGTGATGGAGGGGTGAGACACAGGTTCCATTTTCCTCCAGGTCGAGTTGTCAATCTGTCTTGCTGCTGTGACGTGACACCAAAAATTGGGAAAATAAATCCTCTCCTCTCGTCCCAATTACAGGTATTGTCATATCCTAGAATGTCTCCCCATCTTAGTCTGTAACTATCTATATACAGTACCTATTGATGTCACTGTGTCAGCCAGTGAGCTGGAGGTGAGTGAGATATAAAACAGGACTCCCAGAAAAATAGCCTATTGTATATCGCTGAAAAAAGAGACAGCAACAATTTCAGTCTCCAATCTCCCTTGACCTTATGTTTCTATTAAAATGGGATCTTTAGTTTCTGGTGGTTTTAACAGTGAAACAAATTGTGAGAAGTGAGATTAAAAACAGGAAATGTTTGAAATACTCAGTTGGTCAGGCTGCATCTGTGGACAGAGCAACAGAGTTAACAGGTAGAATATTGAGTTTTGGGTCAGGACCCAAATATCGGGGTCAAATGGAGGTCACAAGCCAGCACTGTGTGGGATACACTCAGTCGGCAGTGGTTTCCCTGAATTGGCCAATTAGTGGGCTGTAGTAACTGAAGGTATAGCCTCTGTTACTGTCTATCAGAGGTCACGTGATTGTTCTTGGCGGCTCTGACCAATGAGCCCTAAGTGCAGGTAATCTGGGGGTGCGGGGCTTCTTGTTGAGGACCTGGTTCAAGCATGTAGCATCCGAAAAGCTCTCTGTAATAAAGTTTATTTGTTTCTTGTTTAGCTCTGACGCTGCACCTCGCTTTGTTAACGTGAGTACATCAAACCTTAAGCAAAAAGAAAAGAATATTCACCAGTCATGCCACTCTTGGCAGAATCAACCCTTATGACAGGACTATGGGAAGACTGGAGCCAATATGGAGAGTCCCTATTTTGTAGCAAACAAAACTAACGCAGAAGAGAAGCAGAAAGCAATCCTTTTGAGTGTATGTGGTAGCAAGACATACAATCTCATTTGAAGTCTGATGGCCCCGAATGCACCCAATTCTAAGTCCTTTAATGAATTAGTGGACCTCATTTTTTTAAATTGGTTCGTGGGCGTTGCTGGCTGGGCCAGCATTTATTGCCCTTGAGAACTCAGCGGCTTGCTAGGCTATTTTAGAGGGCATTTAAGAGTCAACTACATTGCTGTGGGTCTGGAGTCACATGTAGGCCAGACCAAGTAAGGACGGCAAATTTCCTCCCCTAAAGGATATCAGTTAACCAGATGGGTTTTAATGACCATTGACAATGGTTTCATGGTCATCACTGGACTTTTAATTCCAGATTTTTTATTGAATTCAAATTTTACCATCTGCTGTGGTGGGATTCGAACCCTGGTCCCCAGAAAATTACCCTGGGTACCTGGAAGAGAACCACTCTTGACAGGGTTTCACAGTGTGCTTCCAGGCATATCAAAAATGAAAATGCTTGCGTGAAGCTATGTTTGGTGACCAGGCATTGACGGTGACATTGAAAACATGGTCAAGCACTGCCTCCAGTGTCAGCAACAACAGAAGTTGCCCGTTTCAGTTCCACTGCATCCATGGGATTGGCCTGGTCGACCCTGGGTTAGACTACATATTGATTATGTAGGACCATTCTTAGGTACCATGTTTTTATTGATCGTAGATGTGCATTATAAGTGGATGGATGATCACCGACATTGAGCGCAACTATCAAAAAGCTGCGACATTGTTTTAGTATACATGGCCTTCCGTGGGTAGGCCGATTGATTCCATCTTGATGACTTAACTCTGTTTTTCGGGCATGGAATGGTCTCATCCCTTCAGACACTGGTGAATTTGACCACCCTTGCAATACAAGGTCTCTGACTTTTGACAAAATTGGGTCTCTGTTCATCCAATTTCTAATTTGCTTCGCAGACACAGGGGTCACTGTTTAAAAGTAAGGGGTCGCCCATTTAAAACAGAGATGAGGTGAAATTTTTTCACTCAGAGGGTCGTGAGTCTTTGGAACTCTCTTCCTGAAAAGGCAGTGGAAGCAGAGCCTTTGAATACTTTTAAGGCAGAGGTGAACAATTTCTTGGTAAGCAAGGGGGCGATAGGTTATTGGGGTAGATGGGATGCAGATTTCAGGTTACTATTAGATCAGCCATGATCTTATTAAGTGGCAGAGCAGGTTCAAGGGGCTGAATGGCCTACTCCCGCACCTCGTTCGTATGTACTGGAAGTCATCGTTCTGGATAACAGTACAGTCTTTACCATTTCAGAGGTTCATGAGTTTAAATGGAATCACACATACTAAAACAGCACCCTATCATCCCTCATCAAATGGTTTAGCTGAGAGAGCAGTGCAAACTTTCAAATCTGGAACGAAAAAGTTATCAGAAGATACTCTAGAAACTCAACTTTCCCGCTTTATTCTCAATTATCGTATGGCGCATCATTCAATTATGGGTTCAACACCGTCTGAATTATTGATGAAATGCCGCCTACCTACAAGGTTAAGTCTGGTGTTACCAAACTTAGAGGGGAAGTTAGAAAAGAATCAAAGTAATCAAAAATTGAATCACAATATTCATAGCAAAGCTTGCAGATTAACTGTATTAGACACAGTTTTCGTACAGAATTTTAGAAATTGACCTTGTTGGGTTCCTGGTACAATTGTCTCAGAAACTGGTCCCTTGTCCTTCCAGGTGGAAGTGGAAGACAGAATTGTTTGAAAACATGTGGACCATTTTAGGAATAGAAAGACATTCCAACAACCAACTATTCCGCCTGTGATTAATGTCAAACCATCAATCCCTAAGGTGACAGATGGAACTAGAATAGAATAGAATAATGCCCAATGTTTCTGTAGAGTTGCCAAACCTGGATCTGCTACGTTCTAATGATGTACCTGGTACTGCAGTTCCTGATCATGTCGATCCAGTGGAAGAACCTCAAGTGGTAGAGCTACGTCGCTCTAACTGAATAAGGAAACCACCTCAGAGACTTGATCTTTAATCACCTGACTTGTATATATGTATATGTTGTGGGATATTCAAATGTTCTCTGTAAATAGAAACTGTAAAAAAACTAAAGGGGGAGGAAATGTAGTAACTAAAGGTACAGCCTTTACTGTCTATCAGGGGTCATGTGGTTGTCTTGGAAGCTCCAACCAATGAACCTTAAGCGCGGGTAATCCAGGGGGTGGGACTTCTTGTCGAGGACCTGGTTCAAGCATGTAGCATCTGAAAAGCTCTCTGTAATAAAGTGTATCTGTTTCTTGTTGAAACCTGTCCAGCACGTCAAGTCATGACATGGTCAGAGTCTCCCAGTTAAGGATAGTGGGCGGGCTCTTAAAGCTGGAGGTCCAATAGGAGGCTGTTTAGCACTGAATCAGCAACTGTTCAGGTAGGAGAGAGAGAGGACACCTCTGTCTTGAGGCACCCTCCTGCTAACTTTTAAAAGTTTTCAGTTTAAAAATGGGATCAGCAGCCATGATTCTGGAGGGGAAACTTGTTCACAGGGTGGCCTGTGGCTACAGCTGAGTCCAGGCAGGTGGGGAGGGCATCAAAGCCTGCCTGGAGTACTGGTTCCCTGCTCAGATGCTAGGAAGCTGCCTCCATGGGGAGCTGGCCTAGTCCTGACACCTTGGGGGGCCTGGAGACCAAGTAGAGAATTCCAGTAGGCCTCTGACAATAGGCTTTAATTGATTCCCGTTAAGTTGCAACCTGCTGCTTGTGGGTGGGTTTCCCTGCAGGCCCCTGTCCAGCCCCTGGGGAAATGGTCCGGAACTGTGCCAGCAAACCGTCATGCCAGCTGGCGGTGCAGAAGTTTCACACCCATCTGCATCCCTGTTATGGGCAAAAATCCCATCCAGCGTTTTGGGTTGGTGACCTTACATCAAAACTGTTTTACTTTATATTTTCAATTTCCACTTATCCGCAGTATTCTTCTGTCAGAGGTGAGGCTGCCATTAAACTGGCCAGTGCCTGTTTTCCTGTGGTGGAAACAATTTTAAAATCTGATATACCTTTAATGTGCAATTCTTGGGTTAGAATGTAGAGATGAATGTAATATCGTTCCACTGATTATTCAGCCAGCTTCTTACCCTTGAGGTTTACTCATTTGAGCACAATGTCCTCTATCTGGAAATCAAAGAAGAGGGAGGATCTGTGCAGCATGTATCAGTTATATCAGATGGTCCCTTCTGGCCACCTATGTGTTGGTTGCTGTTTCTGGATTGTGTGCAAGCTGCTTCACCTAGACTTGTGCTCGGAATTGTGTGCGTCTAAATACGCACCCTTAATATGCTCCATCATTGAGGTAGAGATATGTTTAAACAAAAGCTATAGAGAGTGGACAGCATAGTTTCACTAGGATGGGGGTTGAGGAAAGAAAGCTGCAGTTATGAGGAGACATTGAGGCTGGTTCTCGTGGGACAGAGAAACCTCAGGAGAGATTTGATGGGGCTTAATGGGCAAGAGCATTCCCACTAGTTGGGGAGTCAGTGATCATCAATTTAAAACTGTCATTAAAAGAGCGAGAAGAAAGGTTTGGAGAAATACCTTCATTTGTTGTTGGGGCATTGAACTCTTGGCTACCAGGGGGTGGTTGAGGCAGTAACCACGGCAAGGTTTAAGAGAAAATTTGGTTAATTATTTGAGGCAGAGGGAGGTGCAATACAACAGGAAGAGAACAGGATGGAGCAATCCAAAGTTAATCGCTCTAACAAAGAGCCAACATTGACAGGCCCAATGGTTGTCAAATTTCTGTGGTCGTAAGTGTCATGATTTCGAAATAGATAAAACTGCATAGGAGGTGGCCATTCGGCCCATTGTGCCATGCTGGTTCTTAGAAAAAGCTATCCAATTAGTCCCACACCCCTACTCTTTCCTCATAGACCTGCAAAATCATTTTCCCCTTCCAAGTATTTGTCCAATTCCTTTTTGAAAGTTATTGAATCTGCTTCTGCTGCCATGTCAGGCAGCATGTTCCAGACCATCATACCTTATTGCATGAAAAAATAAATGCTGGTTATATTTGGTCCCTTCTGTCATTTGGGCTATATTCCAATTCATTGTGGCCGTGAGCTCATCTTTTTGAATATAACATGTTGTATGTTTGTTTGAAAGGTAAACAGCTGTCAATGTGGTGTACAGGGCCATGTGAAACCGGTTGGCCAGTGAAAGAGTCAAGTTGTTGGAAGTCTGGGCTCAGATGTGGCAGTCTTTACAAGGAATGGTGAAAACCCTGCAGTAGTAATTGACTTTATTAATGCCCTTACTCAAGACTGTTAATGTTTCAATTTTAAAAGGAGGTCTTGGGTATGTGTAATAACTTGATGGAGCAGCAGGTTTGGTGAAGAAAAGGCTAAACTTTATTTAGGAGACATGTAGAGGTGATTGCAAGCTAGACAGTATCGCTCCATCGGAAGTCCCGCCCACAGGATTCCCCGTGCAATAAGCTTATTGGTCAAAACCCCCATAATCGCATCATATGATGTGTGATTGACAGGAGGGACGGACAATACATCTCGTTACTACACTTTTTCCCCCTTTAAGTTTCTTACATTTACAATAAAATAATATCAGAAAAACCAGCAAACATTTGTACAGTCTCTGGTGATTACAAATCAAGTCTCTGAGGGGCTCAGAGGAGACGGTTAGAGCGGCATAGCTCTACTGAAGTAGACCGAACAGAATTAATGGGATCTGGAGTTGCACCAGGGCATACGTCATTGTAACTGGGTAGTATTTGGCAGCTTGTTAGATATGTCTGCAATATCAGTTCTAGGATGATCACACATCTCAGAAGTCGGCAGTGAAACATCAATCACAGGTTGATCTTGCATTCGTTGGAATGTTTCTCTAGCCCTAATATGATCCATGTCTTTACGTACAATTCTATCTTCGACTTGCACTTGAAAAGAGAATGGACCAGTCTCCTGGAGTCCAATGGGGTACACTTCCAAAATTATGCACGTTCACAGGGTCGCCTACGTGGAACGTACAAGCTTTCTATGTAGATCGTGGTTTCATTTTTGATTATTCTGGCTCTGTGTCACCTTCCCCTCTGGTTTGGAAACACCAAGTGTAAACGCATTTGCAGATGGCATTTCATTAGTAACTCTTGACGGTGTCGAGCCCGTATTAGTATGTGGTGTTGTACGGTAACAGGAAAAATCTGGAAAGGTGAGACTCCAGGTAACTTCTTCATACCACCTTTAAAAGTCTGCACAGCTCTTTCAGCGAGACCATTGGATGAAGGATGCCAGGGAGCGGTCTTAATGTGCCAGATACCGTTCGGGTCCGTGAATCTCTAAAATTCCACGCTAGTGAAAGCTGGTCCATTATCAGAAACAATAATCTCACATAAACCACGCACACTGAAGGAATGACACAGCTTTTCAATAGTTGCGGCTGATGTTGGTGTTTTTACTTCGTAGACATTGAACCATTTTGAATGTGCATCGATGATTAATATGAACATGGTGTCTAGAAACGGTCCCACATAGTCAATATCTAATCGATAGTCTAATTGAAGGTTGACCTGGCCATCCCCATGGGTGAAGGGGTGTTGAAACAGGTAGCTTCTGGCGTTGCTGGCAAAGGGAACAGTGTTTAACCATGCCTTTTGTTACTGTCTATTCTTGGCCACCAGACGTAGCTACGTGTCAGCATCTTCATCTTCGATATGCCTGGGTATGAACTATGGAACTGTTGAACCCTACAGCAAAATTCTGTCTTGACGATTCAGTTCTGTGTTTCTGGAATAAAATGGTTGTAAGTCATCAGACACTAGTGTCCTTGACCATCCCTGTAAAACAAAGTCTGACTTTTGACAGTACTGGATCTCTGTTCATCCAATTCTTGATCTGTTTGGATTCATCACCTGCATATGCCAAGAAATTTAACAGTAACACTACCTCTTGTGGAACAGGTGTATTGACAAGACTACCCGGTAATGGAATACGACTTAAGTGCATCTGCATTGCCTATACGTGAGCCAGGGCGGTACATGAATGTGTGCTCATAAGCTGATAGCCTCAAAGCCCAATGTTGGATTCTCGCTGAAGCTACAGGCAGAATAGTTTGGTCTTTGCTGAACAAACCTGTCAGCGGCCTATGGCCGGACACAATTGTGAAATGTCACCCATGCAGATATTGGTGAAACTTCTTGACACCAAATACAACCAATCATCCTCCTTTTCCCAACTGAGAGTAGCCCTATTCAGTTTGGGAAAGTGTTCTTGAAACATAGTCAATGGGTCTTTCTGATCCATCCTCCATTTGATGTGACAGTCCGGCTCCTACAATAAGGAGAAGCATCACATGTCAGCGCTGGCCCTTTAGCTGGGTCATAATGTACCATGAAGCATGATGAATGAAGCAGTATCTTCGCTCCTGCAAAGGCTTTTTCTTGCTGTGAGCCCCATGACCAGTGGTGGTACTTCCTCAGCAACAGGTGTAGTGGTGCCAGTACAGTGGACAGATTAGGGAAAAACTGGCTATAGTAATTAATCATACCCAGGAAAGATTTAAGCTCTGTCACATTAGAGGGAGATGGTGCATCTTTAATCGCTTGGACCTTGTCTTCAACAGGATGCAATCCCATAGTGTCTGCTCTGTGACCCAGGTAGGTTACCTCCGATGCTTGAAATGTGCATTTTTCTCACTTCAAACACACACTTGCTTCCATAAATCTTTTCAGCAGGTTGGCTAACTGTTCAGCTTTGGACAGTCCAGTGATGAGGTCTCATCTAAGTACACGACCACACGTGGAAATCCCTGCAGGAGACTCTCCATGCTTCGCTGAAAAATAGCGCATGCTGATAAAACACTAAAAAGTAATCGGGTGTACTGGTGAGGTCTTTATGGGTCTTAATTGTCGCGTATTCTCTTGATGTGCTATCCAATTCCAATTGTTGATAGGCATGACTCATGTCTAGTTTTGAGTGTGACTTGCCTCCTGCCAACTTGGCATACAAATCATCAATTCTAGGAATGGGGTATTTGTCTAACTTTGCTGCTCTGTTGACTGTCAGTTTGTAGTCACCGCATATACATATAGTCTGGTCTGGCATGACAACTGGGACTATGCGTGCGGCCCACTCAGAAAACTGGACGGCCCGCTTCTACCTCCTACCCAAAACCCACAAACAGGACTGTCCCGACAGACCGATCGTGTCAGCCTGCTCCTGCCCCACGGAACTCATTTCTTGCTATCTTGACTCTATTCTCTCTCCCCTTGTCCAGTCTCTTCCCACCTACATCCGCGATTCCTCTCATGCCCTACATCATATCAACAATTTCCAGTTCCCTGGCCCCAATCGCCGCCTCTTCACCATGGGCGTCCAATCCCTCAACACCTCCATCCCCCACCGGGATGGTCTGAGGGCTCTCCGCTTCTTCCTCGAACAGAGGCCCGAACAATCCCGATCCGCCACTCCTCTCCTCTATCTGGCTAAACTTGTTCTCTCACTGAACAATTTTTCCTTTAACTCCTCTCACTTCCTCCAAATAAAAGGTGTGGCTTTGGGTACCCGCATGGGCCCCAGTTATGCCTGTCTCTTTATGGGGTATGTGGAACATTCCTTGTTCCAGTCCTACTCGGGCCCCCTCCCACAACTCTTTCTCCGGTACATCGATGACTGCTTCGGTGCTGCTTCATGCTCTCATCTGGACCTGGAAAAATTTATTAATTTTGTTTCCAATTCCCACCCCTCCATCATTTTCACGTGGTCCATCACTGACACTTCCCTTCCCTTCCTTGACCTCTCTGTCTCAATTTCTGGTGATAGACTGTCCACCAATATTCATTACAAGCCTACCAACTCCCACAGCTACCTCGACAACAGCTCCTCACACCCCGCTTCATGTAAGGACTCCATCCTATTCTCTCAGTTCCTTCGCCTCCGTCGCATCTGTTCTGATGATGCCACTTTCCAAAACAGTTCCTCTGACATGTCCTCCTTCTTCCTTAACTGAGGTTTTCCACCCACAGTGGTTGACAGGGCCCTGAACCATGTCTGGCCCATCTCCCGCGCATCCGCCCTCACACCTTCCTCTTCCTCCCAGAACCATGATAGGGTCCCCCTTGTCCTCACTTATCACCCCACCAGCCTCCGCGTTCAAAGATCATCCTCCGCCAACTTCAGCATGATGCCACCACCAAACACATCTTCCCTTCACCCCCCGGTGGCTTTCCGCAGGGATCGTTCCCTCCGGGACACCCTGGTCCACTCCTCCATCACCCCCTACACCTCAACCCCCTCCACAGCACCTTCCCATGCAACTGCAGAAGGTGCAATACCTGCCCCTTTACTTCCCCCCTTCTCACTGTCCAAGGGCCCAAACACTCCTTTCAAGTGAAGCAGCACTTCACTTGCACTTGCCTCAATTTAGTCTACTGCATTCGCTGCTCCCAATGCGGTCTCCTCTACATTGGAGAGACCAAATGCAGACTAGGTGACCGCTTTGCGGAACAGCTTCGGTCTGTTCACAAGCATGACCCAGACCTCCCTGTTGCTTGCCATTTCAACACACCACCCTGCTCTCATGCCCACATGTCCGTCCTTGGCCCGCAGCAATGTTCCAGTGAAGCTCAACGCAAACTGGAGGAACAGCACCTCATCTTCCGACTGGGCACTTTACAGCCTTCCGGACTTAATATTGAGTTCAACAATGTTAAATCATGAACTCTCTCCTCCATCCCCACCCCTTTACCGATCCCCCTTTTTCCAATAATTTATAATTTAAAAAATATATATTTTTCTTTTCCCACCTATTTTTAAATTTATTTCGATCTATTGTTTTATCTGCACCTTTTAGCCCATTTTGATCGCTTCCCACCCCCCCACCCCACCCCCACTAGGGCCATCTGTACTTGCTTGTCCTGTTTGCTACCCTTAATGTCCCCATTAGCACATTCTTTAGATAATATCACCACCGTCAACACCCCTTTGTCCTTTTGTCTATGACATCTTTGGCAATCTCTTCTTTGCCTCCACCTATCACTGGCCCTCTATCCAGCTCTACCTGTCCCACCCCCCTCTACCAGTTTATATTTCATCTCATTTCTTTATTTCCTTAGTTCTGATGAAGAGTCATATGGACTCGAAACATCAACTGTGTTCCTCTCCACAGATGCTGTCAGACCTGCTGAGTTTTTCTAGCTATTTTTGTTTTTGGCTGAATTATTCCCAGGTTTTCCAACCTGCACAACTCTGCTTCCACTTTTTCTTTTAGTGAGTAAAGCATGGGTCTGGCTTTGAAGAAGTGTGGTGTTGCCTGGGAATCAACGTGTATTTTAGCTTGCATGCCCTTCAGTTTTCCCAATTCGTCTTGAAAAGCAAGGTTATATTTCTTCAAGAGCTCTGGAATTCAATCAGACTTCAATTTTTTCTGATTAGTCAGGTTTTATTTTCTGCAGCCAATTTCAACCCAAAAGACTGGGCCCCTACCCTTTTATGAATATCACTGCAAGCAGGGCTGTCTTGTTTGTAGCAGACTGGGACATCAGTAATGCCTGTGACCTGAATGGATTCTCCAGTTTAAGTTCTCAGCTTGGCAGGCGTCCACTCCAAAGTCAGTGGCTGACTCCCTTCACTGAGGTAATGAACGTGTGCTCCCCAACAACAGCAGTTGAAGCACCCATATCCACCTCCATCTGCAGTTGCTTGCCATTCACTTGCACTGTCACTGTAATGGGTTCAAATTTAACAACAGTCACACAATACAGAGAGTATACATCAGCAGCATCAGTCACTGCTGTATCAGTTAGCTCAGTTAGATTCGTTCATTGTTTTGCTTTGTTCTACGCTGCCTAACCAGGTATCCTTTCCTGTGGCAATAATTGCATTCTGCCTCTTTGAATCTACAAACGTCTGCTCCATGATTTCCTCCACTGTAGCAAATGCATATCTTATTAGCTGACGTATTACCATTAGGCTTCCTAAGCCTTCGTGTTGTGGGCATAGAATCACGTTTAAAATCTGCTGTTCTGTTTCTCAAGCCATGCTCAGCAGCAGGTTCCTGCCCAACACGGCATATGGCGTCATTATCCACATGCTGCAAAGCCTGTGAGTCTTTCGCGGCACTTTCCATAGCGAGAAAAAGTTCCAGGGCGTGCTTGAAATCGATGTCGGATTCGGCTAGCAAGCGGCACTATTGCATTGTCCTTGACTCCGCATACAAGTCTGTCCTACAGCATATCATTCAAGGCACCACCAAACTTTTTTTTTTATTCATTCACGGGATGTCGGCTTCGCTGGCTGGGCCAGCATTTATTGCCCATCCCTAGTTGCCCTTGAGAATGTGGTGGTGAGCAGCCTTCTTGAACAGTGCAGTGCAGGTGGTGGTGTTCCCATGTGTCCACTGCCCTTGTCCTTCTAAATGATAGTGGAGGTGGGTTTGGAAGGTGCTGTCTAAGGAGCCTTGGTGAATTCCTGCAGTGCATCTTATAGATGGTACACACTGCTGCTACTGTGCGTCGGTGGTGGAGGGAATGAATGTTTGTGGATGGGGTGCCAGTCAAGTGGACTGCTTTGTCCTGGACGGTGTCCAGCTTCTTGAGTGTTGTTGGAACTGCACTCATTCAGGCAAGTGGGGAGTATTTCATCACACTCTTGACTTGTGCCTTGTAGATGGTGGACAGGACTGGTGGAGTCAGGAGGTGAGTTATCTCCGCAGGATTCCTAACTGTTTCAGATTCACCACAAAGGTACCAATTTACTGTCCTGGGACACAAAATCTCGAATTAAACTTGAAGCACTGCACGATCACAGATGGTTTGGGCTGGAAGTGTGATTTCACGCGTTCCACTAACTCATTGTACAACTTAGAACTGGCGTGTTCGAGGCAGTCCGGTTTTGAATCAGGTTATACGTTTTGCCTTCACATGCACTCAGCAGGATAGCTTTACATTTTTCTTCCGCAGTAATCTCGTTCGCAACGAAATAGAACCCGAGTCGCTCAACTTTGTTTTACTCACATCAGCCAGGATGAAGTACGCAGCAAAAGTCAGTTTTATCTTAGTCACCAAGTGTAATAGCTTGATGGAGCAGCAGGTTTGGTGAAGAAAAGGTTAAACTTTACTTAGGAGACATGTAGAGGTGTTTGCTAGATGCAATCTCTCTGTCGGAAGCCCTGCCCACAGGGTTCCCCACGCAGTAAGCTTATTGGTCGAAGCCCCTGTAATCTTATCACATGATGAGTGATTGATAGGAGGGAGGGAAAATGCATCTAGTTACTACAGTTATGTTTGGGCAGTCACATAATGTTTGCATTTCAATGGCAAGGCATTGCTTTATCAAAAGCCTTTTAACTGTTTTAGCCTTGTAGTATTCACTTCTTTCATCTCTTTGCATCTCTGTCTTTTTAGTTTAAGAAAGTGAGACAATAAGGAAGCATTTTTGTCTAGGTTTTAACTTGACAAAGGTTAAGGGTTGCGAAACCAAATGGATAGTTGGAGTTAAGATACAGTACATACAAATCAGCTATGATTTAATTGAATGGCAGAATTGTCTCAAGGGGCTGAATGGCCTCCATCTTGATCTTAGGTTTGTTCCTTAAGTTCATTCACAGTAAGTAAGGAGTTAAAAACCAGCTTGCTCATAGAGGCCATGTCCCAGCCAAAGCAATGTTTCCAGGGTGACCCCAGCTTTTTTTAGACTGTTTATTTAATGGAGCAAATCAACCAGGTAATTCAAAAACACATGTACCACCTGTTGTTAATCCTGATTTTGCTAATCTCCCATAGTGTTGCATTTTTGTAAATTTATCCTTTCATGGGATGTGGGCATCGTTAGTAAGGCCAGCATTTGTTGCCCATCCCTAATTTCAAATCAACCACATTGCTGTGGGTCTGAGCCACATGTGGGCCAGACCAGGTAAGGACGGCAGATTTCCTTCCCTAAAGGACACTAGTAAACCAGATGGGTTTTTACGACAATCAATGATGATTTCATGGTCAACATCACTGAGACTGGGAGTGGAGACCTGGTTATAGTCTTCCAATGGTGCAGAGATACAGGTTGGACCAGGGTACATTGTGTAGTTCAGTCCCTATTTTAAAGTCATTCACTCTGTCTATATATTTACTTGCCTTCTTCCTAAACAATAATCTAAAATCAGAGGCTTTCTCTGGGAGTCTGAAGTCCACTGCATGGGAAGCAGTCACTCATTGTGATTTTTCTGAAGTGACCAATTAATGGCCAGAGGTTGGGCCCGCCATCCAATTAAAGGCAGCGGGTGCAGTCTCTAAGCTGCAGGACCAATCAGAGGCCTTCTAGCTCAAAAGCAGCAGCAGGTTGCCGTGGCAGATAAGTGAGAGAGAACATGCTTCAAAATGAAGGTGCCCTCTCTCCAAGTTGTTTAAACTTTAAATAAAAAATGGCTTTGCAGCTGGATCACCACTGTTAGGAATGGAGTGCAGCTATTGGCTACTGCTGCACCAGGCAGGCAGGGACAGCCTTTAAGTCTGCCTGGAGTGCTGGCACCACCCCTCCCCTCCACTCCCCCCCGCCCTCCTACTCACCCCTCTCCACTTCCCCCACCCCCCCGTCTCCCCCCTCACCAGTCTGCAGTCTGCAGTCTGCCCTACCTCGGGGCAGCTAAACTGTCGCCCGCTGCCTCTGGGAACCTGGAGGCCAACTGGAAAATCCCAGTCAGCCTCCATTAACAGGCCTTAATAGTCCTTAATTGGCAACCAGTCATGTGCAGTTGGGTACCCCTGCCCCCTGCCCTCATGGCCACCAAGCATCCCGCCTCAGGGAAAATGGCCAGGGGTGGTTGGGGCCAGAGAACCAGCATGTCGGTCAGTGGAACTATTTTTAGCACTCGCCCTCCAAATTCCCACCTCCAGTGGGGTCTAAATATGAAGCCTGGAACCTTTGGTTGCAAGGTTGGGGTTTCTCTGTGGTACAGGCTGATGACTGGAAGCTGCAAATCAGACACGACAGAGCTCCCAGTGCTTGAAAGGTTCCAGTTAGCATATGACCAGTTTAAATAGGCAAACCCCCATGATTAACGTGGGCGTAAGAAATTATAATGAGTAGGATTGGTAGGCAGATGTTTCAGATAAACAAAGGTTTTGCTGATTGGAAAACATTTTGATACGAGTCGGATTTGCGGCTCATTTTCAACTACTTAAACTCATCAAGACCGAGTTTCAGGGATAGTTCACCAGCATTTTGCAAATCAATGGGTTTGTGGATATCACAGTGAGTCACTTCCCATTAGCCTGCGTTCCTCAGACATGTCATAGTTACAGTGATAAGGAAGCTGGATCAAATGACCTGTCTTTTGTATTGAAACTTGATAAAAGTGCCATCTAAAGTATGAGTTAAGGGGACAAATGAAAAGAGGAAAATAATTATTCTGTAAGAAGATTGATTGCTATTAGTTTAGCAAAGAACTATTTACTTTCTATTGTACAGGGAGGAAGCAAAATTCGAGAACGATTGTCTAAGTGTATATTGCTATGTTTCTCCCATTTATTCACTTCACTTCCTGTTCAGTAAGTTAGTTTGTCTGCTGAATATAAATCAAGTTACTGTAGTGTTCACACTTGGCCTAAGAGATTCCTGTGGACCAGAAGAAAGTAGCTATAATTGAAGCTCATTTAACAGCTTTAATTTGGGCTTACGGATACACCAATCACTAGGAGTGAGACGAGTTAATAGAGCTAATAAAAAACAACAGAGCAGCGGGATTCATTTCTAGAGAAATTGAATTGAACAGTGAAGAAGTTATGGTAACCTGTACAGAACCTTGATGAGATCACACTTGGGTATTGTGTGCAGTTATAAAAATTGCTTTTGTAAAAGAATAGAGAGAAACTACAAAGAAATTTACAAGGCTGATGCCAAGTTTGAGAGGTTCTAACTATCAGAAAGACTGAACAAACTGAGGCTCTTCTGTCTCGAGGAGTGGAATTGAAAAGTGAGGTTACACTGCACTCATTTAGAAACATGTTTAGAGCACAGTTGGAGCACCGAGCACAGTTGGAACACCATGCACAGAAAACTGAAGGGTGACCTGATAGAGGCCATTAATGTAATGGGTACTTGTAGAGAAAATGTTTTCACTTGTGGAGGAGACCAAAACTACGGGTCATATATATAGGTTGGGCCCAGTAAATCCTTTAGGGAATTCCGGAGGAATTTCTTTACCGAAAGAATGGGAAGAATATGGACTTGCTACCACGAGAAGTAGCTGAGGTAAATAGAACAAATGTATTTAAGGGGAAGTTAGACAAATACATGCGCAAGAAAGGAATAAAAGGGCATCCTGATGGGTTAAATAAAGTCGGGTGGGAGAAGACTTGTGTGGAGCATAAGCACCAGAATAGACCAGTTGGGCTGAATGGCCTGTTTCTGGGTTGTAAATTCTACGTAATGGAAGGTACACGTTTCAATATTTGGACATATTTCATGGAATGTGTCAGGAAAATAAATTCACCTTCAGATCCTTCTGTAATGTAGAATCCATGACATGGGGCAGTTTGATGCAGGCAGGGTTTGGAACATCTGTTATTGTGTCATCTTCTTGCTCTTGAGAAAACCTGAATCAAATAAAACAGAAATCAAATTCCACCCAGTCTTTCCACCTTACACACTAATGACAGCTACAATTCATAGTTCACATTTTATCTTATTCATTCATCATTCAGCTTAGTGGTTGAGGAGCTGGGTATGTTGTTAGATATTGTTCCAGGTGCTCAGTTTGGGACCCTAACAATCTCGATTCACTTCTGGGTGGACATGGCCTGAGGGTTTAGACCCCCTTAATGCCTCACATTAGGCAAAAGACCTGCATTTCAAGTCTCTGCCATGTTCTTGTGTGTATGTTTTGTAAATGTCGTGTCAAACCACTGTGACAACCCAGCACATTACACCGTGACAATGAATTGAGAAGCTAATCAGAGTGACAGATTCTCACAGCACATCCTTACTCCATGAATTACTGCTCTGTCAGCTTCCAGGTGCCCCCGTCTCCTGCATTTCAAAGCAAATGGAAAAGAATTTCAACTCGGGGGAAGGGAGATGGTGCAGGGGGTGGGATGTTGGGGGGTGAGGGGTCAGCGGTTGAGTTGGTGGGGGAGGCATAGCACAAGCGGGAAGCTTGCATAGCCATGAGGGCAGTGACTTTAATTCCCCGGCTGTATCTGAACACCTGAGACTCTCTGGTGTTTACTATTTTCAAAGTTTTACCATTCATCGCATGTTTCCTCTCTGTATTCTATCTCTCAAAATGTACATCTTACATTGAACTTCATCTACCCCAACTAATAACCTGCCTCTGTTCTCACAAACTACAACCCTGATTATTGCACTTTTTGAAGTGTGGTCGCTATTGTAATGTAAGAAATGTAGCAGCCAGTATGTGCTCAGCAAATTCCCATGATTATATGGAATGACCAGATAATTGTTTTTTCTTGTGATGTTGGTTGAGGATTAAGTATTGGTCAGGACGCTTCCCTGCTGTCCTTCAAAATAGTGGCTTGGGATCTTTTTAACTCCCACCTGAGAGGGCAGACGGAGCCTCGGTTTAACATTTCACCAAAATATTGATATCAGTTTGAGGAGAGCCAAGCGCTCTGGGGCCAGCTCTGTACATCCCTCTATTTAAAAAAAATCCATTAACCTCA
Source organism: Cetorhinus maximus (assembly GCF_964194155.1). Lineage (NCBI taxonomy): Eukaryota > Metazoa > Chordata > Chondrichthyes > Lamniformes > Cetorhinidae > Cetorhinus > Cetorhinus maximus. The sequence goes on from NC_135883.1 coordinate 50,092,980, forward strand.
TTTCTGTTTTCTCAGCCCTGAATTCCTTCCCTAAATCTCTCAGCCTCTCCACTGCTCTGCCTCTCTCTCTTCCTTCAGGCTGTTCCTTGAAAAGCAACCCCTCTGAGCAAGCACCTGTCCTAATAGTTCCTCACATGGCTCAGTGTCAAACTTTGTTTGATAACCCCTCCTGTGAGGCACCCTGGAACATTTTATTATGTCCAAGTCACTTTATAAATACAAGTTGTTTTTTCTACGTCATCGCAACCCCTTCAATATCATATGCCTTAGTTTTCTAACCATGCCTCCTAACCATTATCTTTTGTACACTGATATACACAACAATGGACGACATTACCTTCCCCAGTGTCCTCAATGAGCTTTTACTGAATTTGTCAGTCTTTTACAAATCCATGCTGGCTGCCCGGATGACAGATGTTACTGGATCGCATCTCAAGGTCCGGTGAGATGTTCTGACCTTTCAGGTTTTCTGGGGCTGTTCTGTGATGTTTTGATGAACCACATTAGATGAATAAGGAGTGACCACAAGATCCTGTCCAAAGATGATTGGCCTGAGATTCCTGCCCTTTCCATTCCTGCATTTCATTTAACATTCAACGTGTGACGGATTAGAGTCTGAAGGAACTCCTTACATTTTGTCCCATTTTCCTCCTCGTGTAGTCAAGGCACTAATTGCTGCTGGGATGAGGATGAGGTGCCCCTGGCACCATGTCCAGAGGTCACATTATCCTGTGCCAGTGGGTCTCAACTGCCAACTCGAATGTCGGGACCAGGCGGATCCTGACCTCGCTCGACTTCCACAGCTTTGCACTCTCCAGCATAAACCATTAGTGAAAGCAAAAAAGACTTGCATTATATAAGCACCTTTCATAACCACCGGACCTCTCAAAATGTTTTACAGCCAATGAAGTATTTTTGACATGTAGTCACTGTTGTAATGCAGGAAATACAGCAGCCAATTTGCATACAGCAAGCTCCCACAAACAGCAATGTGATAATGATCAGATAATCTGTTTATCTGATGTTGATTGAGGCATAAGTATTGACCAGGATCCAGGGAATGGGTTCTTTTACATGCATCTGAGAGGGCAGATGGGGCCTCTGAAAGACAGCACCTCTGACAGTGCAGCACTCCCTCAGCATTGCATGGGAGTGTCAGCTTGGATGTTTGGTCTGACCAGGACTCAGAGTCTGCTGTAGCCTAGGACACTGATCCCTCCCACCATCACTTCCCCCTGGCCTGGGTCAATCTGCAATCCTGTTCCTCTGCTGAGTGTTTCTGGAGCAGCCTCCCCCTCCCCAGTGGCACTGCTGAGCAAAAGAGTTGCCAGTCTCTGATTGGCTGCAGCTCTTGGTGGGTAGGACTTCGTGCCACCTAGGGTCCTGATCCTGTAGAAGACCTGGTGGCCTGTTAATTGCCTGATTGGTTCATAATTTGGTGGGCTTTCCCCAAAGAGGACAACATGGGTCTCCCACCAGCTGTCCAGCAAGCAGCCAAGTCCCCCATTGCCTTCATAAAATTCCCCCCATAGTAACAGCTTCAGACAGGTGAGGGCCTTCAGTCCATCTAGCCACCTGTCTACTGATGCGTTTTTAGCCACTCTGAATCCCATTTGTTGAAAGAAGATAATTGACACTGGTGCCAATAATGTGCTGCACTATGTCAGCAAGTGAGTTGGAGATGGTGGGACTTATGGCAGACCTACAGCAGACAATGGGCTAGGATTTTCTGGCCCCACCCACCACTGGGATTGTCTGGTCTCGCCGAAAGCCAATGAACTTTTTGCTGGGCCGCCAAATCACCTGTGGCAGGTCCTGCATGATGGGCAGGAAAATCCTGGCCAATGGCTTTGGCTTTTACAACAAAGAGAGTCTACTTCCTCAGCAGCAGCATCTATTTAAAGAGCCTCTGTGAACTACAACAAACAGAACTCACAGCTGAAACTACAGCAAAGTCTCCTGATAAAAGCAGGATTATTTCTCCAGCTATGTGCAGTGAGTGGATAATACTTAAATACAGATTGTGTGCAAAATTAATCTCCATCGCTTACAACAATGTAGTCTCCATGTGGGATTGACAAGGGAAATTATCTAATCACCTCAATTCTCACCAGGACATATGCTATTATGAAATGCAGCTAAAAGTGTCTGTCTGTTTCTTTCTTGAAGCCCATTTGACATTTATTGTTCCACCGCCTGCCCTAATTGTCCTTGAGAAGGCGGTGTTGAGTCGCCTTGTTGAACTGCTGCAGTTCATCTGGTGTAGGTATACCCAGGGCCAGGGAGAGAAGGCCAGGTGCTTTTCCTATTTCTGGGCCCTTTATACCTACCCCCTCTCCCTCAATCATGCATGATATTTCTCCCCCCTTCAAGATTCACCAATCAACTCTCCTAACAATCACAGGAAGGTCCTAGTAAAATTATAATGCCCATTGTTAACACCTGGTTACAAATATCATCCGATATATATGCAGCATGGGTTGTTGTTGGCATTTATTTCGAGAGGACTAGAATATAAAAGCAGGGATGTGCTGCTGAGGCTTTATAAGGCTCTGGTCAGAGCACATTTAGAATATTGTGAGCAATTTTGGGCCCGTATCTCAGGAAGGATGCTCAGGAAGAAGAGTGTCCAGAGGAGGTTCACGAGAACGATCCCAGGAATGAAAGGCTTAACATATGAGGAATGTTGGAGGACTCTGGGTCTATACTCAATGGAGTTTAGAAGGATGAGGGGGGATCTGATTGAAACTTACAGAATACTGAAAGGCCTGGATAGAGTGGACATGGGGAAGATGTTTCCATTAGTAGGAGAGACTAGGACCTAAGGGCACAGCCTCAGAGTAAAGGGAAGACCTTTTAGAACAGAGATAAGGAGAAACTTCTTTAGCCAGAGAGTGGTGAATCTATGAAATTAATTGCCACAGAAGGCTGTGGAGGCCAGGTCATTGAGTGTATTTAAGACCGAGATAGATAGGTTCTTGATTGGTAAGGGGATCAAAGGTTACGGGGAGAAGGCGGGAGAATGGGGTTGAGAAACTTATCAGCCATGATTGAATGGCGGAGTAGACTCGATGGGCCGAATGGCCTAATTTCTGCTCCTATGTCTTATTGTCTTATGGTCTTATGGGTCATTAATATTAAAAGCAGCAACAACATGATGCATTGTTAGTTTGTATGCCCTATAGGTGATCCCAATGCAACTATCAAACAAACCAGAAAGTACAAATTTTACTTTAACAGTATCGTGCAATATTGTTAAATTGACAGGAAGATATTCCATTAGTTATTTATAACACTCTGAAGACAATAACACTGATTTCGGTGATTGCTTCAGCCCTCATTAACATGTTCTGCACATTGCACCATATGAACATGGTGACAGGAAAATCATATTTGGGGGAAAGTCTCAATATTTGCAACCCAGATAAACTGCACAGATCTTTTCTGTTCTATAGAAGAAGTAAAAGGCTCTTCTGCCTGGGTGCATGATATTATTCAATATAATTATTTCAAGCAAGGAGTGTAATTGGATTCTATTTATCAGCAATCTCACAATGTAGAAAGATCAAATGACTCCTGAGCAACAAAGTGGAATGATTGAACAACATAGGGCTTCACTGTTAGTGAGGAGTGTTGCAGACCCCAGGTGCCTCTGTGCAACACAACTTTTAAGAGGCCAGAGTGGTTGACAATTGTATCTGTTTTGTGATCAGTAAGTCTGAAAACTGCTGATTGCTGCTTCTTGCTACTATATATTTTCAATAACTACTATGTAACACAACTTTACCGTGATATTTCAATCCCTCAAAAAACTCATAAAAAGCACCAAGATAGAGTGGGATAATAGGTAAGTAAACAAAATGACAAGATTGAAGTCGATGGAAAAGACTCTTAAGAATCATTTAAATTATAAATTATAATTTAAAAAAATTATGAGTTTACAAAATTGAGTGGCATGGACAGAGTAGATAGTCAGAAGCTTTTTCCCAGGGTGGAAGAGTCAATTACTAGGGGACATATATTTAAGGTGAGAGGAGAAAACTTTAGAGGAGATGTACAGGGCAAGTTTTTTACACAGAGGGTAGTGAGTGTCTGGAATTCGCTGCCAGAGGAGGTGGTGGAAGCAGGTACGATAGTGGTGTTTAAGAGGCAGCTTGATAAACACATGAATAGGTTGGGAATAGAGGGATACGGACCCCTGAAGTGCAAAATGTTTTAGTTTGACAGGCAATATGATCGGCGCAGGCTTGGAGGGCCGAAGGGCCTGTTCCTGTGCTGTACTTTTCTTTGTTCTTTGTAATCATGTGCAGTGTAAAACAGTTTACTATTCACTATTGCCCTGGCAATCTCACTCCACAAATCCTACTCACAGTAAACTTTCATTAGCAACAAAATAAACAGAACTCCAGCCACGATCCCACCCTCTGTTCACAAGGTAATTATGGATGACGAAGGACACCTAGCCCAGTTCATCTCATTCACCGAGAATGACATAAGAACATACGTATTGGGAGCAGGAATAGGCCATTCAGCCCCTCGAGCCTGCTCTGCCATTTGATAACATTACCTACATTATACCAGTGACTACAACTCAAAAGTACTTATTTGGCTGTAAAGCAATTTGGGACATTGTGAAAGGTGCTGTATAAATGTAGGTTTTGTCTTTCTTTCATTACACCTGCATGCAGTAGGCAGAGTGACTGTAGCAATGGTGAAATTGGAAGCCCAATGCTGATTCTCTCAGGATAATTAATCACAGAGCAATCAACTGATGTTAGGAAAGTGGCCACAAAGGAATATATTTACAAAAACAATTCAAGTATGCAGCTAACCACCCCACGCCCCCTCCAAACCTACCTCTAACCTCCCCCCAACCCCTAATCCAGCCCTTTCCCCAACCCCCCCACAATCTCTTCCTCAACCTCCCCACAACATGCCCCCCCGCTCCCCCTCCAGCGCCCCCCAACCCCCACCCTGTACCCCACATACACACTGTCCAATTGGTTCTAAAATTGCAGGCATTTGACTGACCATTTTTTAAGCAAGAACATTCTCGTGACAGTTGCTGTGTTGCTGCTTCTCACCTTCGGGCAGCTTTGTGTTTTTCTGGTGGACTTTTCAAAATAAAATCGGAACCACGAAGCTCCCTGAATGTCAAAAGTAGCAGCGCAACAACTCGGTGAAATTGACACTGACGGACCGGAACTCTCCAGTTCTGATTTTTTTAAGCCGGTCCGCAGCTCTGGCTGCTCAGTCTGGATGAGAAACTCTGTTTAAAACACGGACCCCAGGCACCCTCTTTCCCTGGTGTTTGGCACCGTCTGCACCCTCTTCTTCCTGGCCTGGAGTACACCCACGGTGTTGTCAGGGAGGGAGTTTCAGGATTTTGACCCAGTGACAGTGAAGGAACGGCGATATATTTCCAAGTCAGGATGGTGAGTGGCCTGGAGGGGAACTTGCAGGTGGTGGTGTTCCCATGTATCTGCTGCCCTTGTCCTTCTAGATGGTAGTGGTTGTGGGTTTGGAAGGTGCTTTCTAAGAAGGTTTGGTCAGTTTCTACGCAGGGACCTGTGCTTTGCAACAGAAGGAATATGTTCAAGCTTTGCGCCTTTTTTGAATTACCCAAGAACGTGGGGAGCTATAATTCCCTGCTTTCTCCATGGCACCCCTTGACCAATTACAGTTGATTTGCCAACCAATCAGCAACCTTTCCTCTTGTAGTATAAATTGTTATGAAAGATTGAAATTTGGTAGTCTTACATTTGTCCTGATGAGTACAAGACGAAAAGCTTCAGCAACATGTCTCTCTTTTCAACAATATTCAGGTTCTGTTCTACCAGGTGAACAATAGCAGGAATATGGGATTAAAGTAGATAAAGTTGCTGGTCTGATAATGTACCCTCCATCTTCATTCTGATGCAGCACAGAAACTGATGTGTACATCTTACACAGGAGTGCGTGAGACATTCTCCTTCTCTGCCTGCCTCCTTCTGTCTCTCTGCCTCTCTGTCTCTTTTTTTCATTCGTCACGGGATATAGGCTTCGCTGGCTGTGAGAGTATTTATTGCTATCTCTCTGCCTCACTGCCTCTTTCTCTGTCGCTGCCTCTCTCTGGTTCTTTTTTTTAAATTCATCACTGGATGTAGGCTTCACTGGTTGGGCCAGCATTTATTGCTGTCTCTCTGCCTCTCTCTCTCTCTCTCTCTCTCTCTCTCTCTGCCCCTGCCCCTTTCTCGGCCCCTCTCATCTCTCTCTGCCCCTCTCATCTCTCTCTCTGCCCCTCTCATCTCTCTCTCTGCCCCTCTCATCTCTCTCTCTGCCCCTCTCATCTCTCTCTCTGCCCCTCTCATCTCTCTCTCTGCCCCTCTCATCTCTCTCTCTGCCCCTCTCATCTCTCTCTCTGCCCCTCTCATCTCTCTCTCTGCCCCTCTCATCTCTCTCTCTCTCTGCCCCTCTCATCTCTCTCTCTCTCTGCCCCTCTCATCTCTCTCTCCCTCTCTCTGACCCTCTCTCTCTCTCCCGCTGCCCCCCCTCTCTCTCCCGCTGCCCCCCTCTCTCTCTCTCTGCCCCTCTCTCTCTCTCTGCCCCTCTCTCTATCTCTGCCCCTCTCTCTATCTCTGCCCCTCTCTCTATCTCTGCCCCTCTCTCTATCTCTGCCCCTCTCTCTCTCTCTCTCTCTCTCTCGCTCTCTCTCTCTCTCGCTGCCTCTGCCTCTCTTTCTCTCTCTCACACACACACGCGCGCGCACACACACACACACACGTGTTAGGGTTCATTAAGAAAAACAAAAAAAGATTTATTTGCAAGGTCTATAAATTGGTACAAGGCTGGTTCTAATGCTGGGGTATCAGAATTTGTTATCCAGTCTATAATAGTAAAAGGGACAAATTAGGAGAATGTTTTTTAAAAGACTTAACCTTTCTAAACAAAAAGCCAATTATTTACAGGACTCCTGACAAAATCATTTCGGTTCATTCCTAAGTGGTACTTTATACAGAAACTTCTAGAACAGACTCTGCCATCCAGTTTTGGTGCCCCTGGTAATGAACATAGTTATAAGATGGTGTTCTGGTGACTACAGGGCAGAGCCACTATTATGATGGGCTAAAAAAGGCAACTGTGAGAGCGAGGCAGGGGGTGGGTGGGGTGGGGGAGGCGGGGTGGTGGGGATGTGTGTGGAGGGCAGGCAAATCAGGCAAAACCATATCAGAGAAACATGGAGTAAATTAGCAGAAAGGATATTGATGAATGGAGTCAGGAAACAGTGGAAGGGAAAGGAATTGAGGCGTTTAATGGGATGATAGTCAGCTGAACAAGATAGTCATTTTTTGCATTGAACGGTATTTCACCTTTCTAAAACTTCAGTGGATCAATATTTGAATTGTCTCCATGTCATAGAATGTCCAGTTATTAATTGACCAGTATCAAGTTTTTCCACCTACATGTGATTGGAGCCTCCAAAGCTGCTCATTCCTCAAACCACTGTTCCCAGGCTATCCTGAGATCCGCACTTAATGCCTTTTGCTGTCACACCCTCGACCTCTCTCTACAGCAGCACCAGCTCACTCTATCTCACAGCTGTCCTGCTCCACGTTTCATTTCATCCTTCATCTCATCTGACATTGAAAAAAAAAACTTCTTCCTTTTCAGGCATGAAGGGTCACAAACTCCAAAAACTCATGGATAGCAACACTCCAGGACCACCTTTCAACCTCCCTTTCCGTATATTCATGACTCTCCAACCGTCCCCCCTCTGAACGTGAACGATCTTTCTTCAACAAAGGTCTTAACTTTATTCTGTTACGCTCCCCCACCTCAATGAATCGAAAGCTTGGCCATGACATTGAGCTCTCCTTCTGTTGCCTCCATCTTTGCGCCCACTTCTTTGGCCAGGAGTCCTTCCACCCGTACACAACAGACCCTGTCACCCACCCCCAATATCCTCCCTCTACCTGGACCCCTCCAGCCTCGTGCTCATTCTTGACCATTTCATTGAGAACTGTTGGCGTGACATCGCTGTCTTAATTCTTCTGCTCCTCTCGCCCACTCTAACCTGTCTCCCTCTGAACTTGCTGCACTCTGTTCTCTTAGGTCCAACCCTGACTTTGTTATCAAACCTGCCAATAAGGCTGGTGATGTTGTTTGGCATATTGACCTGTACCTTGCAGAGGCTGAGCGCCAACTCTCAGACACTCCTTCCTACCTCTCCCCAGATCATGGCCCCCACACTAAACATCAAGCCATTGTATCCAGAGCTGTCACTGGCCTCATCTCCTCTGGAGATCTTCACGGAATCACAGAATCTCACAGTGCAGAAGAGGCCCTTCGGCCCATCAAATCTGCACCGACACATGAGAAACACCTGACCTACTTACCTAATCCCATTTACCAGCACTGGGCTCAGAGCCTTGAATGTTATGATGTGCCAAGTGCTCATCCAAGTACTTCTTAAAGGATGTGAGGCAACCCGCATCCACCACCCTCCCAGGCAGTGCATTTCAGGCTGTCACCACCCTCTGGGTAAAAAAGTTTTTCCTCACATCCTCCCTAAACCTCCTGCCCCTCACCTTGAACTTAGGTCCCCTCATCAATGACCCTTCAACTAAGGGGAACAGCTGCTCCCTATCCACCCTGTCCATGCCCCTCATAATCTTGTACACCTCAGGTCGCCCCTCAGTCTTCTCTGCTCCAACGAAAACAACCCAAGTCTATCCAACCTCTCTTCATAACTTAAATGTTTCATCCCAGGCAACATTCTTGTGAATCTCCTCTGCACCCCCTCCAATGCAATCATATCCTTCCCATAATGTGGTGACCAGAACTGCACACAGTACTCCAGCTGTGGCCTCACCAAGGTTCTATACAACCCCAACATGAGCTCCCTACTTTTGTAATCTATGCCTCGATTGATAAAAGCAAATGTCCCATATGCCTTTTTCACCACCCCATTAACATGCCGCTCCGCCTTCAGAGATCTATGGACACACACGCCAAGGTCCCTTTGTTCCTCAGAACTTCCTAGTGTCATGCTGTTCATTGAATACTTCCTTGTCAAATTACTCCTTCCAAAGTGTATCACCTCACACTTTTCAGGATTAAATTCCACCTGCCACTTATCTGCCCATTTGACCATCCCATCTATATCTTCCTGCTGCCCAAGACACTCAACCTCACTGTTAACCACCCGGCCAGTATTTGTGTCATCCGCAAACTTACTAATCCTACCCCCCACATAGTCATCTATGTCGAAATGACAAATAATAGGGGACCCAGCATTGATCCCTGTGGTACCCCACTGGACCCTGGCTTCCAGTCACTAAAGATCCTTCTGTCATCATCCTCTGTCTCCTACAACAAAGCCAATTTTGAATCCACCTTATCAAATACCCTGTATCCCATGTGCATTTGCCTTCTTTATAAGTCTCCCATGTGGGACCTTGTCAAAGGCTTTGCTGAAATCCATAAAAACTATATCAACTGCACTACCCTCATCTACACACCTGGTCACCTCCTCAAAAAATTCAATCAAATTTGTTAGGCATGACCTCCCTCTGACAAAGCCATGTTGACTATCCCTGATCAAACCTTGCCTCTCCAAGTGGAGAGAGATTCTCTCTTTCTGAATTTTCTCCAATAGTTCCCCTACCACTGACGTGAGACTCACTGGCTTGTAGTTCCCTGGCTTATCTCTACAACGCTTCTTAAATAACGGGCTGTTCTCCAGTCCTCTGGCACCTCCTCCGTGGCCAGAGAGGAATTAAAAATTTGGGTCAGAGCCCCTGCGATCTCTTCCCTTGCCTCCCTCAGTAGCCTGGGTCACAAACCATCCGGACCTGGAGATTTGTCCACTTTTAAGCCTGCCAACACCTCCAATACCTTGTCACTCCCTATATCAATTTGCTTAAGAACCTCGCAGTCTCTCTCCCCGAGTTCGATACCTTCATCCTCATCCTCTTGGGTGAAGACGGATGTGAAATATTCGTTCAACACTCTACCGATGTCCTCTGGCTCCACCCATAGATTGCCCCCTTGGTCCTTAATGGGCCCTACTCTTTCCCTGGTTATCCTCTTCCCATTGATATACTTATAGAATATCTTGGGATTTTCCCTACTTTTACCAGCCAGAGCTTTCTCATATCCTCTCTTTGCTCTCCTAATTGCTTTCTTAAACTCCACCCTGAACTTTCTGTACTCCACTAATGCCTCCACTGATTTGCCTCCCTTGTACCTGCTAAAAGCCTCTCTTTTCCTTCTCTTCATATCCTGAACATCTCTGGTTATCCATGGTTCTCTGGGCTTGTTACTCCTTCCTATTACCCTATAGGGAACATGTTGAGCCTGTACAAAAACAAAAATAAAAATACCTGGAAAAACTCAGCAGGTCTGGCAGCATCTGCAGAGAGGAACACAGTTAACATGTCGAGTCCGTGTGACTCTTCAACAGAACTAAGGAAAAATAGAAAAGAGGTGAAATATAAGCTGGTTTAAGGGGGGGTGGGACAGGTAGAGCTGGATAGAGGGCCAGTGATAGGTGGAGATTGCCAAAAGATGTCATAGACAAAAGGACAATGAGGTGTTGACGGTGCTGACATTAGCTAAGAAATGTGCTAATAGGTGACATTAAGGGTAGAAAGCAGGACAAGCAAGGTACAGATAGCCCTAGTGGGGGTGGGGTGGGGGGAAGGGATCGAAATAGGCTAAAAGGTAGAGATAAAACAATGGATGGAAATACATTTAAAAATAATGGAAATAGGTGGGAAAAGAAAAATCTATATAAATTATTGGAAAAAAGGGGGATTGGAAAGGGGTTGGGGATGGAGGAGAGAGTTCATGATCTAAAGTTGTTGAACTCAATATTCAGTCCGGAAGAATATTGAGTTCAACAACTCAACAATGTGGCTGCCCCTTTTTTATTCCTAAGCTCTACCCACAAAGCTTCATTCGATGCCCCCTCCAAGATATCATCTCTCCTTACTGCAGTAACTGACTCCTTAACTAATAATGCAATGCCTCCTCCTCTTTTACCCCCTCCCCTGTCTCGCCTGAAGATTCTATATCCTGGAATGTTGAGCTGCCAATCCTGACCCTCTCTCAAACACGTCTCAGTGATGGCTACTATATCACAATTCCACGTGTCAATCCTCACCCTTAACTCATCCGTTTTACCTGTAATACTCCTGGCATTAAAGTAGAGGCCATCCAGCCTTGCCTTACTCCCTTGAAACTTAATGCAGCTGTACTCCCTCTTCCTTCCAGTACTTCCAACCTCATAGCTTGCTAGCCCTGCACAGCCCTCTTCTACCTCCTTCTCAAAACTGGCCCTGTTGACCCATTGCTTCAGCCTGTTCCTCCATTAAACCTATTTCTTCTTATCTCAAATCTTTTTTTTTCTCCTCCTTGCCCGTCTCTTCCCATTTACATTTGTGACTCTTCCGATGCTCTGTCACTTTAATAGTTTCCAGTTTCCTGGCCCTAACCACCTCCTCTTCACTATGGACATCCAGTCCCTCTACACCTCCATCCCCCACTAGGACGGTCTCAGAGCTCTCCATTTCTTTCTTGAATGGGGGCCCAACCAGCCCCCACCCACCATCACCCTCCTCCCCCTGACTGAACTTGTTCTCAATCTGAACAACTTCTCATTCAACTTCACTCACTGCCTCCAAATAATAGATGTTGCTATGGGCACCTGCATGGGTCCTACCTATGTCTGCTTTTTTATAGATATGTGGAATATTCTTTGACTGCTACTCAGGCTCCCTCCGTCGTCTCTAATTCCTGTATAATGACATATCAATGTCACTTCCTGCTCTCACCCGGAACTGGAAAATTTCATCAACTTTGCTTCCAATTTCCTCCCTTCTTTTGCCTTCACCTGGTACATCTCCCATTCTTCCCTTGACTTCTCTGTCTCCATTCCTGAGGACAGGCAATCAGCCGCTAAGCCCACTGACTCCCAGAGCTACTTTGGCTATACTTCCTCATACTCTAATTTTGTAAGGATTCCATTCCATTCTCTCAGATTCCTTGTCTCTGTCGCACATGCTCTGATGATACAGCTTTCCACACCAGTGCTTCTGGCATGTCTGTTTCCTTAGCCAAGAATTCCCCCTCACTGTGGTGACAGGGCCCTCAACCATGTCTGACCCATTTCCTGCACTTCTGCCTTCACCCCTTCTCCTTCCTCACAGAACCATGATAGGGTTCCCCATGCCCTCACCTTCCACCTCACCATCCTCTGTATTCAGCAGATTGTCCTCTGCTATTTTCGCCCACCTCCAGCGTGATGCCACCAATAAACAACTTCCCCCTCCCTTCCCTTTTCAGCATTCTGAAGCGACCACTCCTCAGTCACCCCCAAAGCCTTTTCTACAGCACAGGAGATGTAACACCTGTCCTTTTTCCTCATCCTTTCTTATCATCCAAGGCCCCAAATGCTCCTTCCAGGTGAAGCAGCGATTTACTTGTACTTTTTTCAATTTACTATATTGTATGTGCTGCTCATGACACAGCCTCCTCTGCACTGAGAAGACCAAAAGCAGATTGGGTGACCACTTCACGGAATGCCCCCATTCAGACCCTGAGCTTCTGGCCGCTTATCATTTTAATTCTCCACTTGCAATTTGCATTGAGTTCATCCATGTAAATCTGATTTTTTTACAGAACGATGATAAAGTCGACACTTCATTCAAGCCAAAGAGAAGTTTCTTTGCTGCCAGAGACTTGTACATGTACCGACATGGCTACCCAGTAAGTGGCCATCTTACTGTTCGCTGGATTGCGCTGTACACCATATGGGTTCTGTGTAAACATGTCAGTGTTGTTATTGCAAACCAATTCTGTCCCTTAGCACTCACCCCCCACCTCTGCCCATGGGGACTGGGTCATCTGATGGGCACTATGTAGGAAATATATCAAGGTCTTCGAGAGGGTACAAAAGAGATTTACTCCAATGATACCAGAGATATGGGACTGCAATTCTGTGGAGAGACTAGAGATGCTGGAATTGTTACAGTTAAGGGGAGATTTAATAAAGGTGTTGAAATTCATGAGATAGACTAAATGAAGAGAAACTGTTTTCACTAGCTGGAGGGTTGGTAACAGGATGGCACATATTGAAGATAATTGGCAAAAAGCCAGAGGGAAGATGATTTTTTTTTTAATGCAATAAGTTGTTCTGATCTGGAATGCACTGCCTGAAAGAGTGGTGGAAACAAATTTGATCATAACTTTCAAAAGGGACTTGGGTAAATAATTATCAAACAGGGCTATGGGAAAATAGCAGAAGAATGGGATGAATTGATAGTTCTGTCAAAGATGAGCCTAAAGGTGACCTCGTGTGCTGCATCATTCTCTGATTTGGGTGTGTAGTCTGATACAGTATTGGTGCGTTGTTTGTTTGTGGGGAGCATTGTAATTGAGCATTTTTCGATGTGACACGTCCATGAGCCACTATACTGAAAGGCAGAACATGACACATGGCATGTTCCATGGCTTATTCCCAACTCCTCCGGCCCCTTTCTGTAGCCCAGGATGCTGACTGTACCATTCCTAGCTGAGAGTTGGGACCTCAGCATATACCAGCGATTGAACCCTGAATTTCTGGGTTTGAATAGCACCCCCAGACAGAGTCTGGCAAAAGTCACTTCTTTCTTTGCAACCAATGTGAGAGCGGAAGAGGCATCAGACGTGTAAATTGTCACAGAGGATTGGAAAGAAGCTAGTGTGACATCTTTAATCAAGAAGATGAGATAAACAGGCTAACTATAGACCAGTTAGTCCAACTTTAGTTGTGGGCAGAGACTGAGGTAACAAAAGGGTTAATTAGGGGTTTAAGGCCTACTTCTCCTAATTCGTATGTTCATATGTAAGTTGTATTTTAACAAATTTTATAGAACTTTTTGAATTAGTGACCAATTGCATGGACTAAGTGATTGCACTGGATATGGGGTATATGGATTTTTCAAAGGTGTTTGGCAGGTTCATTCACAGCTACAAGTTTAGGTTTAAGAAGTTGGTGTTGTTCTGCTTAGAGCAAAGGAGATTGAGGGGAGATTTGTTAGAGATGTACAAGATTGACAGGTTTGGATAAGGTAGACAAAGAAAAGCTATTCCCATTATCTGATGCTATAAGGATACCTTGTATCTTGGGCAACAGATGCAGAGGGAATGTGAGGAGGAACTATTTTACACAGTGAGTGGTAATGACCTGGAACTCGCTGCCCACAAGGGTGGTGGAAGCGGAAGCAAACAATGATTTCAAAAGGAAATTGGATGGGCATAAAGTGGAAGAGTAAAGCTGTATATTCTGCAAACCACAGTTAGACCACACTGTGTGCAACTATCTTCACTGTAGCAGAGGAGACTAAGAGAAGATTTAAGAGTTTTTTTTTAAGGTCATGAATATTTTGACATGCAGAATGCTTTGGTTGAAGCAGAGAAATTGGAAAAATATTTGAAATAAAAGAATGTAGAGAGAACAGGGCAGTCAGATTGTGTGTCAGGACTAGACTCTCTGGTGTGATAGCTACTTATGTCTGGGATATAAAGAATGGTCCCATTAGAGGTCAGAGAGCACCTGATGCTCTTCCAACTAGATTTCAGCATCCGCCGATTCCGTCAAGAGAGAAGAGGAGGAAATTAGTGACCGGAATCTTTCCCCAGACTGTGCATCTTCCCTCTGCCTCTCCAGTCACCTGCTAATAAATACTGGAGCGGTTCTGGGCTCATTAAGTGGCTGTGTGTGGGCATGGTGGAGTGTGGATGTTCAGTTCATGTGGGTGTGAGGGAGGTGTGGCGGGGGGTGTTGGTGTTTCTGGGTACAATACCGGCTCCTGTCACTTTGGGTTGACGCTCTGGTGGCCTGCACTATTATATCACCTCTAGCACGTACTTTCTGCTTTTACAGAGGACAGTGATGGATCAAGTACAATTTAAATGTGTGGCAGTAGCTGTCATGGAGCAGGAGAGTTGTGTGTATGTTTAACTTGTTTGTGATTTATACTCAGGCAAAATCACGAGAAACCAAACTCTTCAGCACTTATGCCAATCTCAAGTTTTATACACAGGAAATTGCCTTGAAACCAGACGGTAAGTGGAGAGCTCTGCAGATAGCAGCTCTGGAAAGCATCAGACTGATTTGTCAGTTAACTCATGCCCTTATCAGACTTCTCTTCAACACTCTCACCACTCTGAGTAAAGAAGTTTCTCCTGACTTCCCTGTAAGATTTATTAGTGACTTATCTTATATTTATGGCCCTTAGTTTTGGACTGCGCACAACCAGAGACATCCTGTCTATGATTACTGTATCAAACCCTTTCATCATCTTAAAGGCTTGAAATTAGTTGCCATTCAACTTTCTCTTCCTAGATAAAAGATCCCTAGCCTGTTCAAGTTTTCCTGATGGTCATATCTAATAATCCCTCAGAATATTTTTGTTGTGTTTTGCTTATTTTTCAATGCGTGGTCCCGATAAGTATTTTAGCACTGTCACATGCGGGGTATCTTAAAGGAGCCAGTTTGCGAACGGTCTGCGTAGCACCGTAACAAATGCTGTGCTTAGAGGGAACATTGGCTATAACCTTATAATTCTGGTATCATCCTTGTAAATCTTTATTGTGCCTTCCCCAGTGCCTCTCATAATCCTATCATAGATAGTTAAATATTGTTTGTTTATATATATATATATATTTTGTGTATAGGTGTTTATATCGATGAGATCCTAACCAAGTGGAAAGGAGATTATGACAAGCTAGAACACAACCACACCTATATTCAATGGTTGGCTTCATCTTTTTGACTCTTGCTATGTAATTGTTTGAGTTTTTCCCTCACTTTGCATGCAATTTGTAACTAATGTTTTGCATTAATAAACTAGGTTGTTCCCACTGCGAGAACCAGGCCTGAATTGGCATGCTGAAGAACTGACTGCAGAAGAGATTAAGGTAAATTCAAGCGTGTTGACCTGGTTTGAATGTACTGTCTCTCCTTTTCCTCGTCCTTGTTTTTCACTTCTGCCCCTTCCTTTCCTGAGCTGCTCATTCTTGTTCAGATGGACACCGGCCACCCATTGCACTAACACTTTTATGTTGGAAGGATCAGAGTGCCGTTCAACTGAGAGAGCATTACAGCCCAGCCCAATCCTGGTCCTCATCCAACATCTAAATAAGCCCACTTTCCAGCAGAAATGATTGCGATCAGGACTGGGACTTCCTCTGTGTCTCATTCCATTGTCCCAGCAATACCAAAACAGCATCCTCATATACACCATCACTCAAATGATCCAACTCAATACAAAGCCAGGGATTAAAGTCAGCCTTCTCCAGTTTGTATGACTGAGTGCCACATTGTGTATTTCCCTGAGGCATTAGCAGAGCCTGAAAGTACCGTTATTTCAGGAATTAAATATCCACGCACTTTATCACATAAAACATCTATTCTCATTCTCTCTCTCTCTCACACACACACATACACTCACACACACACGTAGACACACATACACACGTAGACACATGCACATGTGCAGACGTACAGGGAACAGAAGGCAGCCTAGTTCAGTGTCTGAGGTGCCAATTCCTTAATGTTCCAGCCTGTTAAATCTGACTTTGAACCCTGTGGGCAGTGCAGGAACTCTGCACATTGGCAACGGGTCATTGATGGGTCACACCGCCAACTTCTAGTTGGCAGTGAGTGTGTTGTTAATAGAGTGCATTTTGGCAGGTGTGGTGTAAAATGTGTGTACGGTGGCATGGAGTGCAGTGACTAATCATAGAATGATACAGCACAAAGGAATCCATTTAGCCCATCTTCCCTGTGCTGGCTTGTTGAAAGAGCTATCCAATTAGTTCCACCCCTCAGCTCTATTCCACCTACTCCTACAAATGTTTCCAATTCAGGTATTTATCCAGAACCCTTTTAAAAGTTTCTTTTGAATCTGCTTCTACTGTCCTTTCAGGCAGTGCCTTCGACATCACAACAACTCACTGCGTAAAAATGTTTCCTATATGTCACCTCTGGATCCAAACCATTTGCCCCTCTCAAATCTCTTAACATTCTCCCCTCAGAGGAGAACAACCACATCTTCTTTCATCACTCCATTTAACTGAAGTCCCCCCTGCCTGGTGGTATTCCCATAAATCTCCTCTGCACCCTCTCCAAAACCTTGACGTCCTTCCTGAAGCATGATGCTCAGAACCAAACACAGTACTCCAGCTGAGACCTTACTAATGTTTTATAAAGGTTTAGCATAACTCATTTTTTGAACTCCCTCTACTTATTAAGTCAAACACCCCAAATGTTGTTGTTTTAAAGCCCTCTCAACTTGTCCTGTAAAGCTTTGTGTACATACACCCCCAGGTCTCTCTGTTTCTACACCCCCTTTAAAATTGTACCATTTCATTTTATACCCTCTTTCCTGATTCTTGCAGCCAAAATGAATCACTTCACACTTCTCTGCATGAAATTTCATCAGTCATGTGTCTGCCCATTTCACGATTCTGTTATTACCCTCCTCGCCCTTTTTTACCCTCCTCGCCCTTTTTTACCCTCCTCGCAATTTACTACATTTCTGAGTTGCATGTCATCTGCAAACTTTGAAATTATACCCTGTATACATAACTTCAGACCATTGATATATATTAAACAGAAAGATTTTATCTTCCAGAAGGTTTAATTTAATTTAAAGGGGTAAGTCATGGCAGGGGAGCTCAAAGCCGTGGTGTGCTCCTCCTGCTCTATGTGGGAGGCCAGGAACATTTCCAGTGCCCGGGGCCAGCATGTGTGTGGGAAGTGTCTCCAGCTGCAGCTCCTGGTAGCCCATGTTTTGGAGCTGGAGTGGCAGCTGGTGACACTGTGGAACACATGCGAGGTGGAGAGTATCGTGGATGGCATGTACAGAGAGGTGGTCACACCGCAGGCTAAGAGCCCACAGGCATAAAAGGGAATGGGTGACCACCAGGCAGCGCAAGAGGGCTAGGCAGGCAGTGCAGGAATCTCCTGTGGCTATTCCCCTGCAAAACAGATATGCCACTTTGGATACTGTTGAGGGGAATGGCCTCTCAGTGAAAAGCAGCAACAGCCAAATTTGTTGCACCACAGTTGGCTCTGCTGAATAAGGGAGGAGTAAAAAGTATGGGAATGCAATAGTTATAGGGGATTCAATTGTAAGATAGGTGTTTCTGTGGCTGCAAACGAGACTCCAACATGGTATGTTGCTTCCCTGGTGCTAGGGTCAAGGATGTCTCAGAGCGGCTACAGGACATTCAGAAGGGGGAGGGTGAACAGCCAGCGGTCGTGGTACACATTGGAACAAACGGCATAAGTAAAAAAAGGGATGAGGTCCTAAAAGCAGAATATAGGGAGTTAGGAAGTAAGTTGAAAAGTAGGACCTCAAAGGTAGTGATCTTAGGATTACTACCAGTGCCATGTGCTAGTTAGAGTAGAAATAGGATATATCGGATGAATACGTGTCTGAAGAGATGGTGTGAGGGGGAGGGTTTCAGGTTCCTGGGACATTGGGACCGGTGCTGGGGGAGGTGAAACCAGTACAAACTGGACGGGTTACGCCTGGGCAGGACTGGGGCTGATGTCCTAGGGGGAATATTTGCTAGAGTGGTTGGGGAGGGTTTAAACTAAAATGGCAGGGGGTTAGGAACCTATGCAAGGAGTCAGAGGAGGGGGAATCAAGGACAAGAACAAAAGACAGAAAGGGGAACGAGAAAAGTGATAGGCAGAGAAATCAAGGGCAAGAATCAAACAGGGTCTCAGTGAAAAATAGTGGGAACAGGACAAGTAATGTTAAAAAGACAAGCCTTAAGGCTTTGTGCCTTAATGCGAGGAGCATTCGCAATAAGGTGGATGAATTAACCGCGCCAATGGATGTAAACAGGTATGATAAAGTCGGGATTACGGAGACATGGCTGCAGGGTAACCAGGGATGGGAACTGAACATCCAGGGGTATTCAGTATTTAGGAAGGACAGACAAAAAGGAAAAGGCGGTGGAGTTGCATTGCTGGTTAAAGAGGAAATTAACGCAAGAGTGAGGAAAGATATTAGCTCCGACAATGTAGAATCTGTATGGGTAGAACTGAGAAACGCTAAGGGGCAAAAAACGTTAGTGGTATATAGACCCCCAAACTGTAGTGGTGATGTTGGGAATGACATTAAGCAGGAAATTAGAGACGCATGCAATAAAGGAACATCTGTAATTATGGGTGACTTTAATCTGCATTTAGACTGGGCAAATCAAATTAGTAACAATACCGTAGAAGAGGCATTCCTGGAATGTATACGGGATGGTTTTCTGGACCAAGACGTTGAGGAATCAACTAGAGAACTAGAGAACCAACTAGACTGGGTATTGTGTAATGAGAAAGGAATAATTGCAATCTAGTTGTGCGAGGCCCCTTGGGGATGAGCGACCATAATATGATATAATTCTTCATCAAGATGGAGAGTGATGTGGTTGATTCTGAGACTAGGGTTCTGAATCTTAATAAAGGAAACTATGATGGTAAGAGGCGCGAGTTGGCTATAATGGATTGGGAAACGTTACTTAAAGGGATGACGGTGGATAGGCAATGGCAAACATTCAAAGAGCGCATGGGTGAACTGTAACAATTGTTTATTCCTAAACAAAAACAGAATTACCTGGAAAAACTCAGCAGGTCTGGCAGCATCGGCGGAGAAGAAAAGAGTCGACGTTTCGAGTCCACATGACCCTTCAACAGAACTGAGTATAGTTAGGAGAGGGGTGAAATATAAGCTGGTTTAAGGTGGGGGGCGGGGGGAGAGAAGTTGAGGGTGGGGTGGTTGTAGGGACAAGCAAGCAGTGATAGGAGCAGATAATCAAAAGATGTCACAGACAAAAGGATCAAAGAGGTGTTGAAGGTGGTGATATTGTCTAAGAAAATGTGCTAATTAAGAATGGATGGCAGGCCACCTTCAACACCTCTTTGATCCTTTTGTCTGTGAAACCTTTTGATTATCTGCTCCTATCACTGCTTGCTTGTCCCTACAACCACCCCACCCTCAACTTCTCTCCCCCCGCCCCCCACCTTAAACCAGCTTATATTTCACCCCCCTCCTAACTATACTCAGTTCTGTTGAAGGGTCATGTGGACTCGAAATGTCGACTCTTTTCTTCTCCACCGATGCTGCCAGACCTGCTGAGTTTTTTCAGGTAATTCTGTTTTTGTTTTGGATTTCCAGCATCCGCAGTAGTTTTTTGTTTTTATATCTAATTGTTTATTCCTGTCTGGCTAATTAGAGATAGTATTAGATCCAAGGAAGAGGCATACAAATTGGCTAAAAAAAAACAGACCTGAGGATTGGGAGCAGTTTAGAATTCAGCAAAGGAGGACCAGGAGATTGATTAAGAAGGGGAAAATAGTGTACGAGAGTAAACCTGTGGAGAACATAAAAACTGACTAAGAGTTTCTATAGGTATGTGAAAAGAGAAAGATTGGTGAAGACAAATGTAGGTCCCTTACAGTCAGAAAGGGGGAATTTATAATGGGGAACAAAGAAGTGGCTGACCAACGAAATACATGCTTTGGTTCTGTCTTCACAAAAGACACAAATAACATACGAGAAATGTTGGGGAACACAGGGTTTAGCGAGAGGGAAGAACTGAAAGAAATCAATATTAGTAGGGAAATGGTGTTGGGGAAATTGATGGGATTGAAGGCCAATAAATCCCCAGGGCCTGATAATCTACATCCTAGAGTACTTAAGGAAGTGGATGCATTGGTGGTCATCTTCCGAGATTCTATAGGTTCTGGAACAGTTCCTACAGATTGGAGGGTAGCTAATGTTTTAGGCTTTTTGGAGCAGCTTGTGGTGGAGCCCATTAGGGAACAGGCAATTCTAGATTTATTGATGTGTAATGAGGCAGATTTGATAAGGGAGCTTAAGGTGAAGGAACACTTAGGAGGAAGTGACCATAATATGATAGAATTTACCCTGCAATTTGAGATGAAAATGCTGGAATCAGACGTAACGGTATTACAGTTGAATAAAGGCAACTACAGAGGCATGAGGGAGGAGCTGGCCAGAATTCACTGGGAAATGAGCCTAGCAGGAAAGACAGTGGAACGGCAATGGCAGGAGTTTCTGGGAGTAATTTGGGAGACACAGCAAAAATTCATCCCTAGGAAGAAGAAGCATACTAAAGGGAGGACGAGGCAACCATGGCTGACAAGGGAAGTCAGGGACAGCATAAAAGCTAAAGAGAAAGCATACAATGCGGCGAAGAGCAGTGGGAAACCAGGGGATTGGGAAGCCTACAAAGACCAACAAAGGACAACTAAAAAATAAATAAGGAGGGAGAAGATTAAATATGAGGGTAAACTAGCCAGTAATATAAAAGAAGATTGCAAGAGTTTTTTAGATATATAAAGGGTAAGAGAGAGGCAAAAGTGGACATTGGGCCGCTGGAAAATGACGCTGGAGAAGTAGTAGTGGGGAACAAAGAAATGGCGGAGGAACTGAATAGGTACTTTGCGTCAGTCTTCACAGTGGAAGACACGAGTGACATCCCCAAATTTCAAGAGAGTCGGGGGGCAGAGGTGAGTATGGTGGCCATTACCAAGGAGAAGGTGCTAGGAAAACTGAAAGGTCTGAAGGTGGATAAATCAACTGGACCAGATGGATTACACCCCAGAGTTCTGAAGGAGATAGCTGAAGAGATAGTGGAGGTGTTAGTGGCGATCTTTCAGGAATCACTGGAGTCAGGGAGGGTCCCAGAGGACTGGAAAATCGCTAATGTAACCCCCCTGTTTAAGAAGGGAGTGAGGCAAAAGACGGGAAATTACAGGTTACGAGGATGTAACTAGTAGAGTTGATGAGGGGGAGCCAGTGGATGTGGTTTATTTGGACTTTCAGAAGGCTTTCGACAAAGTTCCACATAAGAGATTAGCGTGTCAAATTAAAGCGCATGAGATTGGGGGTAGTGTATTGAGATGGATAGAAAACTGGTTGGTAGACAGGAAACAAAGAGTAGGATTAAACGGGCCTTTTTCTGAATGGCAGGCAGTGACTAGTGGGGTACTGCAGGGATCGGTGCAGGGACCCCAGCTATTCACAATATATATTAATGATTTGGATGAGGGAATAAATGTAATATCTCCAAATTTGCAGATGACACAAAGCTGGATGGAAGGGTGAACTATGAGGAGGATGCAGAGATGCTTCAGTGTGATTTGGACAAGCTGAGTGAGTGGGCAAATGCATGGCAGATGTAGTATAATGTGGATAAATGTGAGGTTTTCCACTTTGATGGCAAAAACAGGAAGGCAGATTATTATCTGAATGGCTATAAATTGAGAGAAGGGAAATGTGCAACGAGACCTGGGTGTTCTTGTACACCAGTCACTGAAGGTAAGCATGCAGGTGCAGCAGGCGGTAAAGGCGGCAAATGGTATGTTGGCCTTCATAGCCAGAGGATTCGAGTACAGGAGCAGGGATGTCTTGCTGCAATTATACAGGGCCTTGATGAGACCACACCTGGAATATTGTGTGCAGTTTTGGTCTCCTTATCTGAGGAAGGATGTTCTTGCAATAGAGGGAGCGCATCGAAGATTTACCAGACTGATTCCTAGGATGGCGGGACTGACATGAGGAAAGATTGAGTTGATTAGGAATTTATTCACTGGATTTCAGAAGAATGAGGGGGGGATCTCATAGAAACCTATAAAATTCTAACAGGACTAGGCAGGCTAGATGCAGGAAGGATGTTCCTGATGGTGGGGGAGTCCAGAACCAGGGGTCGCAGTCTGAGGATATGTGGTAGACCATTTAGGACTGAGATGAGGAGAAATTTCTTCACCCAGAGAGTGGTGAGCCTGTGGAATTCGCTACCACAGAAAGTAGTTGAGGCCAAAACATTGTATGTTTTCAAGAAGGAGTTAGATATAGCTCTTGGGGCAAAAGGGATATGGGGAGAAAGCAGAAGCAAGCTATTGAGTTGGATGATCAGCCATGATCATGATGTATGGCGGAGCAGGCTCGAAGGGCTGAATGGCCTACTCCTGCTCCTATTTTCTATGTTTCTATGTAGAACAATGGCTCTTTAGTAATCCCTTGGAAATGTCTCGTCTCCATCCGTCTGTAAGCCAATCGTTCATCACCATGGTCTGCTTCCTGTCTCTTCACCAAATTTGTATCCATGCTACCACTGTCCCCTTAATCCCATTGACTTTAATTTTGTGAACAATCGTATTATATGGTACTTGCTGGGGAGGCGATGGCGCAGTGGCATTGTGGCTGGACTAGTAATCCAGAGACCCATGGTAATGCTCTGGGGACCTGGGTTTGAATCCCGCCATGGCAGATGGTGGAATTTGAACTTAATAAAAAGAAAGCCATTGTCAATTGTCGTAAAAACCCATCTAGTTCTCTAATGCTCTTTAGTGAAGGAAATCTGTGTAGCCTACATGTGACTCCAGACCCACAATGGGCTGACTCTTAAATGCCCTCTGAAATGGCCTAGCAAGCCACTCAGTTGTAACAAACCACTAAAACGTCTCCAAGGAATGAAACCGGACAGATCACCAGGCATTGACCTGGGCACCGGAAACGACAACAGCAATCCCAGCCCTGTCGACCCTGCAAAGTCCTCCTTACTATCATCTGGGGCCAGTGCCAAAATTGGGAGAGCTGCCTCACAGACGAGTCAAGCAACAGCCTGACATAGTCATACTCTCAGAATTATACCTTACAGATAATGTCCCAGTCAGCACCATCACCATCCCTGGGTATGTCCTGTCCCACCGGCAGGACAGACCCAGCAGAGGTGGCGGCACAGTGGTATACAGTCGGGAGGGAGTTGCCCTGGGAGTCCTCAACATCGCCTCCAGACCCCCTGAAGTCTCATGGCATCAGGTCAAACATAGGCAAGGAAACATCCTGCTGATTACCACGTACTGCCCTCCTTCAGCTGATGAATCAGTGCTCCTCCATGTCGAACACCAGTTGGAGGAAGCACTGAGGGTGGCAAGGATGCGGAATGTACTTTGGGTGAGGAACTTCAATGTCCACCGCCAAGAGTGACTCGGTAGCACCAGTACTGACCGAGCTGGCCGAGTCTTAAATAACATAGCTGCTAGACTGGGTCCGTGGCAGGTGTTGAGGGAACCAACAAGAGGGAAAAACTTAGTTGACACTATCCTCACCAACCTGCCTGCTGCAGCTGCATCTCTCCATGACAGTATCGGTAGGAGTGACCACCGCACAGTTGTTGTAGAGACAAAGTCCTGCCTTAACATTGAGGATACCCTCCATCGTGTTGTGTGGCACTACCACCATGATAAATGGGATAGATTTTGAACAGATCTAACAACTCAAGACTTGGTATCCATGGGCTATCAGCAGCAGCAGAATTGCACTCGAACACAATCTGTACCCTCATGGTCTGGCATATTCCCCACTCTACCATTACCTTCAAGCCAGAGGATCAACCCTGGTTCAATGAAGGGTGCAGGAGGGCATGCCAGGAGCAGTGCCAGGCATACCTAAAAATGGGGTGAAGCTATAACACAGGGCTACTTACGTACCAAACAGCATAAGCAGCAAGTGATAGACAAAGCTAAGTGATCCCACAGCCAACAGATCAGATGTAAGCTCTGCTGTCCTGCCACATCCAGTCGTGAATGGTGGTGGACAATTAAACAACTCCTTGGAGGAGAAGGCTTCACAAACGCCCCCATCCTTAATGATGAAGGAGCACAGCACATCAGTGCAAAAGATAAGGCTGAATCATTTGCTACAATCTCCAGCCAGAAGTGCCGAGTGGATGATCCATCTCTGCCTCCTCCGGAGGTCTCCAGCATCACAGATGCCAGTGTCCAGCCAATTCAATTCACTGCACGTGATATCAAGAAATGGCTGAAGGCACTGGATACTGCAATGGCAATTGGCCCTGACAATATCCCAGCAATAGTACTGAAGACTTGTGCTCCAGATCCTGCCACGCCCCTTGCCAAGCTGTTCCAGTACAGCTACAACACTGGCATCTACCTGGTTATGTGGATAATTGCCCAGGTATGTCCTGTACACAAAAAGCAGGACAAATCCAACCTGGCCAATTACTGTCCCATCAGTCTACTCTCGATATCGGTAAAGTAATGGAAGGGGTCATCAACAGTGCTATCAAGCGGCACTTCCTTAGCAATAACCTGCTCACTGATGCCCAGTTTGGGTTCTGCCAGGGCCACTCAGTTCCTGACCTCATTATAGCCGTGGTTCAGACATGGACAAAAGAGCTGAACTCCTGAAGTGAGGTGAGAGTGACTGCCCTTGACATCAAGGCAGCATTTGACTGAATGTGGCATCAAGGAGCTCTAGCTAAAATTAAATTGATGGGAATCGGATAAAACTCTCCGATGGTTGGAGTTGGTTGGCATAAAGGAAGATGGTTGTGATTGTTGGAGTTCAGTCATCCCAGCTCCAGAACATCACTGCAGGAGTTCCTCATGGTAGTGCCCTTGGCCCAACCATCTTCAGCTGCTTCATTAATGACCATCATAAGGTCAGAAGTGGGGATGTTCACTGATGATTGCACAATGTTCAGCACCATTTGCGACTCCTCAGATACTGAAGCAGTCCATGTCGAAATGCAACAAGACCTGGACAATATCCAGGCTTGGGCTGACAAATGGCAAGTAACATTCACGCCACACAAGTGTCAGGCAATGACCATACCCAACAAGAGAATCCAACCATTGCCTCTTGATGTTCAATGGCATTCTCATCACTGAATCCCCCAATATCAACATGCTGGAGGTTACCATTGACCAGAAACTGAACTGTAGCCATATAAATACTATGGCTACAAGGGCAGGGCAGGGGTTAGGAATCATGTGACGAGTAACTCACCTCCTGACTCCCCAAAGCCTGTCCACCATCTGCAAGGCACAAGTCAGGAGTGGATGGAGCACTCCCCATTTACCGGATGAGTGCAGTTCTAACAACACTCAAGAAGCTCGACACTGTCCAGGACAAAGCAGCCCGCTTGATTGGCACCACATCCACAAACATACACTCACTCCACCACTGATGCACAGTAGCAGCAGTGTGTACCATCTACAAGATGCACTGCAGGAATTAACCAAGGCTCCTTTGACAGCACCTTCCAAACCCACGACCACTATCACCCAGAAGGACAAGGGCAGCAGATGGATTGAAATACCATCACCTGGAAGTTCCCCTCCAAGTCACTCACCATCCTGACTTGGAAATATATCGCTGTTTCTTCACTGTCGCTGGGTCAAAATCCTGGAACTCCCTCCCTAACAGCACTCTGGGTGTACCTACACCACATGGACTGCAGCGGTTCAAGAAGGCAGCTCACCACCACCTTCTCAAGGGCAATTAGGTATGGGCAATAAATGCTGGCCCAGCCAGGGAAGCCCACATCCTATTAATGAATTTTTAAAAATTGTCAAACTCCTTTTATATTTATTTACACTTTAACCTTTAACTACCTTCAGCAACCCTCTCTGTTACTTCATCAAAGAATTTGATTAAGTTAGTCAAACACTCTTTGCATTTAACCAACCCATGATGACTTCCATTTACTTGGCTTAGCTTGGCAGTTTATCACTCTCCCATTTTTTGTACATGGATGCAACGTTTCCTGTTCTCTGGTACCACTCCCATGTCCGAGGAAGTAATGTTCAGGTTGGGTGGCAGGGACTTGTTCATGGGAGGATTGAAGTGAGGGTTCACTGACGTAAATGTGTTGAAACTTGATTCTAATTTAGAAGCAAATAGCAAAAGTTTTCACATTTTTATTGTATCTTTTTTTAATAGGAATTTCTTAAAACTAAAAAAGCAAAGAATAACTATCTCCAGGTTTATGAAATTATGCTGGACTTTTTTGGAATGAAACTCGAGGACAAGAACACTGGGAGAGTGGCCCGAGCTTCGAACTGGAAAGAACGATTTCAACACTTGAATGAGTAAGTATGTGAGGACCTTAATGACCCCTCTGTGGAGGCTGCACAAACCTCATTGAATGTCACATAGATATCTAGCAGAAATTATAGATGTAATAGGATGTAATCAGTGAAAAGGCAGGGAAAGGAGGTTGGGGAAGGGGAAATTAATAAAAGAGGATATCTGTAATTGGGTAGAAGAGCAGAATGATTAAATAACAAAAAGAATGATGGTAAAGAAAGAAGATGCTAACTCTTCGATTGGCAAGCTGGAACATAGGGACATATGCACAGGATTGTCAGATGACTTGCAAGTGGTGTTTTATGCACAAAAGGCAGCTGTGATTAACATGTAACTTGATAGGTTGAACATGGATATAGCTTCCCCACAAGAGGCCAGGCTCACTGAGAGTGGATCACTGAAAGGAAAACATGACACGTTCATCTGGCAGGGGAAGAAGTTCAGAGGAATCACAGGAGCAGGGTGTAGGCCTCGCTGTAAGGAACTCACTACTCTCTTGTCAGAACATGTTTATTTACTGGAGAATTTCAACATGAGCGGGCGCAGACCATGAGACACGGTCCACCTGTCTTGGACATCATGGTCTCGGACAGAGACTACTTGAGCTTTGTTGCTATCATGAGCTTTGTGTAACTAACACCTTTCAGAACAAGCCATGCCACAAGGCATTCTGGGAACATCCAAGATCAGGGTATTGGCACCAGTTGGATCTGATCATCACCAGACATGACTCTGAACAGTATTCTCAACACACACCTACCAAAGCGCTGACTGTGATACAGATCACTCCTTGGTGTACACTAGGGTTAGGATGCAACCCTTGATGTTTTTTAATTTAAAGCAGAAATGCTTCCTTCAATGTCAGCCATACTGCCAACCCAAGATGAAAACCAACAGTTCCTTGACTCGATGGAACAGGCACAGAGTGCAGAAGTGAAATGAAACATACTTTGAGACACCACCTACAACACCGCACTCTTCAACAAATGGGAAGGAAGAGCAGGAAAATGCTGACTGGTTCGAGGCTAACATGACTGTGATGGAACCTGTCGTTGAAGCCAAGGGGTCCACTCTCATTAATTACAAGAGAGACTTGAGTGAGAAGACTCTGAATGCACTAAAGAGCTGTTCAAAGTCCAACAGACTGCTAGAGTCTACTGCTTACAACTCTGCCAGAATATCCAGATGTCCTTCGACGCTGGGACTGCTAGGGGTATGTATGAAGGGATCAAAAAGCAAACTAGTCCATCAGCAAAGAAAATGGCTCCATTGAAAACAAAGGCAGCATTAAAGTAAAATGCTGCAAATGCTGGAAAAACTCAGCAGGTTTGGCAGCATCTGTGGATAGAGAAACAGAGTTAACATTTCAAGTCCATATGACTCTCCAGAGCTAAAGAGAAGTAGAAATGTGATGGATTTTATACTGTTTAAGAGGGGCTGGAGCATTCCTTTTTCCAGGCCTACTCAGGCCCCCTCCCACAACTACTTTTTTCGTTACATCGATGACTGTATCACTGCCACTTAATGCTCTCATTTGGACCTGGAAAAACTTATCTATCTTTTTTTTATGCTTCCAATTTCCACCCCTCCTATCACTTTCTTTCCCTTCCTTAACCTCTCTGTCTCCATTTCTGGTGATAGACTGTCCACCAGTATTTATTACAAGCCCACCGACTCCCACAGCTACCTCGACTACAGCTCCTCACACCCTGCTTCCTGTAAGGACTCCATCCCATTCTCTCCGTTCCTTTGCCCTCCGTCGCATCTGTTCCGATGATGCCTCTTTCCAAAACGGTGCCTCTGACATATCATCCTTCTTCCTTAACCGAGGCTTCCCACCTACTGTGGTTGACAGGGCCCTCAATCGTGTCTGACCCATTTCCCACACTTCTGCCCTCACCTCTTCCCTTCCCTCCCAGAACCATGATCGGGTCCCCCTTGTCCTCACTTTTCACCCGCCAGCCTCCACATTCAAAGGATCATCCTCCGCCAACTCCAACATGATGCAGCATCAAACAAATCTTCCCCCCACCACCCCACCGGTCAGCATTCCATAGGGGCCATTACCTCCAGGACACCCTGGTCTACTCCTCCATCACTCCCAACACCTCACCCCTTCCCACGGCACCTTCCTATGCAATCGCAGAAGGTGCAATACCTGCCCCTTTACCTCCTCCCTCCTCACTGCCCAAGGGCCCAAACACTCCTTTCAGGTGAAGCAACACTTCACTTGCACCTCCTTCAATTTGTTCCACTGTATTCATTGTTCCCAATGTCTCCTCTACATTGGAGAGACCAAACACAGACTGGGTGACTGCTTTGCAGAACAGCTTTGGTCTGTCCGCAATCATGTCCCAGATCTTCCTGTCGCTTGCCATTTCAACACACCACTCTGTTCTCATGCCCACATGTCCGTCCTTGGCCTGCTGCAATGTTCCAGTGAAGCTCAACGTAAACTGGAGGAACAGCACCTCATCTTCCGATTAGGCACTTTACAGCCGTCTGGACTTAACACTGAGCTCAACAACTTCAGATCATGAACTCTCTCCTCCATCTTTATCCTTTTCGTAATGCAATTGCTTTTTTGTTTTTTTTTTAATTTTACTTTTTCTTTTCTTTTTCTTATTCAGTTATTTTTATTTCTTTTTTAAAAATCCTTTTTCCCCCAACCCTCCCCCCCTCCAAACCCCCTCCCCCGAACCACTGCAGGGCCACCTGTCACTAGTTTCTATGTTGTGCTTTCATAGAGCGCTGACCCTTGTTCTACCATTAACACATTCTGCTATCTTATCTTTATGCTACTATCAACACCATCTTTAATCTTTAACACTCCCTTTATCTTGTGCCCATGACATCTTTGTCAATCTCTGCTTAGCTCCCACCTATCCCTGGCCTTCTATCTTTCTCCACCTGCTCCATCCCCTCTTAAACGGTATAAAATCCATCACATTTCTACTTCTCTTTAACTTAGAAGAGTCATACAGACTCAAAACATTAACTCTGTTTCTCTCTCCACAGATGCTGCCAGACCTGCTGAGTTTTTCCAGCATTTTTTTTTTATTTTTAAGTAAATGCATTTAAAATTCCAGCAGCTGCCATGTTGGAATTCGAACCTGTGTCTCATTAGTCCAGGTCTCTGGATTACTAATTCAGTGACATTATCACTCTGCCACCATACCCATGCCATCTGGGAGGAGATGGACCAATAAACAATGAGAACAGTGGATTCTGCGATGTAGAGAGGTGTGAGAGGCTGGCTGTGCCTCGTGGAGTAGCGTTCTTTACAAAATGGGGATTGAAAGAGCAGGCTATTTCTGTGCTGCAAGTTTGCCTTTTATTCAATGAATGAGTCAACAATGCAAAGCTTCTTGGGGAACTACAGTGGATTGTTGGCAAACACTTGAGCTTGGAATATGTTTATTTAAACCAAAACTATCATGAACCACAACTTGCAAAAATTTTCTTTTAGAACTGCATGGAATTTACAGAAATGGGCCATTCATCCCAAGCGGTCTGGGCTGGTGTTTATGTCTCACATCAACCTGCATCCATCCATAAAGGACTAGATAATTTGTTGCATATTGTGGAGAACAGTAGCATATGGATTCTTTTGCTACCCAGAGATGTAAATGTTTGTGGCAGTCAAGTGTGACTGCAATCTCTGTAGAGGGTGAGAGGGAAAGTGGAGAGAGCTGGACAGAGTGAAAGTTTGAGACGGGTGCACTGAGTCAGGGGAGACTTGCAGAAAGAGAGGGAGTAAAGAGTCCGAGTTATATAGACATTGACACCACAGAAGAAAGTATCTGAGACACAAAGACTGGAAATCAAGGGGGACATGGGAAATAAAAATTGGAGAGTGAACGTCAGTAAAGCAATGTGAGCTCAGCCTACAAAGAGAGAACTTTACAATTTTCATAGCCTGAGGGTGTCTCGAAGCACTTTTGAAATGTAGTCACGACGTGAATGTTGGCAAATGTGATCGTCAACTTGGCAATGTCCTCAAAAAGAAGCAAACAATGAGATAAATAACCAAATCCTCTTTTTGTTAAATGTTGGAAGTTGGCCAGGACACTGAGTGGATTTGTCTACTCTTCTTCAAACGTGTCCCATGGATATTTTTCTTCCCTTCTTAAAAGCCAGCCTGGGTAGAATAGTTTTATGTCTCATTGACAAGGCAGTAGCTCTGACAGAGCAGCACTCCCTCAGCACTGCATACCAGTGTTAGCTGTGATTATTGGCTCAAGTCTCTGGAATGGGGCCTGGGTCGACACCTTGAGCCCAAAGGTGAGGGGAACGTTACCACTGAGCCAGCATTTGTTTGGAAAACAATGCTGATTCACTAATACACTGATTACAGTTTCTATGCAGTTGGGTATGTGATGCTTATTAATTTACATCTTGTCCTTTTTTTTTAAGGTCTCAGCACAATTATCTAAGAATCACCCGCATTTTAAAAAGTCTAGGAGAGTTTAAGTTTGAGAGCTTCCAGATTCACCTGGTGCGCTTGCTGCTGCATGAGGCTTTAGTTGAGGAGACTCTGCCCAACATGTTGCACAGTGCTTTGGAATACTTTGTTTACACAATTAAATCCAGGAAGGAGAGAAGGAGGCTCCTGCGCTTTGCCAGGCTCCATTATAAGCCAGCAGAAAACTTTGTCTGGGGACCTCTGAGGAAGGAAGCACCAGGAGGTAGAACCCTCATTGCCAAGTCATCCTCTCTATCAGAGAAGCGGCCATTTGTTCAAGAGAAGAGCAGACGCAACACCGTGAGTGATGGCTCAAGAAGCAGTGTGGCAGCTGCAGTTGGGAGAGAGTCGGCCTCCTGTTCTGAGACCGGGCGTGGGACAGGCAAACAGCAGAAAGATCAAAATAGCAGTGACACAGCAGAAGCTGAGAACGCAAAGAATAAAAGAAGCATCAAAGGGAAGAGTGACAATCAGGTGGCAAAGTCTTTGACAGAATCCGAGGACACTGGCAATTCCCAGAGCCTGGCTGAGAATATAGAGGACGCTGATCCAATAGAGACAGAGAATTAAGTGTTGTACAAGGACCATTTACTTTAAAACAATTGTGATCAAGTCCATAGTCCAACCATGCCTCGGCACTGGTGGGTCAATGCCGGTCTCGAGGCAGAGCTCTCTGACTGACCTTTTTCTTGGATGCTCTTTGCTCCTCAATGTTGTGCCCATGTATGGGCTAATGATTGTATTTTTTTATGCATTAAAGAGGTTGTATGTTTACATGACTTGAGACCAAGTTGGACAGTTTGCCTGTGTGGACACTGAGTACTACAAAGCGTGTATCGGGCATTCCTTGAACTTTACAAACTGCTCTCTTCCTGTTTTGAGACAAAGTGTAATGAGGCATATTTGAGTGAAAATAAGGTGCAAACCATGAGGTTTAATAATGATTAATGTGACCTTTATGTGAAAGGCATTTATGTGAAAGTTCACCTTTGGCAGGACATTGATGTAAATGCTTAATGCTGTTATAGACCCAGCTCATATAATCTGATCGTTTTATCAGTTTATTATGCTTGATGTGAATTAATCAGCTTGACATTTCATGGAGATAGGAGGTTTGGTAGTGATTTATATGGGGTTGTTGGTAGTGATTTATATAGAGTTGCCAACTCTGCATGTATTCCTGGAGATTTTATCATTTGAGCCCACACTTTTCGACTACACCCCAGCTGGCCAGGCTCCCTTTGTTCCCCCATGCCCAAATATTTTTATAATTAAGTGTTCATGGCAAATTTTTAAAAAAGCTCTGGTTCTTCCCTCAGGCAGCAGTGTTTTAGAGATTAATGTTTAGTTCAGGGAGGCTCCAGACTATTCCTGGAGGGTTGGCAACCTGAAATTTATACAACTTAAGATGTGTAGGCCAAACACTTAGATATTTGCCTTTCAGGCACAATTACCTGTAAATCACATCAATGTACTTAGCCTGTCACAGGTCTGTGCCGACATAGCGGTTTCAGTGTAAGGTAAACCTGCGGGTGACAGAGTCTGCTAGCTCTTTGGGTTTCCAGATTATGGATTTCTGATCACAATAATTTTTATTTTTTTTGGTGCCTGGTTCTCTCGGAATGGAAGACAAATTAATCTGATCAATCTAGTAAAGTTATGATTCAAAATGTTAACTACATGGTGCATTCAACACAGCTTTTGTGGATCAGTGAGAGTCTGGAATTGTTCCCCTTAGAGCAGAATAGATTAAGGAGAGATTTGATAGAGGTGTTCACAATCACAAGTCACTGGTCTTTCTAGCTGTGTATCTGACCTCAATTACATTTGGCATTAATTAAAGCTGGAATGGACTATTAGAGGGTTGGCAGCATTGGCTCAAAGTTACACCAGAAAACCAATGCCTAAATTCTCATTTTCATTTTTCAGTTTACATTGGATTTTAAGAAGAATACATTGCTCAAATTACAAAAATAACAAGTAGTGAATGAATGACAATTTATATAAATTTTAAAGGATGTGACTGTTGGTCTTTTAAACCCTGTAACAATTTGAATCTCTGTTTTGAGTAATTTTGTGGGGACTGTGTTAAGTGAGTGCTAGTGCCAAGTTACATGTCAATATGAGGTGACCTTTTAGTATATCGGGTATATATGAACTGGTCTGATTAAAATGTACAAGCAATTTAGTTTACACATTGTTAGCTCTTTCTGCTGTTTATTTGTAGTTTAATTGTTTTATTGTGGCGGTTGTAATGGTGGAGTTTGAATATGTCCTTAAACTTGGGGCAGGCACTGACTTTCTTCAATGAGAAGTGATTGTGGATTACATCACCTCTGTCCATAAGAAAGAAATACTTGCATTTATCTAGCGCCTTTCACAATCTTAGGACTTCACAGCCAATGAAATAATTTTGAAGTGTGTCATTGCTGTAATGTAGGGAACACAGCAGCCAATTTGCACATAGCAAGCTCCTACAAACAGCAATGTTATAACAACCAGATCATTATTTCAATGATGTTGGTTGAAGGTTAAATATTGGACTAGACAGCTTGGAGGACTCTAGAAATTCTCAGGTCTGACAGCACCTGTGAAGAGAGAAACAGTTAGTTTTTCAGGCTGATGACTACAACTATCTCTATTGGCCGGAAACATTGGCCCAGATCTTCTGGTCACCGGATGGTTAGACCTCAGCAGTACCCCAGAAGATATGCTGGGATTTTCCTCGGAAGTCCCCATGCAAGGACTCAACAGGAATTACCCAGAAGTTTCAACTTCCGATGGTCAATTCCCCTGTGTCTGGAATCCTGGAGACTTCGGATGGTTCCAATTTATTTACCGGAATAGTTACCCAGGAAAGGTTAGAAGCCCTAACTCTGAGGTAACTATACTACTGACCCCCCTGACTACCCCTCCACCCTTCAGTACCTCCCCACTCCCAACTCCCACCCAAATAAACCCCCCACCCCCGACTACACCCCCAACCCCCACCACCTGACCCATTCTAACTCCTCACCCACTTAACTACCACCTTACCCCCTCAGCCACCTGCCACCCTACTGCCTCACGCACTTACCTTACACACTTACCTTCTCTCCTAGCTTGTCAAAGTGGCTGGGACATTTAAACTTACCAGAGTATGGCAGCTGGGCTGTGAAAAGAGTGTGTGGCTTGGTTTCCCCCTGACACTCCTACGTTACAAGGGATGGACTCTGAGAGCAGGTAAGCTCCACATTTCTCGGCAGCTCCGGCTCAGAAGTCCAGGCGGGAAATGTGGAGCTCCCAGTGTAGGGTAAATAAGTAGGAGCAGAATGGCAATCCGACGGTGATTGCCACTCCACAGAAGATTCAGCCCATTAACTCTGTTTCTCTCTCTCTGCACAGATGCTTCCAGAGCTACTGAGTATTTCCAACATTTTTTTGTTTCTGTTTCAATTTCCAGCATCCATAATACTTTACTCTTGCACTGGGTTTACCTACCCTGCTCTTCAAAAAGTGCCATTTATGTACGCCCAAGAGGGCAGTCGTGGACTGGGGCCTTGCTTTAACATTGCAATGGAAAAACAGCACCTCTGACAGTGCAGCACTGCCTCTGTACTACACTAGAGTGTCGGCCTAGATTATATACTCAAGGCTGTGGTTTGAGATTCCGAC
Source organism: Cetorhinus maximus (assembly GCF_964194155.1). NCBI lineage: Eukaryota > Metazoa > Chordata > Chondrichthyes > Lamniformes > Cetorhinidae > Cetorhinus > Cetorhinus maximus. The sequence continues at coordinate 50,128,056 of NC_135883.1, forward strand.
CAGTGATCTTCTGTGTCTGAGGGGTGAGTGTTAATCACTGAGCCACAGCTGTCTGAAGACGCTGATGAAGGGGGGTGGGGAGGTACTTTCCAGAAGGAACTGCTTAGGAATTTGCCAGTCTCTGTCCAACATCTGCAACCTTGTTAATTGTTACTTTGAATTCAGTGCAAATAGTTTGTTAATACTAAGACTGTACCATGTGTGTGCTAACAGAAGCAGCCAGCAACTGGATTTGTAAAGCTGAAAGAATTTATAGTTTTGATTCATTAAGTGTGTGACAGTGTAATCCCAGAATTTAACACAAGCATTGTAAATTTGTCACATCATATTGCTTGTTATTTTGAAAATAAAACTTTTTAAAAAAGGCACCATGTCCTCTCCAGTATTGATTTATTCTGTGGAAAAGTCTTTGCAGTATTCTCGCGATTGAAATAGCTCAGTTTGGATTTAAATCTCGGGATATCAAGAATACAAATCAACCTGCAAACATACTCCCATTCCCTCATAGATACTTTTTAAAAAGCAGTAAAGCCTGTGAAAAAGGATTTGGAATTTGCAGCAGCTGTAGCAATGAGAGAGATTCAGGAGTTTGGTGAGAAATGGCAGCAGAATTATCTCTATTATGTCACAGGTGTCTATTTTGATTTCTCACAAGATGTGGCTTGCAGCTATTCCAAAAATAGGAATCGGGTGTCTAGTTCATGGGGTGTTTTAAACCTAAATCAAACTTTCCCTGTTTGTTAGTCATAATGGAGATTTAGCTTGCAGTTTCTGGATATGACACAGAGTGGGTTGATCTGTGCTGTTTGGGCCCTGATCTTTCCTTTGTGAACTTTAAAGTTTGCTGGGAAAAGTAATTAGAATGTACCACAGTGAGCAGAATGGTAAATCGGGGAACTCCTCAGCAGTGACGACTGACTCACCCCATCAGCATCAGTGACATAATTATACACCCGTTATACACAACGCCTGGGCAATCCCCACCCTCACCCAACACTAATTAAAGTTGTACTGTAAAAGCAAAGGGTCTTCCTGCAAGCTTTAAGATAAGTGGATGGAAGGTTGTTAAGATGCTAATGAATGAGCCAGTCTTGATGATGTTTCCTCATAGATAAAATAAACATTCACTGGCGAACTATGTTAGTGGATAAATGCTTCCATGCCTATTGGGAAGTGTAGTAATTGGATTACAAAACAAAAACAAAAATACCTGGAAAAACTCAGAAGGTCTGGCAGCATCTGTGGAGAGGAGCACAGTTAACGTTTCGAATCCGCATGACTCTTCAACAGAGTAATTGGATTAGTTGTCCCTCCCTCCTGTTGATCAACCATGGGTCAGCAAGATGGGAGAGGCTTCTGGTGGAGAGATGGCAACAAGCGGGTAAGCATTGTAACATGTGTCCTCAATAAAAGTTGTTTATCTGCTCTAAACCCACTCCTCCCTCAAATTACTCCAGTTGGCGATGAGGATAAAGCTGACTAATGCTGCATTCTTTGCCCTGGTTGCTGTGAGTAACACAAAGTTGAGAAATACTTACCAATCATGCGGTTTTTCGGGAGGATTGATCTGTACGATGCAGATGTAGAGGATTGGAGTCAGTATGTCGAGAGACTCGGTTTCTATTTCATTGTGAATGAAAGTACTGATGAAGATAAGCGTAGAGCTATCCTGCTGAGTGTGTGTGGAAGGAAAAGGTATAATCTTATCAGAAACCTGACTGCCCCGAAAGCACTAAGTCGTACAATGAGTTAGTGGAGCTTGTGAAGTTGCATTTTCAGCCAAAACCGTCTGTAATTATGCAGCATTTCAAATTCAACAAGAGTGTTCATGCTTCAGGGGAATCTATTGCTACCTTTGTGGTGAACCTAAAGCAGCTGACTGAGTACGGAGTGCGGGGATGTTTTGAATGATATGCTGCGTGACAGACTTGCATGTGGGGTGAATGACAATGTGAATGACAATGAGCACCATTTGCTTGCTGAATCAGATTTTGATTTCAAATGCGCTCTGGAACTTTCTCTCACTATGGAGATTGCCGCAAAAGACTCAGGATTTGCAGCACATGGATAATGGGGCAGTGCACCATGTTAGTTAGAAGCCTGCCACTCAGCATAGCGCTAAGAGTGGCACAGCAGATTTTCAGCGTGATTCCCTGTCTACCAAATGAGTCAGGAAGACTAATTGCAATGCATCAGCTGACAAGGTATGCATTTGCTATAGATGTGACAGGAATCATGGATTAGACGTACACAGATTTAGAGAGGCGGAGTGTAACTATTGCCACAAGAAAGGACACCTGGCTAGGCAGTGCAGAACAAGAATAAGCAGCAAAGCAAAGAATGAATCCGATTGAGTCACTGCAGAAGCTGATGCTGCTGATGTATACTCTCTGTATTGTGTGACTACTGTTAAATCTGAACCCATTACAGTGACAGTGCAAGTGAATGGCAAGCAACTGCAGATGGAGGTGGATACGGGTGCTTCAACTACTGTTGTTGGGGAGCACACATTCATTACCTCAGTGAAAGGAGTCAGCCATTGACTTTGGAGCGCATGACTGCCAAACTGAGAACTACACTGGATTCATGTCAAAGGCATCACTGCTGTTCCAGTCTGCTACAAACAGCAGACAACCCAGCTTCCCGTGATGGTTCTAGACGGGGAGAGGCCCAATCTTTTGGGCTGAGATTGGCTGCAGAAAATAAAAGTTGACTGATCAGAAACATTCCATTTGAAGTCCAATTGAATTCCAGAGCTCTTGAAGAAATATGACACAGTTTTACAAGCTGAATTGGGAAAACTGAAGGGCATGCAAGCTAAAATACATGTCAATCCCCAGACAACACCACGTTTCTTCAAGGCCAGACCCATGCTTTACTCACAAAGAAAAAGTGGAAGCAGAGTTGTGCAGGTTGGAAAACCTGGGAATAATTCAGCCTATCCAGTTTTCTAGAGTGGGCCACACGCATAGTCCCAGTTCTCAAGCCAGACCAGACTATACGTATATGCAGTGACTACAAACTGACAGTCAACAGAGCAGCAAAGTTAGACAAATACCCCATTCCTAGAATTGATGATTTGTATGCCAAGTTAGCAGGAGGCAAGTCACACTCAAAACTAGACATGAGTCATGCCTATCAACAATTGGAATTGGATAGCACATCGAGAGAATACGCGACAATTAAGACCCACAAAGGCCTCACCAGTACACCCGATTACTTTTTAGTGTTTTATCAGCATGCGCTATTTTTCAGCGAAGCATGGAGAGTCTCCTGCAGGGACTTCCATGTGTGTTGAATACAGAACCACCCAGTTCCAGTGATGCATCCTTTTGTGCAGCTCAAGACCCCATAGTTCCTGTTCCAGAACCTCCCTGAGAAGGGCTATGTCACTATCCGTTCCCACAGAGCACCTCAGAGACTTAACTGGTATTCATAGCCTAGAGGTGATTGCCAAGGACACTAAGGGACAGAATAATCCCCTAGTGATCACTTGGACTTTGGGCAGCCTACTGTTTTTTGTTTACAAGGGAAGTCAAAGACAAGAGACATTACAAATGTTTTGTTGGTTTTCAGACTTTGGTTGTAGTAAACATATAAGGAACTTAAAGGGGGAGGAAACATAGTAATTGGATTAGTTGTCCCTCCCTCCTGTCAATCAACCATGGGTCGGCATGATGGGAGGGGCTTCTGGTAGAGAGATGGCGACAAGCATGTAAGCATCGTAACATGTGTCCTCAGTAAAAGTTATGTTTATCTACACTAAACCTGTTCCTCTCTCAAGTTATTATGATAAGGAAGGCTTTAAATCAGTAAGGTAAAATATTTTTCAAGAATGATTATATAACACAAGATCTACTTCCAGAAGATGGTTGTAGGATGCCTATAGGAAAACTATTACAGTGACACTATTACGGTAACACAATTACAATAACTGGCATTAGCAACACTACTGCAGTGACACTATTATAATAGCATTCTTACAATAACTAACATTACAGCGACACTAGTTATTTCAATAGCATCTTGTAATATTGTCACTAACATTACAGTGGCCCAGTAACACTTGTGTTACTATTACAATAACACTATTACAATAACTAACATTATAGTGATACTATTACAGTAACACTACAATAACGCTATAACAGTAATATTACAATAACACTTAGAGTAACACTATTACAATAACTAAAATTGCAGTGACACTATTGCGGTGCCACTATTAGTTCTTGTAACAGTGTCACTAAAATTACAGTGACCCAGTAACACTTTTGACACTATTACACTAACTAACATTGCAGTGACACTATTACAGTAACATTATTACAATAACTAACATTACAGTGACCCAGTAACAGTGATACTATTACAGTACACTACAATAACACTAATAGTAACTAACATCACAGTAACACTATTAGAGTAACACTATTACAATAATTGGCATGAGTAACACTATTACAATAGCATTATTACAGTAACATTACAGGGACACTATTAGCGACACTATTACTAGACACTATTGCAATAACTAACTTTACAGTGACCCAGTAACACTTGTGACACGATACTGCAATAACACTATTACAATAACTAACATTAGTAACTCAGTAACATTACGGTGATGACGTCCTCATCACTGGACTGACCGAAGTTGAACATTCAGCTGACCTTGAGGAAGTGCTGAGAAGATTTATGGAAGCAGGTATGCGTTTGAAGTGAGAAAAATGCACATTTCGAGCATCGGAGGTAACCTACCTGGGTCACAAAGCGGACGTTATGGGGCTGCATCCTGTTGAAGACAAGGTCCAAGCGGTTAATATATTTGACTCTTCCACACAATACACAAACCACATTATTCCAATCACTTCAGGTTTTTAAGTGATATTTTGAACCCAGTCCAGGTGTCTGGATTTCTGCTGCTAGTATATCTTGTGCTGCTGAGCAACTAGCTAGCACATTTAATGGGGTGTCAGGTGTTATTGACCCTTCAGGGTCAGTTTGAGGTCAGAGTCCTTTCTGTGGTGGACTTTGATTTGGAAATTCTGCAGATACATTTGCCGTCTCTGCACTGTCCATGACTGAGGTAGATGCACCACTATTTTTACTCGAATCAGTTCCCTGTTCAATTGGAAAATAAATGGGCAAAGAGTCTTTACCCACAGGAACCATTCATGAACAACACACTGTCCACAGTACTTTAGTGAGTGAGGATCTCTATCGAGAATCATGGAAATGCGGACGCACTTTCCAGACTTCCGTTACACAACAGCTCCACAACCCGAAGTGAAGTCACTGCTTTCAATGTGAACCAGATAGACATGTTACCTGTTAAAGTGGATCAAATTCTACAAGAAAGCAGGGGGATGCTGTGCTCTCCAAAGTTTATCTGTACACACAGGTAAGTTGGTATGTACCTCAAGAAGTGAATACTGAGCTTAAACCTTAATACATGTTGGATTTGAGCTGACTCTGCAAGACAATTGTTTATGGGGAATCAGAGTTATTATTTTTCCAAAACTCTACACCTCAGTCACATGGGAATCGTCAAAAAGAAAGCATTAGCTCATCTACATGTATGGTGGCCAGACCTGGATAAAGACATCGAAGGCATGGTCAGTGATTGCCTTCCATGCCAAGAAATGAAATCTTCTCCTGCATCTGCTCCATTACATCCGTGGGCTTGTCCTGACCGCCCGTGGCAGAGACTTCATGTGGACTTTGCCGGATCACTTCTCGGACATACGTTCCTGATTGTGGTGGATTGTGGTGGATGTCCACACAAAGTGGCCTGACGTTCTTTCCATAAAATCGTCCACTTCAGCAAAGACCATTGATGCTCTCCGGAATGTGTTCACTACTTTTGGATTGCCGGGCAGATTGTGTCTGACAATGGCGCACAGTTCACATCATGTGAATTTCAAACATTCCTGAAAAACAATGGGATCAAGCAGATTCTCATCTCGCCTTACCATCCATCCTCAAATGGTGAAGCGGAGTGCTTTGTCCAGACGTTCAAAATGGCCATATTGAAGGGGAGGATGCAAACAGATTGGAAGTTGAAGCTGAAGAACTTTTTGATGATGTATCGTAACACTCCACATACCAACAACAGGCGCATCTCCTGCTGAGCTGATGTTTGGAAGATGGCTGCATACCAGAATGGATTTGCTGTGCCAGATTTGAAAGGAAAGATTGGTTCAAGGCAATTTGATCAGAAAAGGTCACGTGATACAAGTGAACCAGCTCGTGAGTTTAATCTGGATCAGTCTGCTTGGGTCCGAAATTATTGTGGAACACCAAAGTGACTCCTGGGAAGAAACATCAAGCGTTGAGGACCACTGACCTATGGAATCTGGAAGAGGCACACTGACCAGATTAGATAAGCCACATCCAAGGAACCAAATTTCAAAGGATCTCCAGTCACAGTGGAAGATTTCTGGGAAACATCTGCTCCAGTTGGTGAAACACAACTTCATTCAACTGATAAACCTGTAGCACCTGTAGCTGCAACTGTTGAACCTGAACAGAGACAGTGGAACAGCAGAACCTTCCATTTCTGAGCAAACAAACTGAGATACCTAAGCCAACACTCCTCTCTAGACCAAAGCAAATCTGCAAACTGTCTGACCAATTTGTCCCTGGCTAAAAGCGGAGGAGATGTGATGTTTGTGTTTAATGTTTATGCTTTTTTGTAAAAGGACATTTTAGTTAAAAAGAAGTGTTATATAAAAAACCTGGCAGTAGGATGTGCAAAGTCCCAGATGTATTGCCCTCTGGTGTAGAATAAGGAATAAAGGAACCTTCTATTTTTAACACAGGAAGTTGGAGTTCAGAAACAGTTCGCTGTGTGTGTATTCTTAATTGTTAAGAAGTGACAAAACACTTCCGAAGTGCAGAGTAGTTTTTAAATAGTGAGAGATTGGGAAGTGTTGATGTCCAAAGGGACCTGGATGTCCTTGTTCATGAGTCACTAAAAATTAGCATGTAGGTTCAGCAAACAATTAGGTTGGCCTTCATCGCAAGGGGATTTGCGTATAGGAGTAAAGATACCTTGTTGCAATTGTCTAGAGCCTTGCAGTTTTGGTCTCCTTATCTAAGGAAAGATACACTCGCCATAGAGGGAGTGCAATGAAGGTTCACCAGACTAGTCCCTGGGATGACGGGATTGTCTTATGAGGAGAGATTGAGAAGACTGGGCCTGTATTCTCTAGAGTTTAGAAGAATGAGAGGTGAGCTCAATGAAACTTACAAAATTCTTACAGGGTGTCACAGGGTAAATATGGATAAGATGTTTCCCCCGGCTGGTGAGTCTAAAAGGGCCATGCGTTTGACGTAGTCTACTTGGACTGCAGCAAGGCTTTTGATAAGGTGCCGCATGGGAGACTGATAACGAAGGTAAGAGCCCACGGGATCCAAGGCAATTTGGCAAATTGGATCCAGAATTGGCTGAGTGGCAGGAAGCAGAGGGTGATGGTTGAGGGGTGTTTTTGTGACTGGATGCCTGTGTCCCGTGGGGTTCCACAGGGATCGGTGTTGGGTCCCTTGCTGTTTGTGGTATATATAAACGATTTAGACTTCAATGTAGGAGGGTTGATTAGTATGTTCGCGGATGACACGAAAATTGTTGGGGTGGTAAATAGTGAGAAGAAGGTCCTTAGATTACAGGAGGATATAGACAGGCTGGTCATTTGGGCTGATCAGTGGCAAATGGAATTTAATCCATATAAGTGTGAGGTGATGCACTTGGGCAAGACAAACAAGGCACGGGAATACACGATGAATGGTAGAACCCTGGAAAGTACCGAGGATCAGGGGGAACTTGGTGTGCATGTCCACCGGTCCCTTAAGGTAGCGGGGTAGGTAGATAAGGTGGTTAAGAAGGCCTTTATACTTGCCTTTATTAGCCGAGGCATAGAATATAAGAGCAGGGAGGTTATGCTGGAACCGTATAAAACACTGGTTAGGCCACAGCTAGAGTATTGCGTGCAGTTCTGGAATCCGCATTATAGGAAGGATGTGATTGCACTAGAGAGAGTGCAGAGGAGACTTACCAGAATGTTGCCTGGGCTGAAGAGTTTTAGTTACGAGGAGAGATTGGATAGACTGGGGTTATTTTCCCTGGAGCAGAGGAGATTGAGGGGTGACATGATTGAGGTGTATAAAGTTATGAGGGGCATAGATAGGATAGACAGGAGGGAACTTTTCCCCTTGGTGGAGGGATCAATGACCAGGGGGCATAGATTTAAGGTAAAGGGCAGGAAGTTTAGAGGGGATGTGAGGAAGAATCTTTTGACCGAGAGGGTGGTGGGAATCTGGAACTCACTGCCTGAAAGGGTGGTAGAGGCAGAAACCCTCATAACATTTAAGAAGTATTTGGATGTGCACTTGTGATGCCATGGCATACAATCCTATGGGCCTAGTGCTGGAAAATAGGATTAGAATAGTTAGGTACTTGTTTGACCGGTGAAGACTCGATGTGCCAAAGGGCCTTTTTTTGTGCTGTAGAGCTCTATGACTCCATGACTATGACTATGACTAAAACAAGGGGACACAGTCTCAAGAATAAGGGACAGGCAATTTAAAACTGAGATGAAGAGGAATTTCTTCACTCGGAGGGTGGTGACTCTTTGGAATTCTCTACCCCAGAGGGCTGTGGAAGCTCAATCATTGAGCATGTTCAAGACAGAAATCGATAAATTTCTGGAGACTAATGACATCACGGAATATGGGGATAACATGGGAAAGTGGAGTTGAGGAAGATGATCACCCATGATCTCACTGAATGGTGGAGCAGGCTTGATGGTCCGAATGGCCCACTCCTGCTCCTATGTTCCTATGTCCCTCACAGAATCCAAACTGAGATTAAGTCCCACCTGCATTCCATGCAGTAAATGGTGAAGCTGTTACTTTCCCTGATTAGCTGCAGGCCTGACAAACTTTCATTTCCTTTGGTCTATTTTCTCAGTGAGTTGAAAACTTCACGAGATCCAAGTTATAACTGCCCACTTTCAGACCAAACATCCAAATAATTTAAACAAGAGAACCTCCCATCTCCCATACATTATCTCCATGACAGTGTGGCATGCTATGGGATGCCCTCAAGACAGATATGCAAACCCTTTGATTCTGTAACCGATATGAACAATTTAAATTACTAATGGATGGGATTACTCTTTGTCCAGACTCCCTGGTTCTAACCAAGGCTTAACAACGGATCATCAAATATCTCCTGTCTTTCTGCTTGTTTAAGTTGCATTCACTTGCGATGCATAGAAATTTCTTAACCAGATGCGTCTATTTCACTACAGTTAAAACTTTAATTCCTAAAACCAAATAGTTATATTCTAAAACATATAAATAATGAACTAGGTATTCATGACTCTTGCATCTTTAGGCGCTCCCAGGTCCCACAGATTTTTTTTTTATTCATTCACGGGATGTGGGCTTCGTTGGCTGGGCCAGCATTTATTATCCATCCCTAATTGCCCTTGAGAAGGTGGTGGTGAGCTGCCTCCTTGAACTGCTGCAGTCCATGTGGTGTAGGTACAACCACAGTGTTCCCATTTGTCTGCTGCCCTTGTCCATCTAGATGGTAATTGTTGTCGGTTTGAAAGGTGCTGTCGAAGGAGCCTTGGTGAATTCCTGCAGTGCATCTTGTAGATGGTACACACTGCTGCTACTGTACATCGGTGGTGGAGGAAGTGAATATTTGTGGGTGTGGTGCCAATCAAGTGGACTGCTTTGTCCTGGACGGTGTCCAGCTTCTTGATTGTTGTGGGAGCTGCACTCATCCAGGCAAATGGAGAGTATATTGATTAGTATACTGATTCAATATCAATATTACACTCCTGACTTGTGCCTTGTAGATAATGGACAGGGTTTGGGGAGTCAGGAGGTGGGTTACTTGTCGCACGATTCCTAGCCTCTGACCTGCTCTTGTAGCCACAGTATTTATATGGCTAGTCCAGTTCAGTTTCTGGTCAATGGTAACCCCTAGGATGTTGATAGTGGGGGATTCAGTGATGGTAATGCCATTGAACATCAAGGGGCGATGGTTAGATTCTCTCTTGTTGGAGATGGTCATTGCCTGACACTTGTGTGGCGTGAATGTTACTTGCCACTTGTCAGCCCAAGCCTGGATATTGTCCAGGTCTTGCTGCATTCGGACATGGACTGATTCAATATCTGAGGAGTCGCAAATGGTGCTGAATATTGCGCAATCGTCAGTGAACATCCCCACTTCTGACCTTATGATGGAAGGAAGGTCATTGATGAAGCAGCTGAAGATGGTTGGGCTGAGGACACTACCCTGAGGAACTCCTGCAATGATGTCCTGGTTGATGATTGACCTTCAACAACCACAACCATTTTCCTTTATGCTAGATATGACTCCAGCCAGCGGAGAGTTTTCCCCCTGATTCCCATTGACTCCAGTTTTGCTAGGGCTCCTTGAAGCCACACTCAGTCAAATGCTGCCTTGCTGTCAAGGGCAGTCACACTCGCTTCACCTCAGGAGTTCAGCCCTTTTGTCCATTTTTGAACCAAGGCTGTAATGCGGTCAGGAGCTGAGTGGCTCTGGTGGAACCCAAACTAGGCATCAGTGAGCAGGTAATCAAGTGTCGCTTGATAGCACTGTTGATGACCCCTTCCATAACTTTACTGATGATCAAAGCTGATGGGGCAGTAATTGACTGGGTTGGATTTGTCCTGCTTTTTGTGCACAGGACATACCTGGGCAATTTTCCACATAACTGGGTAGATACCAGTGTTGTAGCTGTAATGGAACAGCTTGGATCGGGGCATGGCAAGTTCTGGAACACAGGTCTTCAGTACTGTTACCAGAATATTGTCAGGGCCCATAGCCTTTGCAGTATCCAGTGCCTTCAGCTGTTTCTTGATATCACATGGAGTGAATCGAATTGGCTGAACACTGGCATCTGAGATGCTGGGGGCCTCTAGAGGAGACTGAGATGGATCATCCACTCAGCATTTCTGGCTGAAGATTGTAGCAAGTTCTTCAGCCTTATCTTTTGCACTGATGTGCTGGGCTCCTCCATCATTGAGAATGGGGATATTTGTGGAGCCTCCTCCTCCAGTGAGTTGTTTAATTGTCCGCCACCATTCATGACAGGATGTGGCAGGACTGCAGAGCTTACATCTGATCCGTTGGTTAGAGGGTCGCTTACCTCTGCCTATCACTTGCTGCTTATGCTGTTTTACACGCGAGTAGTCTTGTGTTGTAGTTTAACCAGGTTGACACCTCATTTTTATGTATGCCTAGTGCTGTTCCTGGCATGCCCTCCTGCACTCTTAATTGAACCAGGGTTAATCCCCTGGCTTGATGGTAAGGGTAGAGTGGGTATATGCTGGGCCATGAGGTTACAGATTGTGTTTGAGTACAATTCTGCTGCTGCTGATGGCCTACAGCGCCTCATGGATGCCCAGTCTTGAGTCACTAGACCTGTTCGGAATCTATCCCATTTAGCATAGTGGTAGTGCCACACAACACAATGGAAGGTATCCTCAATGTGAAGGCGGGACTTCGTCCCCACAATGACTGTGTGGTGGTCACTCCTACCGATACTGTCATGGACAGATGCATCAGCGGCAGACAGGTTGATGAGGATGAAGTCAAGTATATTTTTCCCTCTTGTTGGTTCCCTCACCACCTGTCGCAGGCCCATGTCCTGTCCAGCAGAGCTATTGGAGGGTTGGGTTCTTGGAGACAAGATGGCATATGACCCCAGAGAGAAATCTGCAGACAGAGGCTGACCTGCATCTACCATTTGGCTGCTCAAACTGAGATTTCGATGCTTGGTCTTTGCAGGCAGCTCTCTGCAATATTCTCCAGCTTGTGCCTCACTAATTGTTGGGGTCTGCTGCACCACCCGCAACCTGGTGCTCCAGGCAGGAGAGGTCCTGGAAGAGGATGATTTTATGGAGCAAGCCATATCCACTGATAATGTGTCTGAGGATGTATAGGTGGACACAGCCAGACCAACCAGCAGCAGAAGCTAATGTATAACAGGCTTTGGATGGCAGAGAGATGCAGGAGTCTCTTAGAATGTGCCAGGTTACCGAGGAATGAGAAAATAAACAAAAACATCCTTGCCTCACTCACCTCATTTTGATAACTCCAGGGCCAGCTGTGCATGTGCCAATGGTGAGGCACAATCTGAACAAAACAACTCCCATGATATCAACCAGCCAGGACGCAAATAGATACAACACCATCATTTAATACAGATTCTAGACAACATATACCCAAACAACAAACCCCAAACAATTACCTCGTGAACCCATGTGTAACGAATGTGATTGTTTGATTGTCTCACGGTTGCTGTGGTGTGCTGCTCCCCCCTCGCTGCCAGCTGTGCTGTACACAGGCTGCTGACCCTGATGTCACTTTGCTTGTCTTCTGGTTGTCTGAGGCCATAAGGGTCCTGGAATAGTGGGGTCTCCTGCACAGTTCGTTTGTTGCCATGGTGCTCTGAGATACTGCTGTCAATGGCAGAGGGGCAGATGAGAGGCGGCCCCCATCAGAAGCACCCAGAGATTTGCTCCCAATAGCAACAGCAGTTGCTCATGCACCAAGGTCCATTTGTCCTTCCCTGTTTTCCTGAAAGGAACCAGAAGCTGGATGTGACTCCAGGCTCCTTGTTGCCCTCTCAGCCTGGCTGACCTCAGACCTCTAACCCTGGCTCTGGGTACTGGAGCTCAGAGACATGGCAATGGAGTGCAGGTCAGAATGCATTCCCTGTATCCCATCAGTGAACTGCTGGGCATGGTCCTCCAGGAGAGTCACCAGTTGCTCAATGGAGGAAGTCATGTGTTCTGTAGAGTGAATGATCGCAGTACTCAAAGCCTGGAAGGCCTCCTCCACTGTCCCTGCCAGCGCACGCAGCCCTTCTGGAATCTCTTCCACATCTCCATGTAGCTCACGCTATACATGCAGCTCATCATCAGCCTGGGGTTCATCACCCAGGTCACATCCAGCACTCCCCTGAGTGCCAGAGGCTTCGACTATCTGTCTCCGAAAGCTGATCTTATGAATGAGCTGTGCTAGCACCAGTGTGTTAGAATCGACTCACACATACCCACTAAAGTTTGTGTATCTGTGCTGGTTCTGGGTATGGACCGAGGATGTGACGGTGCACCCCCTAAGGCTCCGTCCTCCCCCTCGGAGGTTAACGTTGGTCCCTCGCAGCTGGTGGCTGCAGTTGCTGATGTTTCACTTGTGGGGAAACAAACAAGGAGTATGAGGGGCCCCATCATCATTTGAGGTGACCTTACAGAGACAGGCTTTCATAAACCACACACTGGCACCACTGGGAGATGGGAACCAGGGTCCAAACCTCAGCCCTTTGAACACTGAGAAATCAATTCCTTCCCAAATTCTGCAAGGCTCCAATTTCCAAATCTGCCAATGTTGATCCAACAGAGGGCGCTGGTGAGAAGTGACTGAAGCATTCTGGGAGAAGTCACCGCAGCCACTGCGACTCAGGAGGGAATCGAGGAGAAGGACTCTTGCACTCAACAGGAGGAAGAGCATCCAACAGAGGGTGCTGATGAAAAGTGACTGAAGCATTCTGGGAGAAGTCACCGCAGCCACCGCGACTCAGGAGGGAATTGAGGAGGACCCACTGTCAAAGAATGGAATAGCCTAAACATTACATTGCTGTAGTGTTTCCATCCCTCCCTCCTCCTCAAACCTAATAAAAAGAGAGAGAGGAAGAGGCAGTGCCTTCAGGAGTGCACCAGACCTGCGAGGGACACTCTTCTGAAAGTGGATTTTAAAGAAAAAGCAGCTGATTGGTGAGTAAATCCTGGGAGCAGACTCGGAGGGAGGAGCACCGGAGCGGTGAGTATAAATCTAGCTTACCTCGGGGATTCGCAGCCTTGTCTCCAGGGAGCAGACTCGGAGGGAGGAACACTGGAGCGGTGACCTTGGGGCATAGAGTAACTGAAGCCAAAACTGAAAAAGTGACATCGTAGGAAAGTTGTTGGTAGGAAATCTGAACCAAATTTGAAAAAAAAACACTGCAAAGCTAATTAATAAATTATTTATCTAAGTCGAATGGTTGGGCAGGTGATGTGCTGTAGTTGTATGATGTGGGAGCTGGCAGATCCCATTGCGAGCCGCAGTGACCACATCTGCAGCAAGTGTTGATTTCTGGAAGAACTCTGGCTCAGAATTGATGAGCTGAAGTCTGAGCTCCAGACGCTGTGGCACATCGGGGAGGGGGAGAGCTACCTGGACGCTTTGTTTCAGGAGGCGGTCACACCCGGTAGATTAGGTACCTCAAGTTCGGTCAGTGGTCAGGGTCAGCGGGGTGTGACTGCAAGTGAGGCAGGTAAAGGGATCCTGTGTTCAGGAACAGAGGAGCCTCACCTCTTGATCTTGTCCAACAGGTACGAGGTACTGTGTAGATGAGGAAGAGGGCTGTAGGGAGGATGAGCCAGCTGACCACGGCACCGTGGCACAAGAGGCCATTCAAGAGGGGGAAGCAAAAAGACAAGTGGTAGTTGTAGGGGATTCTATAATTAGGGGACTTGATAGCATCCTTTGTAAGCAGGATCGAGAGTCCGGCATGGTATGTTGCCTGCCCAGTGCCAGGGTGAGGGACATCTCTGACCGGCTTGAAAGGATATTAGAAAGGGAGGGGGAGGATCCAGTTGTGTGGTCCACGTCGGGACAAATAACATAGGTAAGACTAGGAAAGAGGACCTGTTTGGTGATTATCAGGAACTAGGAACTAAATTAAAGAACAGGTCCTCAAGGGTTATAATCTCCGGATTACTACCCGAGCCACGTGCAAATTGTCATAGGGACGCGAGAATAAGAGAAGTAAACATGTGGCTAAAGCAGTGGTGCGGGAAAGAGGAGTTCCATTTCGTGGGGCACTGGCATCAGTATTGGAACAGGAGGGATCTGTACCGTTGGGACGGTCTCCACCTGAACCGATCTGGGACCAATGTTCTAGTGAAAAGGGTAAATAGGGTGGTCAACAGGACTTTAAACTAGAAAGTGGGGGGGGGGAGAAAGGGTAAAACTCCAAGAAGTATGACTAATGGGAAACAAAACAGCAGGTTAGCATGTGGGGGGGGTGGATTCAACTTCATGGAAAATTATGAAAAAACTGAAAAGAAAGGAGAGCCCAGGAGAGGCTATTAAAGTCTCCAGAACACAAAATAGGACAGAGTGTTTGGAAAGACCTGGGAATCTAACTTCAAGCACATCAGATAAAGGGACGACAATGAGAAAGGGGACAGGAAATACAGAACTGAAGGTGTTGTATCTTAATGCACGCAGTATACGAAATAAGGTAAATGAGCTTATGGCACAGATTGAAATTGGCAGGTATGATGTGGTGAGCATCACGGAGACATGGCTGCAAGGGGATTGGGACTGGGATCTAAATATCCAAGGATATACATCCTATCGAAAAGATAGGCAGGTTGGCAAAGGGGGTGGGGTTGCTTTGTTAGTAAGAAATGAAATTAAATCGATAGCAAGAAATGACGTAGGGTCAGATGATGTAGAATCTGTGTGGGTAGAGTTGAGGAACCACAAAGGTAAAAAAACCATAATGGGAGTTATGTACAGGCCTCCGAACAGTAGTCAGGATGTGGGGCACAAGATACACCAGGAGATAGAAAAGGCGTGTAAGAAAGGCAAGGTTGCAGTGATAATGGGGGATTTCAATATGCAGGTAGACTGGGAAAATCAGGTTGGTAGTGGATCCCAAGAAAAGGAATTTGTGGAATGTCTACGAGATGGCTTTTTAGAGCAGCTTGTGATGGAGCCCACTAGGGAACAGGCAATTCTAGATTTAGTGATGTGTAATGAGGCAGATTTGATAAGGGAGCTTAAGGTGAAGGAACCCTTAGGAGGAAGTGACCATAATATGATAGAATTTACCCTGCAATTTGAGAGGAAAAAGCTGGAATCAGATGTAACGGTATTACAATTGAATAAAGGCAACTACAGAGACATGAGGGAGGAGCTGGCCAGAATTGACTGGGAGATGAGCCTAGCAGGAAAGACAGTGGATCGGCAATGGCAGGAGTTTCTGGGAGTAATTTGGGAGACACAGCAAAAATTCATCCCTAAGAAGAAGAAGCATACTAAAGGGAGGACGAGGCAACCATGGCTGACAAGGGAAGTCAGGGACAGCATAAAAGCTAAAGAGAAAGCATACAATGCGGCGAAAACCAGGCGATTGGGAAGCCTACAAAGACCAACAGAGGACAACTAAAAAAGAAATAAGGAGGGAGAAGATTAAATATGAGGGTAAACTAGCCAGTAATATAAAAGAAGATTGCAAGAGTTTTTTTAGATATATAAAGGGTAAGAGAGAGGCAAAAGTGGTCATTGGGCTGCTGGAAAATGATGCTGGAGAAGTAGTAGTGGGGAACAAAGAAATGGCGAAGGAACTGAATAGGTACTTTGTGTCAGTCTTCATGGTGGAAGGCACGAGTAACATCCCCAAAGTTCAAGAGAGTCGGGGGGCCGAGGTGAGTATGGTGGCCATTACTAAGGAGAAGGTGCTAGGAAAACTGAAAGGTCTGAAGGTGGATAAATCACCTGGACCAGATGGATTATGCCCTAGAGTTCTGAAGGAGATAGCTGAAGAGATAGTGGAGGCATTAGTGGTGATCTTTCAGGAATCACTGGAGTCAGGGAGGGTCCCAGAGGACTGGAAAATCGCTAATGTAACCCCCCTATTTAAGAAGGGAGTGAGGCAAAAGACGGGAAATTACAGGCCGATTAGCCTGACCTCGGTCGTTGGTAAGATTTTAGAGTCCATTATTAAGGATGAGATTTCAGAATACTTGGAAGTGCATGGTATAATAGGGCAAAGTCAGCATGGTTTCATCAAGGGAAGGTCATGCCTGACAAATCTGTTAGAATTCTTTGAGGAGGTGAGGAATAGGTTAGACAAAGGAGAGCCAATGGATGTTATCTACTTGGACTTCCAGAAGGCCTTTGACAAGGTGCCGCACAGGAGGCTGCTCAGTAAGATAAGAGCCCATGGTGTTAGAGGCAAGGTACTAGCATGGATAGAAGATTGGCTGTCTGGCAGGAGGCAGAGAGTTGGGATAAGGGGGTCCTTCTCAGGATGGCGGCTGGTGACTAGTGGAGTTCCGCAGGGGTCAGTGTTGGGACCACAACTTTTCACTTTATACATTAATGATCTAGATGAAGGAACTGAGGGCATCCTGGCTAAGTTTGCAGATGATGCAAAGATAGGTGTAGGGACAGGTAGTATTGAGGAGGCGGGGAGGCTGCAGAAGGATTTGGACAGTTTAGGAGAATGGGCAAAGAAGTGGCAGATGGAATACAACGTGGGGAAGTGTGAGGTCATGCACTTTAGTAGGAAGAATAGAGGCATAGACTCTTTTCTAAATGGGGAGAGAATTCAGAAATCTGGAGTGCAAAGGGACTTGGGAGCCCCAGTCCAGGATTCTCTTAAGGTTAACTTGCAGGTTGAGTCAGTAGTTAGGCAGGCAAATGCAATGTTGGCATTTATTTCCAGAGGACTAGAATATAAAAGCAGGGATGTGCTGCTGAGGCTTTATAAGGCTCCGGTCAAACCACATTTAGAATATTGTGAACAATTTTCGGCCCCGTATCTCAGGAAGGATGTTCTGGCCCTGGAGAGGGTCCAGAGGAGGTTCACCAGAACGATCCCAGGAATGAAAGGCTTAACGTATGAGGAACGTTTGAGGGCTCTGGGTCTATACTCGATGGAGTTTAGAAGGATGAGGTGGGATCTGATTGAAACTTACAGAATACTGAAAGGCCTGAATAGAGTGGACGTGGGGAAGATGTTTCCATTAGTAGGTGAGACTAGGACCCGAGGGCACAGCCTCAAAGTAAAGGGAAGACCTTTTAGAACAGAGATAAGGAGAAACTTCTTTAGCCAGAGAGTGGTGAATCTATGGAATTAATTGCCACAGAAGGCTGTGGAGGCCAGGTCATTGAGTGTATTTAAGACCGAGATAGATAGGTTCTTGATTGGTAAGGGGATCAAAGGTTACGGGGGGAAGGCGGGAGGATGGGGTTGAGAAACCTATCAGCCATGATTGAATGGCGAAGCAGACTCGATAGGCCGAAGGGCCTAATTTCTGCTCCTATGTCTTAAGGTCTTATGGTCTAATGTTCCTCCCTGCCACCTCCCTACCCTCTTCAGGACTATCTCTGCAGGAGATAGCTGTCTGCTCTTGGAATCTCACCACCCTGGGGCCGTGCTCCAACCCCGCCTCACCCAAGGGTGCGACTCCATTGATTTGCTGCCAGATCCAATACCTCCTCCACTGGTGGGGCTGGTGGGGGAAGGTGGGGGTTGGGTGGGTGGTGTGGGGGGTGGTTTAGGGGCGGTGGAAATTGCTGAGTTGGCTCAACCACTTCTAGTTGTGAAACTCTCTTGGGCATTATGTGCCCTTTTCTCCTGCAAATAAAAAGTGACAGTGTAATGAATCTGCTGTGAAAAAATCATGCTTTCAATTGTGTGGCCAACACGTCCTCTGTCAGCGGCCAACAATTCTCAATGACCCATGCTAACTTCTAGGTATTTCAATTTATAACTCCCACTCTCCTCTTCGCCCACCAAATCCCCTGGTGCCATCAGAGTGGCAGGTCTGCTTCATGCCACTTTGTGCACTAGGCCAAGGCACCAGGCAATCTCACTGTTGAGACACCTTACACCCTCACACCCTTCCATATAAGTCCATCTGCAACACGGTTCCACACGTCCCCTGGCAGATTGTAAGAGGGCATTAATCCTTTTATGGCACTGCAATCAGGTCCTTTAGATGACCCCATATCTGCCAACCTCCTCCACAACCTTCACTAAGGCTGTTTTGGTCTGGTCGGGAGGTCTCACCTTCCCAGCTACAGGCATGAGGACCTCCACCTGGCGGAGGATTTGCAGGGAGTCATTATCAACTCGTGGGGCCATACTTGGTGTGGGCCCCTCAGCAGACAGTGTTTCCATTCTCTCAGCCATCAGTGGCGAGACAGAGCTCAAGAGTAGCATTTGAACCTTCTCCTAAACACGAAAGGGAAATGGTACAGATGTGCTCAAATGTTCTTTCCTCTCTAGCAAGGACCCTGAATAATACACTGCTGGCACAATAATCACCAAAAGTTAAAAAACATCTCTAACTTGCTGCTGCTGCCAAGGGATTTCAATGTTTTCAACCTTCAACCTTTAGTCTCCAAAGCACCATTTCTGCATCAGCTTCCACCAACCCGTGCCAGGGTCCCTTTAACTAGGTGGCCAAGGCTAACTTCCATTTCGTGGTCTGCCCTTTGTGCACCTGGACCTCCCGCCTTTCTGCCCCAATGGGACGAGGTTCCCACCATTCCGCTCAGCAGTTGGCCGGTTTCCCGCTGGCCAACTGTTAATTGGCTGTGAGACACTTTAACCGGCATCTTTAAAAGGCAGGAGCAGAAATCAGCGAACCATGCACATCTGGGTCGGACTCTTGACCTCGCCAAGAGGCGTAAAATTCACCCCATTGTTTTGGCTTTTCTTGTTGTTATGGGGTCAGTTCAAACAGCTCTGAGTTTTCCTCTCACCACCCGTCCATAAACAGAGGGTGTTTTGAATTGTTTTGTTTTAATAAGTGGTGGTGTATTTCCCAACCCCTCAGTGTTTGAGTGATCCACTAATAACCCCACACCAAACTGGAGGTAGGATTAACTCGGAAGGTTAGTTTATTGCAAACATTCAAAAACTGCGAAAAGGAGGGTGCGCAGCTTCCCCCCTCTGCACTCAGACAGTAAAGGGAGGGATAGAGAAAAGAAGGTTTTACAGTACAGAGACCACAGACAAAATAAATATTGGTTCACATGTGTTCCAGAAGCCAGAATCAAAGTCCAATGAGGAATTTTTTCACAGAGGTCAGTGGGCTGAAAACTGGAGCTGTAAAATTCACTTTTCCAGTGGTGTTGATGTCACAAGATGAAGTAAGCATGCAGGGACAAATCAGTTTTGGCGGCGATGGTACTAAACTTGCAGCAGAATCAGGCTAGATGGGGGCCAGTTGTCCAGCCTGGCCAGGGCTTGCTTTGGTGTGGCCTACCAGTCAGATGTTAAACAGCAGACTGGAGTTTGCAGCTCAGGAAGGCAATATTAACCTACTCAACAAGCCAGAGTCTTCGGTCATGTGACCTTACCTTGCCACAAAGTTTTCAACAAAGGACTTTTATCCAGTGTCTTGAAATTGGCTTTATCTTCAAGGCTGATAACATCACAGCCATTATGGGTTGAAAGAGGTGGTATTAGTTGAGAATCTGGTGTTTGGAAAGTCATTGTCTCCGTAGACTCACAGACTCTGCTAGCAAGCATGGTTTTTCAAATGCAAATTGCCTTCTGGTAGCTCCCTTTGAAGTTGGGCTGTGCAGTCCCCAGGTGGTCTCGCAGAAGCTCTTTAGATATAAAGAGGTGCGACAGTCCCGAACCTGGGAAGTGAATTCTTTTGTTCTGGAGACTCAAAGATGAGACCTCAAAGACCGAGGGTCAGCCATCCTAATGGTCTTTGTTCAGATGAAAAATCTAGTTTAAAAACAAGAAATAGCAATAAAGGTATATTTTTTATAAAAAACATAAAGTCTTAGGTTATGTTCAGTCACATCGTGACCCAAGAGGAATAGAAGTGCTCCATCCAGACCCCTTCCCCAAACCTCGCAATCATAGGCCTCCATGCAACCCAACTCCAGTTGCTGACAAAAGCTTCCTCTCTCCCCTTCGCCAATTGCCAGCCTCCCAACCCCATCCCTCACCTCTCTCGATTACCAATGGTAGCTTTCTTAAGTGTCTGTTACTGCTATTGTCTCTCTCACTCACTGGCAGGATCTCTGTGCATCCTAGCCTTGTTGGGCTCTTCTGCCATTTTTGGCCTCACTCCCACCCTCACCAGCTCTCTGGAAATATCAATGTCTCATGATGAAAACATCAATGTCTCATGATGAAAACAACCAGCCCTTTTTGATCAACTTGTTCCACGTAGCCTGGGAAATAGCTATCACTGTTTTCATGGTAACAGTCAAGCAGTTTGATGCATTCAGGGGGTCTAAACGAAAATGACACAATGCCACTAAAAGGAGTTATCTTGAAATCCACTTATCAACATTTTATAAAATCATCTTTGTTCCATTTCACATAACAGGACCACAAATGTCAGGCCTTTGAAACAATTCTTTCAGAGCTGTGTAAGGAGACTGTCCCAGGAGAGCAAGGCTGATTGTTCTAGCTGATTGCTAACAGGTCTCTGAGTGTTGGTAACCTGCCGTGACCTTACTGCTGTTGTTTAACAATTATTACTTGTTAATATTAATTTCCAAAAACTGTCAAGGCTTCCATTCTGCAAACCCCTCACAGTAACTGTAAGAACTATTACTTTATTCCTCTTTTCCCCTTAAATGGCCTCCCTCCCTGCCGCAAAACTTCACCAACTAACAAGCCAGGCTTAGACCTGCCCTTTGGCCCACATTAACACTGTGCCTTTAGCTAACTGCTGCTAGGAGGGCCAAGGGTGATTGTGTGTATAGTTTTCAGAACTTTCTTGTGGGAAACCACCTGACCTTTCTTCTCCCTGACTCCATGTGTGTGCTGTCATTACAATTAAGAGCTTAATGCAAGCCCTGGACAGGGTTTTCTTGGCCCTGGTTCATTTCAGATTTTAGACAGATTGGTGGTGTGGATAAGGGGAGCCATCAGCCTTATCACTCATTATTTTTTGCTTTATTTTAGTTGGCACGGCTGCTCAGAAACAGATCATTGAGTGGCAAACTGCCCTTCCATCTGAGACACTTGGCAAACTGACTGGCCCAAAAAATGTCCATCTTAAAAGATAAACTTATATCAAATAGGGGATTCAACAGGGATCCTATATTCCACCGGCATCAAATCTTTATAAACATTAATGGAAAAGCTTACTGTAGAGAAACGGACTATTTACAAAGGATATTCATGACCAATACTTCAAGCCCACCAGGGAGACTGTTGAGAGCTTAACTCCTGATCTCTAACCAGCCGGGTAGCAGAGCTCCATTGGTGAAGCTTCTATTGCTAATTTCCTGTCACCAGGTGACCCAGATGACCTTGTCTCCCAGACATGAAGGGAGCCTTCCTCATGGCTCTCAGATGTAGGGGTGCTGCCCAGTCAATCTGACTAGGTCTCCAGCAGCTGTGAGCAAGATCGGTCACGTCTCCAGAGACCGGATGATCAGTACCACTGCTTGCTCCAGTTGCAGCCTTTGTCAGTCATTTTGGAATCTCCTTCTGGTACAGGAGTTGGCCTCCTCAAACCGGATGCGCCCCCGGAATCCCAGACACATGCATTCCAGGATTCCCCATCACTATCCGACTCCTCTTTTCTCAGGCCACCACAGCTGCCTCTTCAGGTTCCACTACGCCGTTAAGTGGGCAGTTTGCCCCCACATCATCCCACCAGACTTTTGGCATCCCGTAACTCCCCTCTGGGAATGGTTTTCTGAGGTTGGCCTCCAGCTACCGGTTTGACATCATGTATGTGACCACCGGGGTCGAGCCGCTTCCCTGCTGTGGCCAAAGCTCACCCCTCCCAGTTCTGGCAGTGGTTGGCAATATCAACAGCCATCCCTGACCAGTAACAATACCTTCTTTTCAGTGCACCTGGCTGGTCTGATGATTAGTGCCCCATCTGCTTGTGGACAGCTTCCAACACTTGCCTGGAGACTGCCAAGCAGGAGGAGTTGCTTCACCTCTCCCCATTATCACAGACCAGCCAACAGGGAACTCCACCCTCCTCCCTGATCCTCTTCCAGCACCTCAGCAGTTTATGTGCCTGTTTTGACTCCTTCATTAAGCAGTGTTGGGTCAGTGGGCGTTTAGTCTTCCAGTAGAAGTGAAACCTCCTGATGTCTTCATCGGCCAGTTGAAGCTGCCTGAGGTCCTCTTTTGAGATGGATGGGAAAGGTGAAACTGTACGTGACCCTATCCCTCTGGATCTGGTTTGGACCTCCCTCATAAACACATCGGTGATAATTTGACAGCTCCCTTCCCAGATTCCACCGAGGATTGGGGTGTGAATTCTTCTGTTTGTTTGAGGCATGGGTATGTCATCAATCGTAATCCTCTCTTCCCTTCCATAGTCAGTCTTCCTGCTGAGGGCCTCAATGTTAACATTTTCTTTGCCGGGCTGTATCTTCTCTGAGGAGGATGAAGAATATAGTTGCATGGAGTCACCATGCCGAACGTCTGTGGTATTTGTGGTTGTTTTGGGCAGTCTCATTGGATGTGCCAACTCTGTTACAATTCCAGCACCTCGCTCTTTGGAGTTTTGATTGCACAATGTTCAGCACCATTTGTGACTCTTCAGATACTGATGCAGTCCATGTCCTTCTGCAACAAGACCTGGAAACATTCAGGCTTTGGCAAGTAACATCCACGCCACACAAGTGCCACTCAATGACCATCTCCAACAAGAGAGAATCCAACCATCACCCCTTGATGTTCAATGGCATTACCATCACCGAATCCCCCACTATCAACATCCTGGGGGTTACCATTGACCAGAAACTAGCCATATAAATACTGTGGCTACAAGGGCAAGTCAGAGGCTGAGAATTCTGCAATGAGTAACTTACCTCCTGGCACCCCAAAGCCTTTCCATCATCTACAAGGCACAAGTCAGGAGTGTGATGGAATACTCCCCACTTGCCTGGATGAGTGCAGCTCCCACAACACTCAAGAAAATTGACACCATCCAGGACAAAGCAGCCCGCTTGAATAACACCCCATCCACAAACATTCACTCTCTCAACCACCAATGCACAGTGCTAGCAGTGTGTACCATCTACAAGATGCACTGCAGGAACTCACCAAGGCTCTTTAGACAGCACCTTCCAAACCCATGGCCGCTGCCATCTAGAATGACAAGGGCAGCAGATAGATTGGAACACCACCGCCTGGAAGTTCCCCTCCAAGCCACCCACCATCCTGACTTGGAAATATATCGCCGTTCCTTCACTGTTGCTGGGTCAAAATCCTTGAACTCCCTTCCTAACAGCACTGTGGGTGTACCTACACCACATGGACTGTAGCGGTTCAAGAAGGCAGTTGAGCATCACCTTCTCAAGGGCAATTAGGGATGGGAACAAATGCCTAGTCATCAAGATCCACACACCATGAAATAATTGAAAGAAAACAATAAACGTTTATTTCTCACAGTGTTCAAAATGTGGTTACAACAACACTCACTCCCCACACATACTTTATATACACAAAAACAAGAACCAATGCTTTCCAATGCACTTAAATTACTTAAAGGGGAAATAGATCACCTCTAATCAGGCTTCAAGATGGTAGTTGAAACACTGCAGGCCTGAAGGATTCTTTCTTGATTCACTGAGGTTAAGTGAAGGTCGGAGGTTTTTGATGATGAATTCACATTGGTTCACCCAAACAACATCAAGTTCTTTCCATTTGAAGTTGGTAGAGTCTCTGTAGTGAAGAACTATACATTGACAGGTAAAGTGAACAAGCCCGAATTCTTTGCCTAAGATGACTTTTGAGGCAGATCCTCCCTTGTGCTGGGTGAGAGATGGCTTCTGTCCAATCTTTGTATCCCAGACTGACCTCCTGGGCTGTTCTTGTGGATTAATAAGGTAATTCCAGGTATTTCTTATAAATAATCCAGTTTCTGTTATGTGACATCAGTCTGAATGTTCTCCATTGTCCACACAATGGGTTGATTCTAAGTAATTCGCCACACAGTGGAGGGCATTGGCTGTCTCATCATATTCCAGCTAGGATTAACTCCCGAAATGTCTTTATTTGAACTTCCATCTTTATGGGGTTGGCTAGTCTAGCAGCCATTGTCATTTTAAATCTCTTCCTTTGAAATGGTGAGGGGTAGTCAATTAGCACTGGGAAAGCCATTTTAAATAACTTCCCAGAGATATGTTCAGACATGTCTGTCGTTGTCTGTACACAATCCACAAAAGAAGTCACCTGACTCTCTGGAGTCCATTTTGTGAATGTGCAGTGTCCATATTCTGTGTTGCTTTTTAAAAGTAAAGTGTCGATCTCCCAATAAGTTTTATGGGCATATGACGTGACCATAACATATTTAATGTACAAATTCAGAAAGTTCTTAAAAATAACGTGGAAGCTAAGGGAGAGATGTCATTTGTGTGAGGAAAACAGTGGAGCAGCATAAATCGACTGGCATGTTTTCGAGATTCGCAACACACAGAATTTCTCTTTATCCCTGGGAGTTACTGACCAATTTGCACATTAATCACAGCATGTGTCATTATCTGGCTATTAATTATCCAGCAAAATCTACCCCAATACATTGGGATCTTAAACATCCAGCAGGGAGGGCAGATAGGAGCTCATTTTAACATCTTGCGTGAACAATGTTTTTACAGATTTACTGAAAAATTTATAGATATTAACATATTTAGAATATTAGCATATTCCTGCAGGCTCCCTTACACTGCAGCTTTAATTGGCGTGAATCAGTGGCAGTGTTATCTAAAATGTTAAATGTTACAGCTCACTCAGAGATTGTTAAATAGAGGAACATTAAAAGCCACAGCGAAAGGTTGCGAGGTGGGTGACCAGTGTATACCTGAGGCATTCAGACCAAGAAGTCCCAGGGGCCGAGTTAGTTAATCTCAGCCACCAGCATCATGACTCAAGAGTAACCACAACGATCAGGGACTCGAGCAGGAAGAAGCAAAAACAGTTGGGTGGTTACTGAACACATAGCCAGAACTGGGCTTGAGGTGGAAGTTTGGGGTGCAGTTCGGGCGGAGGGGTGGGTGGGTGCGGGTGCGGTAGTGAGAGGAACAGGAAGAAAGGTCCAGAATCTGAAAGAGGATTACAGAACAATGGAGTCTGATAGATAAAGGCTTCAAAGTGGAACCCTCAGTGAAACCAGACCAGAGTGTGACTCATATTAGGAGATGTGGAGGTGGTTTTGGAGTGGTTAAAATTAGCCATAGTTTATTTTTCAATCTGATACTAACACATTGGTATAAATAAAACTGACTTCTTTAATTAATGTATTAAAAGAAATTAATCAGTCACAATTAATTGAGTTATGAGAGTATTATATGTGTTAAATTGTGATTATACAGCTTTGGTAAATGTAGATGTTTAAAGAATCAATTTCTGTAACATAATGTAATACAAATTTTACATTGTCTGTCCCAGCACAAAGGAATGACTAGAATGAATAGGTCTTTCGCTGCTGTTGGCAGGTGTCCTATCATCTCAAATCCCAATTAAAATAGGTCAGTAACTAACATCACAATGCCTGAACCAACCATCAGGCCAGACACAAGATGGCCTGATAGTCAGAAAAGGTTCAAAAGCCAAGTTTTCTGGAAATCCCGTTATGCTGAAATGATAGAAGACCCTACAGTTGAAATTGTGTCGAGGAGGAGCCAAGGGCTTCTCCATGTGGTGTGAAAGAGAAAGGCCAGAGAGAGAGAGAGAGGAGACTTTTTCATTGATTGTTAGGCCAGCATTTATTGCCCATCCCTAGTTGCCCTTGAGAAGGTGGTGGTGAGCTGCCTTCTTGAACCGCTGCAGTCCATGTAGCACCTGCAGTGCTGTTAGGAAGGGAGCTCCAGGATTCTGACCCAGCGACAGTGAAGGAATGGCGCTACATTTCCAAGTCAGGATGGTGAGTGATTTGGAGGGGAACTTCCAGGTGGTGGTGTCCCCATGTGTCTGCTGCCCTTGTTCTTCTAGGTGGTAGTGGTCGTGGGTTTGGAAGGTTCTGTCTAAGGAGCCTCAGTGAGTTCCTGCTACTGTGCATTGGTGGTGGGAGGAGTGAATATTTGTGGATGTGGTGCCAATCAAGCAGGCTGCTTTGTCCTGGACAGTGTTGTGCTTCTTGAGTGTTGTTGGAGCTGCACTCATCCAGGAAAGTGGGGAGTATTCCATCCTGACTTGTGCCTTGTAGATGGTGGACAGGCTTTGGGGAGTCAGGAGGTGAGTTACTCTCCGCAGGATTCCTAACCACAGTATTTATATGGCTTGTCGAGTTCAGTTACTGATCAATGGTAACCCCTAGGATGTTGATAGTGAGAGATTCAGCGATGGTAATGCCATTGAAAGTCAAGGGACGATGGTTACATTCTCTCTTGTTAGAGATGGTCATTGCCTAGCACATGGTGGCATAAATGTTACTTGCTACTTGTCAGCCCAAGCCTGGATATGGTGTTGAATATTGTGCAATCATCAACGAACATCCTCACTTCTGACCTTATGATGGAAGGAAGGTCATTGATGAAGCAGCTGAAGATGGTTGGGCCGATGACACTACCCTGAGGAACTCCTGCAGTGATGTCCTGGAGCTGAGATGACTGATCTCCAACAACTACAACTTCCTTTATGCTAGGTATGACTTCAACCAGTGGAGAGTTTTCCCCCGATTCCTAGTTTTACTAAGACTCCGTGATGCCACACTTGGTCAAATGCTGCCTTGATGTAAAGGGCAGTCACTCTCACCTCACCTCTTGAGTTCAGCTCTTTTGTCCATGTTTGAACCAAGGCTGTAATGAGGTCAGGAACTGAGTGCCCCTTGTGGAACCCAAACTGAGCATCAATGAGCAGGTTATTGCTAATCATGCGCCACTTGATAGCACTGTTGATGACCCCGTCCATCACTTTACAGATGATAGAGAGTAGACTGATGGGGCAGTAATTAGCCAGGATGGATCTGTCCTGCTTTTTGTGTAGTTTTCTGCATTGCCAGGTAGATGCCAGTGTTGTAGCTGTATTGGAACAGCTTGGCTAAGGGCGCGGCATGTTCTAGAGCACAAGTCTTTAGTACTAATGCCGAAATATTGTCAGGGCCCATAGCCTTTGCTCTATCCTGTGCCTTCAGCCGTTTCTTGATATCAGGTGGAGTGAATCGAATTGGCTGAAGACTGGCATCTATGATGCTGGGGACCTCAGGAGGAGGCTGAGATGGATCATCCACTTGGCACTTCTGGCTGAAGATTGGTGCAAATGCTTCAGCCTTTTCTTTTGCAGTGATGTGCTGGGCTCCTCCATCATTGGGGATGGGGATACTTGTGGAGCCTCCTCCTCCAGTAATGTTTAACTGTCCACCACTGTTTATGAATGGATGTGGCAGGACTGCGGAGTTTAGATCTGATCCGTTGGTTGTGGGATTGCTTATCTCTGTCTATCACTTGCTGCTTCTGCTGTTTGTCACACAAGTAGTCCTGTGTTATAGCTTCATCAGGTAGAGACCTCCTTTTCAGGTATGCCCGGTGCTGCTCCTGGCATGTCCTCCTGCACTCTTCATTGAACCAGGGTTGATCCCCTGGCTTGATGGTAATGGTAGAATGGGGGTTATACCGGGCCATGAGGTTACAGATTGTGGTTAAGTACAATTCTGCTGCTGCTGATGGTCCATGGCACCTCATGGATACCCAGTTTTGGGTTGCTAGATCTGTTCAAAATCTATCCCATTTAGCAAGGTGCTAGTGCCACACAACACAATGGAGGGTATCCTCAATGTGAGGACGGGATTCCACCTTCATAAGGACTGTGCACTGGTCACTTCCACCAATACTGTCATCAACAGATACATCTGTGACAAGCAGCTTGTGAGGATGAGTTCAAGTATGTTTTTCCCTCTTGTTGGTTCCCTCACCACCTGCTATAGACACAGCCTAGTAGCTATGTCCTTTAGGATTCGGCCAGCTCAGTCAGTTGTAGTGCATCTGAGCCAGTCTTGGTGATGGATATTGAATTTCCCCACCCAGAACACATTCTGTGCTCTTGCCACCCACAGTGCTTCTTCCAACTAGTGTCCAACATGATTCATCAGCCAAGAGGGGTGGTATGTGGTAGTCCGCAGGAGGTTTCCTTGCCCATGTTTGACCTGATTTCGTGCGGTCCGGAGTCGATTTTAAAGACTCCCATGGCAAATCCCTCTCAACTGTATATCACTGTGCTGCCACCACTGGTGTGCCTGTCCTGTCGGTGGGACAGGACTTACCCAGGGATGATGATGGTGGTGTCTGGGGCATTGTCTCTAAGATATGATTCTGTGAGTATGATTATGTCAGGCTGTTGCTTGGCTAATCTGTGGGACAGCTCTCCCAGTGTTGGCACAAACACCCAGATGGGATCGACAGGGTTGGGTGTGCCATTGTCATTTGCAGTCCTTAGGTCAAAGCCAGGTTGTCTGTCTGGCTTCATCCCTTATTGACTTTTGTAGCTGTTTGATACATCCGAGTGGCTTGCTAGGGCATTTCAAAGGTCAGCCACATTGCTGTGAGTCTGGAGTCATATGTTGTCCACACTAAGTAAGGATGGTAGATTTCTTTCCTGAAAGGGCATTAGCGAACCATAATACATCAAGAAAAAATCCTTCAGGGTTACATCATTTCAACTCCCATTTTGAGGACAGATTAACTCTTTTTAACTCTTTAAGTAATGTAAGTGCACGCTACATCTTTAGAACTCATCTGTTCTTGTACGTGTGTGTCTAGTCTGTGTGAGAATTGAGTGTTGTTGTGATCACATTTCCAGTAGTCTGAGAAATTATTTAATATAATTTAATATTACACGGAAGCATAGTTTGTGTCTGTTCTTTAAAGTTACAGCACTCAATGGGTTAAAACGCTCATTCTCTAAAATACTTCTTGTTGCAGTCAGCCAAGGGATGAGAAAAGGGAGAAATTATCCTACATCTCTCCCTGTCCATAACAAATGTCAAGTCATTGCAGAAAGCCACGGTTCATAAGTAATAATTTTCCCAGCCAGATTAGACATAACTAACTTTTTAATGAGCTTGTTGGTGCAGTCAGGCTCAGA
Source organism: Cetorhinus maximus (assembly GCF_964194155.1). Taxonomy (NCBI): domain Eukaryota; kingdom Metazoa; phylum Chordata; class Chondrichthyes; order Lamniformes; family Cetorhinidae; genus Cetorhinus; species Cetorhinus maximus. The sequence goes on from NC_135883.1 coordinate 50,157,911, forward strand.
ATGGGGACAATTTAAACTGTGGAGTCACATTCCTGTAAGTGATAAATTGTTCTTAGAGACTTTAAAACATTAGTTGTTAAATTTTACTGAGAGAGAGAGAGACATGTTGCTGAAGCTTTTCATTTTGCACTCATCAGGACAAACACAAGAATGCCAAATTTCAAACAGTCACAACAATTTACACTACAGGAGAAAAGGATGCTGATTGGTTGACAAGTAGATTCTGATTGAGAAAGGAATGAGGAACTGTAAGATCCCCAAGTTCACAGGTAATTCAAAAAAGGTGCAAGGCTTTTGTTTTCAGAGAATGGGTCCTTTTGTATGAATGTATGTCACTTCTAGCAAGTGTAAATTAGCCATGTTATGATTTGTAATGGGAGAGATGGGATTCATATAATCCCACACATTATTAGGTTGACCTTATCAGCAATCTTGTAAATAGGGCCTGAGCCATTTGCTCACCTTGAAGGCTTGACGCAGAAATAGAGCACATCAAACCTATCCTGTGGAACAATGGCTATCCTGATTCAAATCCTTGTTTACTATGTATTACGCAAACTCACAAATGGGCCAAAGGCCACCACTTTCAGACCTGAAAAGTGCCTGGTCTACCTCAAATTACCCTGAAAAGGCAAGGTATCTTAAAAGTTTGAGCAACAGGTTAAGCAAACCGTTTCACTATGCAGTGTCTATGTGAGTGATACTTTCCATTTACAGGATGCTGCTGTCAGTCCAAAAAGATGTCTGCCTACCACACAATTGAGTAATGTTCTGCATGAGTTTCAGTGCCAGTACGATGCCAAGTCATACGTCCATGTGATTAACTGACATGAATGAAACAGCATATTCCTTTAGCAACATGTCTCTCTTTTCAGCAATATTCAAGTTCTGTACTGCCAATCAAATAATTGTTCAATTTTTAACTATTTTTTTACTTTGTGACTTTTCTTTCTCTCTTTTTCCAACTCTTCATTTCTCTTTCAGTTGCTGATTTGACTGTAATTCAACCCACCTTCCTTGTTGTGCCATTTTTTTTCTTAATCCTTAAATCTCATCGTTTAATGAGATAGACTGCTGGTCCCATCAGTCACCAAGGTCAGAAGTGCTCTGTTACCCTTGATATCAGTTTCCACCTCCAGCATAATAGGGCACAAAAAACGTTTTGAGCTGAAGGAAGTAGGAAAAACTCTAATATAGGGCTCCCATGAGATGCCCCAGCCCAGCAAGATCTAGCCCATTGTTAATTCAGGTCTCTACCCCCAACAGATAATGTTTCTCAATTAACTAGCAACACACAGAGATAGATGAACTGTTCATTCACCTGTGTCTTATTGATGGGATATTGCTGATACAGAATGGCAGCCACGTTTAGCTCCATACCCGCCCTGTCATATCAAAATTAATTCACTTCACTGTGAAGTGCTCACAGACATTTTGGACTGAATATTATGAAAGCACCTAATAGGCAGCAAGAGAACATGCATACACCAACTGTTTTAGTCATTTAACTTTGAGACCATGGTTGCTTTGATATGGAATATGAATTGTGATCAAAATTCAATTGCTTCTCATCTTCCCTCCAGCTTTCATTGCAATAAGTACCAATTAGTAATGACTATAATGATGAGTCAAAGCTTGCTGTGTATTTCCTGAAGAAACCTCTCACTTAAAGAGAAGAATTGACAAATGAGCAAGCGAAGGATATTCATTCTGGCCCCGTGTGTGAAAGCCTTGCTTTTATTACAAAGTCACATCCAGGTTTTTTTTATTCATTTACTGGATGTGGGTGTCGCTACCTAGGCCAGCATTTATTGCCCATCCCTAATTGCCCTTGAGAAGGTGGTGGTGAGCTGCCTTCTTGAATCGCTGCAATACATGTGGTGTAGGTACACCCACAGTGCTGTTAGGGAGGGAGTTCCAGGATTTTGACCCAGTGACAATGAAGGAACAGCGATATATTCCAAAGTCAGGATGGTGAATGACTTGGAGGTGGGGTGGGGGTGGGGGTATTCCCATGTGTCTGCTGCCCTTGTCCTTCCAGATGGTAGTGGTTGTGGGTTTGGAAGGTGCTGTTGAAGGAGGCTTGGTGAATTCCTGCAGTGCATCTTGTAGATGGTACACATTGCTGCTACTGTGCACCGGTGGTGGAGGGAGTGAATATTTGTGGATGTGATGCCAATCAAGTGGACTACTTTGTCCTGGATGGTGTCAAGCTTCTTGAGTGCTGTGGGAGCTGCACTCATCAGGGCAAGTGGAGAGTATTCCATCACACTCATGACCTGTGCCTTGTAGATCAGGACAAGCTAGTGATTGGGAACCTGCTGGACAAGGCAGTCATGCTGTTGCCTCCACAGCAAGAGGTAAATGCACCTGTACCTGACACTTACAGCTCACAGTGAGGGGCTTTGAGCTACAAGGCACGGCACAGTAACTGCCTGCCATTGGAATGCATTTGTCTCTTCAGAAACCAAAAGCCCTTTCTAACCATGTGATTGGCTGGTTTCCTTCCAGTTTAAAATAAACTCTAACTGAGGGAGTGCTGCATTGTTGGCGGTGCCATCTTTCAGATAAGGAATTAAACCGAGGCCCTGTCTGTTCCCTCAGGTGGATGTAAAAGATCCCGTGGCACTATTTGACTAAAGCAGCTTGACAACAGGTGCTGACATTGAAAACAGTGCCCACACCACCTGATAACCACTTCAAACCTTGAAATCATCTCAAGCAGATGGAAGGATGCTGACGATGATTTCGAAGAAGTGTGGGAGCTTGCTGTGCACAAACTGGCCGCTGCATTTCCTAGATCATAACAGTAACTACACTTCAGAAGTACTTCCTTGGCTGTAAAGTGCTTAGGGATGACTTGACATTGTGAAAGGTGCTATATAATTGCAAATTTTTGTTGCTTTCTCACTAACCTTTGATCCATAATGTTTAGGTAAACACTGTACAATTATTTTGATAGAAACAGATAGCTGCGTGAGGGTCGAGAGCTCATCAACCTTGTGTGAAGCTTTTTGGTAGCAAGCCACAATTGGAAAGGTTCGATATGGAACAAGAAAAGGCAATTTGGTCCATCAAGTTTCCTGCCCCCTTCCTTCCACAGACCTGTTGTGACAAAATCCAGTGGAAAAGGGAATGTTGACTAATCTGAAAATGGTAGCTCCATCAACCAACACAGTACTTTGGATATCCAGTAGATTTATTGTTAATAAGGGAGTTATTGAATTCAGTTTCACAAGTTACCGTGGTGGATTGACGTTCCCATCTTCTTATTTAGTTAAAATATTACTAACCTATCCAATGTATCTGAAACACTGTGAGGCATAATCAGATTTATATAAACCATTCTTTACTTGGAGGACAACAGTTAATTTCTTTTACAAAAAAGCGGAAAGGGTCCAGCAAACTGAATTTCTCCACAGTCAGGAACCAGCCTGAATCTAGATTCCAGGAAAAGCACCCTCTGCTGGGCAGCTTGATCAACTAATGAGTGCTTCTTTTAAAGAAACATTTTATTTCAAGAAGCCATTGTTATACACAAGAAAAATAATTAAATTGAAAACTGGCAAAAAAAATTTAACAAGTTAACGGTGAGGATGGTGGATTTTAAAAAATAACAAATGGAGTTGACAAATCCTCTTATCCACTCCTGGATCCGCCTGGCATGTCCCCAAGCATGTGAGATTTGTCTAAGCTGAGCAGGCTAACATCACTCCCACTGTTGTTGGAGAGATTAATTACCCCTCCCCTCTGTTTAGGGCCAAGACAGCTAAAGACACAGCCACCAATGGCAGGCAAAGGGTGGGGGGAGAGGCACAAGAGGTGAAGGAAGCTGGGGGAAGAAGGTTGGTGTGTGGTCTGTGGCTATAGATTCAGTTACAGAGGATGGAAGGGGTGAGACCATGCATGATGGGATGAGTATTTAAAATGGAAGCATGGGGTAGCCAGGAGAAACTGTATGTCAGCAAGAACGAATGTGGTAAGTGGTGCACATGTATACAGCAGAATTCATTCTAATCTCATGGGAAGCTAATTCATTCTTCTTTTGAGCTCCATCTGTTCTTAGCGGCCATGCAAAGCAATTTGAGAGAAAGAAAAATCTAGATGCTGAACCTCTAGAGCATTACCTAGGAGTTACCACTACTCTAACATTAAGATACTAAATATGACATTGTTTTTTTCAGCCTTATGCAAGATGCATTGAAAATGGTCAAAGCCAGTTTCTGACTACTGCCTGATCAGTTTCAATTTTAATACATTTCCTTTTTCCATTTCCCTTTAACATTCACAGTTTTGAAATCAAACATAAACCAATGAACAAAGCGAATCTGATTGGTGAACAGAGCTAAATTGAGATTACTTAAAGTGCTATTGATAGGTTTCACTGAGTTCCTGTCCGTGCCAGGTGGTTCATTATTCTGTTAGAAGTAATAGCAAACAAATGCTGTCACTGTTCTTTCTCTTAGATATCAGCACTGCATGGGTTTCTGGACAAACCAGCTCAAGACTCAATAATTTAACATTCCTTCTTGAGGAAGTATTATATTTTTAGATATTCACTCCAACTGAGTTCCAAATAAATCTTTAGTCTTATTATTCCGCCACTGCCACACAACAAAACTACCAAAGCACAGTTTTTAATATTATTACTTGTTCATCAGATGTGGGCACAGTTGGCAAGACCACGTTTACTGCCCATCGCTAGTTGACTGAGGTAGACCAATTTTTTTTTTACTCATTCATGGGATGTGGGCATTGCTGGCTAGGCCAGCATTTATTGCCCATCCCTAATTGCCCTTAAGAAGGTGGTAGTGTGCTGCTTTCTTGAGCCACTGTAGTCTATGTGGTATAATCTGCATCTGCAGTGCTGTTAGGGAGGGAGTTCCAGGATTTGTGAAGGAATGGCGATATATTTCCAAGTCAGGATGGTGAGTGACTTGGAGGACTTTCAGGTGGTGGTGTTCCCATGTATCTGCTGCCCTTGTCCTTCTAAATGGTAGCAGTCATGGGTTTGGAAGGTGCTGTCTAAGGAGCCTTGGTGAGTTTCTGCAATGCATCTTGTAGTTGCCACTGTGTGTTGTGGTGGAGGGAGTGAATGTTTGTGGATGTGGTGCCAATCAAGCGGGCTACTTTGTCCTGGATGGTGTTAATCTTCTTGAGTGTTGTGGGAGCTGCATTCATGAGGCAAGTGGAGAGTATTCCATCACACTCCTGACTTGTGCCTTATAGATGGTGGACAGGCTTTGGGGAGTCAGGAGGTGAGTTACTCTCTGCAGGATTCCCAGTCTCTGACCTGCTCTGATCAGATTGATCCACAGCTGTCCTTATCATTATGATATTGCATTCACAGTGGTGTTGTTTACATAATACAAAAAGCATTTGAAAGATGACCAATAACTATATCTGGTTGGGTCACATTAACCAGGTGTTAGTGTGGGGCATAGAGGGTACTAAGATGCTGCTCGATAGAATCAATGGACATGCTTTGGGTCAACACAGTGAGATTACACTCAGCCATAATGTTATTGAGAGTCACCAATTAGATGCAAGGAATATCCACACAGGGAGGTGTTGGATAACCAGAAACATGTAAGGTCATCGACCTGAAACATTAACTCTGTTTCTCTCTCCACAGATGCTGTCTGACCTGCTGAGTACTTTCAGCATTTTCTGTTTTCATTCATAAATAAATGACTGGGTAACACAATGGAAGATGGAGTTTTGAATAGGGAATCTGACAATGAATTTTAGAAAGACAAATCAGGTATTTTCTTAATGGTGGGAGACTCAGGATTGTGGAGGAGTAAAGGGATTTAGGGATCTAAGGACAGAAATCACAAAAACTGGTGCCCGTGTACACAAAGAAATCAAAAAGACTCATGGCATGTTGCTCTTTATCTCAATGGCCTTGGAATTCAGTGTTCTGATATGATGGACATGTATCTTTAAGGGTGCAACTTTAAACTGCTGTCCATCACTACCACTGAGACAGGATATGATGTAGTAACCCCATGACGCTGAACCAGTCTACAGCAGCAGCACTTACAATGGCTCAGAGATTCTGTCCTTGGGATCCATTACATTTAATTGTCGCTACAACAACTCAACCTGGTCACCCCAGATGTTTTATGTTGTGGGCACCACTGGTCCAGTGATCAAAGGCCTCCCACACTGCAGAGACCTGCCCTTGGTCATCATCCATGGTAACATCAAGTCTATGATGAGGACCACAGACTGCCAAGGAGCACCATATCATAATGTGCTTACAATGGGAGAAGATCACCTAACTCTGCAATTCACATCATTAGCCAATAGGCTATGTGGCACAGTTGGAATTGACCAAGTATACCCATTCTGAACTTGCAAACTGCATCGTTCTGGGAACCAGTACAGAATTTCTATTCGTCAATGAAGTGCAGACAACCTCCTCCAGCCATCACTCATTGATACTCCCAGGCATACATGATGCATTAATCCAAAAGCAGGGGAAATATGCCCATGACCAGCAAGCAGGTAACAAACTACCCAACCTCAACATTGGACAAAACATTTGAGTACAACACCCAACAGATAGCACCTGGAATTCAGCAGAAATCATCAACATATGCCCAGAACCAAGATCGTATTAAGCATGAACACTAAATGGCATGACAATGTGGAAAAACAGATGCCAAACCTGAACAATACAACAACCAGGAACACCGTGTAATCCTACTGTGAACAGAACACAGTCTAAGATGCAACACAAACACAGCACCTCTACTGACAGCCGTTATTCTGAAAACATACAAAAGCCTCCAACCAAAATCAACGTAACTAGGTTGTGATGGATAAACAAACCACCGATACATTTCAGTGCTTTATGAATATATTGCTTTGTATAATAGTTTATTCAGTATACAGTAAAGTCCCACAGTTCACAACTTCCTCTTTTGCAATTTTGTTTACCCAAGCAAATGTCCTTGCATCAGTAGAGGTGCTGTGTTTGTGTTGCTTCTTAGAACATGTTCTGTTTGCAGTAGGACTGCTCGATGTTTCTGGTTGTGATATTATACACACAATCACCCATTGCAGCCCCAAATCTTCGCCTACCCACAATTTAAGCAAACTAAAAATAACGAGTTCTTCTAACAAGCCGTGTGTGTGTGCGTATGTGTGCGTGTGTGTGCACGTGTGTGCATGTGTGTGTGCGTGTATGCATGTGTGCATGTGTGTATGTGCGCGTGTGTGCGTGCGTGTGCGTGCGTGTGTGTGTGCGTGCGTGTGCGTGTGTGTGTGTGTGCGAGTGTGTGTGCGTGTATGCGTGTATGCGCGTGCATGTGTGTGTGTGTGTGCGTGCGTGTGCATGTATGCGTGTGTGTGCGTGTGACACTGACAGGGGACAAAAAAGAAATGCAGATTAGCTGTGTATGGGCACACAGTTATTTAGAGATGTTTTTATAAGCACGTGAAGGTGAGTTAAACAATGTATGTTTCTCCCAGTTGTTACAGTCTGTCTCTTTGGTTGTTCTCAGCTCTTGCTTGGGCCTGGCAACAGATGAGGGTCTCTGTTGTAGTGGTAGCTTCTCACCCTTGTTCAAGCAGGGAGAGAGGGAGTGTGACAAAGAAAGAGAGGGAGTGTGAGAGAAAGAAAGAGAGAGTGAGAGAAAGGGAGTGACTGTGTGTCTGTGTGTGTGAGAGAGAGAGAGAGGGAATGAGTATGTGAGAGAGAGAGAGAGAGAGGGAGAGAGAGAGAGAGGGCCAGCGGCAACAGCAACTTCTCCTTCAATTCTTCCGACTGTCACTTGCACAACAACGACCAGCAACAGAACAACAAGCAGCGACTTTTTAAACATAAAACTCCTCTCACCCAATGCCAGCCCGAGCCAGAGTGGGGAGAAGAGAGCACTCATTAAAGAGAGAGAGAGACAGAGCCAGAGAGAGGGGGGCTTTAAAGGGCCGCTGGACAGACGGGACCCTGGCATCTGGCCAGGGTTAAATGTTGGAGAGAGGAGGGGTAAGGGGGTTAAAAGCTGGGATTACAGGCTCTGAGGTGTCTCCATACTGGACAATAATTTGATGCTGTCAATAACTTGGAGTGTGTGAGAGAGAGAGAGAGATAGCGAGCGAGAGAGTCCTAGTCTTTTAAACTCCGTTTTCTCATCTCTCCCCCTGTAATGGTAGAGTGAAAGGAATCGACTTGGGGCTCAGACCGTGCTTTTTGCTTTTGGTTTTCCGTCACGAGAAAACAAGCAAGAAAATAAATAAGGAGGAAGGGGTGGGGGGAACTGGATCGGAGAGGGAACCGTGTGTAACGGCGAAAGGATCAGCTGGTGCTTCAGTACAGGCAAGTCTGCCAGTGAGAGAGAAAAACCTGATTAACATCCAAATTCTGGGATGACTGGAACCTATCTATTTCACCCCCATTATAAAGTGAGTTCACTGTTTGCAACATCTCCCTTTGCAAGAACTCATGGGAATGTAACACCCGCAAATGGCGGGATTTTACCGTACTATCACCAAGACAGAATGTGATGGAGAACCCCATGACTCTGAATTCAGTCAGCAGCACTTACAAGGCAGTTAACATTATCTGTATCAAGCAATTAGGAGCAGGAGTGGTCCATTCATCCCCTCGAGCCTGCTCCGCCATTCAAAAGTTCATGGTTGATCTTCTCCTCAATGCCATTTCCCACGTTATGGGTGGAATATTCTGCTCCCGCCAGCAGCAGGAATCGTGGTGGGTGGAGGCACTTAATTTGGTAGGAGGTAAAAAATCTGTTTCCCGATGGTGGGATAAACTGTTGGAATTCTTTCCCCCAACTTTAAGGGCATGTTAAGGCAGGTTGAGCTTCTTGTCGAACAATGTCGGGAACCCCATTTGTATACATTAGCATCTCATGCTTGCTCATTAAAAGGTTATCTTGCCGGGATTAAGTTCACCCTCCAAATTAAATACTCCCACCAGCGGGAGTTCAGAATGTTCAGTTTTATGACTGTATATAAGTAGCGTGCATCTGGCAAGCGTCAGCTCTTCCATGAGTTTGAAATCCGTAGATGTTGCTCTCTGCTTCTTGGGGACCTTGTATAACTTCATTCGTTAGCAAATGCTGCTCCAAGGGATGCAGGCAGGGGCTGGAAGGGAGGTCGGGTGGAAGATTAGAGTGAAGGCTGGACAGGGGAAGCAGGGTTACAGGGGGAAAGTGAGTAGAGTGTCCGGGGAAGGGAGGGGAAATGTCCGGGGAAGCGGGGAGGGGAAGAGTGTCCAGGAAAGGGGAGCACTGTTCCAGGAAATGTGGGGGAATGTCCAAGGAAGAGGGGTGTGTCTTAGAGGGCGGGGTCAGTAGTGTCAATGGTGGGGACCTCGGGGGAGAATTCAGGGTGCTGAATTCTCTTGGCATCAGGTCAAACATAGGCAAGGAAACCTCCTGCTGATTATCACGTACCACCCTCCCTCAATTGATGAATCAGTGATCCTCCATGTTGAACACCACTTGGAGGAAGCACTGAGGGTGACAAGGGCGCAGAATGTACTCTGGGTAGAGAACTTCAATGTCCATTACCAAGAGTGGCTCGGTAGCACCACTACTGACTCAGCTGGCCAAGTCCTAAAGGACATATCTGCTATGCTGGGTCTGCAGCAGGTGGTAAGGGAACCAACAAGAGGGAAAAATATACTTGACCTTATTCTCACCAACCTGCCTGTCACAGATGCACCTGTCCATGACAGTATTGGTCAGAGTGACCACCGCACAGTCATTGCGGAGGTGAAGTCCCGTCTTCACATCCCGTCTTCTCCATCATGTTGTGTGGCACTACCACCGTGCTAAATGGGATAGATTTCAAACAGATCTAGCAATTCAAGGCTGGGCATCCATGAGGCACTGTGGGCCATCAGCAGCAGAATTGTACTCAAACACAATCTGTAACCTCATGGCCTGGCACATCCCCCACTCTACCATTACCACCAAGCCAGGGGATCAATCCTGGTTCAATGAAGAGTGCAGGAGGGCATGCCAGGAGCAGCACCAGGCTCACATAAAAATGAGGTGTCAACCTGGTGAAGTTACAACACAAGATTACTTGCATGCCAAACAGCATAAGCAGCAACTGATAGAGCTAAGCAATTTCACAACCAATGGATCGGATTTAAGCTCTGCAGTCCTGCCACATACAGTCATGAATGGTGGTGGACAATTAAACAACTCACTGGAGGAGGAGGCTCCACAAATATTCCCATCCTCAATGATGAAGGAGCCCAGCACATCAGTGCAAAAGATAAAGCTGAAGCATTTGCTACAATCTTCAGGCAGAAGTGCCGAGTGGATCCCGGCCTCCTCTGGAAGTCCCCAGCTTCACAGATGCCAGTCTTCAACTAATTTGATTGACTCCACGTGATATTAAGAACAAAGAACAAAGAACAAAGAAAAGTACAGCACAGGAACAGGCCCTTCGGCTCTCCAAGCCTGCGCCGATCATATTGCCCATCAACTAAAACATTTTGCACTTCCGGGGTCCATATCCCTCTATTCCCATCCTATTCATGTATTTGTCAAGCTGCCTCTTAAACACCACTATCGTACCTGCTTCCACCACCTCCTCTGGCAGCGAATTCCAGACACTCACTACCCTCTGTGTAAAAAACTTGCCCCGCACATCTCCTTTATAGTTTTCTCCTCTCACCTTAAATCTATGTCCCCTAGTAATTGACTCTTCCACCCTGGGAAAAAGCTTCTGACTATCTACTCTGTCCATGCCACTCATAATTCTGTAAACTTCTATCAAGTCACCCCTCAATCTCCGTCGCTCTAGTGAGAACAATTCGAGTTTCTCCAACCTCTCCTCGTAGCTAATAACCTCCAGACCAGACAGCATCCTGGTAAACCTCCTCTGCACCCTCTCCAAAGCCTCCATATCCATCTGGTAATGTGGCGACCAGAATTGCACGCAATATTCCAAGTGTGGCCTAACCAAGGTTCTATACAGCTGCAGCATGACTTCCCAGCTTTTATACTCAATACCCCTGCCAATGAAGGCAAGCATGCCATATGCCTTCCTGACTACCTTATCCACCTGCGTTGCCACTTTCAGTGACCTGTGGACCTGTAAACCCAGATCCCTCTGCCCGTCAATGCACTTAAGGGTTCTGCCATTTACCGGCTGAAGTCACTGGACATCACAATGACTTTGGGCCCTGACAATATTTTGGCAATAATACTGAAGACTCATGCTTCAGAACTTGCCGCGCCCCTAGCCAAGCCATTCCAGTACAGCTACAACACTGGCATCTACCCGGCTATGTGGAAAATTGCCCAGGTATGTCCTGTACACAAAAAGCAGGACAAATCCACCCTGGCCAATTACCATCCCATCAGTCTACTCTCAGTTATCAGTAAACTGATGGAAGGGGTCATCAACAGTGCTATCAAGTGGCACTTGATCAGAAGTGGGATGTTCGCTGATGATTGCACAATGTTCAGCACCATTCACGACTCCTCAGATACTGAAGCAGCCCAAATGCAGCAAGACCTGGACCATGTGTTGACAAGTAGCAAGTAACATTCGTGCCAGACAAGTGCCAAGCAATAACCATCTCCATCGCCCCTTGACATTCAATGGCATTACCATCGCTGAATCCCCCACTATCAACATCCTGGGGGTCACCATTGACCAGAAACTGAACTTTACTAGTCATACAGATACTGTGGCTACAAGAGCAGGTCAGAGGCTAGGAATCATGCGATGAGTAACTCACTTCTTGACTCCCCAAAGCCTGTCCACCATCTATAAGGCACAAGTCAGGGGTGTGATGGAATACTCTCCACTTGCCTGGATGAGTGCAGCTCCCACAACACTCAAGAAGCTTTACACCATCCTGGACAGGAGTAATGTCCTGGAACTGAGCTGATTTGGTGGGTCTATGGTGATGGGGGAGGGTGGAAGGTAGTGGAGCAAGTTTGAAAGGTGACCCGCATCATTTTTCCAAACTGATCCTGACTATGCAGCTAGTCAGTGAGATCCCTCGAGGCGGGATTTTATGACACAGCAGATGGTAAATGCCGAGCTGTTCAAATCCCAGAGGGAAACTTGAAACAATTGTTGCAACTTGTTTTGCAGTGTATATACATCGAGATGCATACCTTGAATTCAGTAGTAATAATCCCCTCAAGTCTTATAGGTTTCCATAAAACTAAATTAAACATTTATTAATAAGAGAAATGATATTAAATACATGCATAGATCTACAAATTACTAACATGATAACTTCTAAATCCCCTAATCAACCTAACTCCCAGTTACACTTTTGTTAAGGCAACAGTAAGACACATGGATTTTAAAAGACCCAGGCAAAGAAACATGATACCCTGAACAATCCAATTCAAAGTAAGTTTCCTTAACTTCAGTTCTTTGAGGACAGCAGCTTGAGGCATAGATGCTGAAGGCTTTTCACACACCTGTAAGATCTTAAAATGCCTTCCCTTACAAAACAGTCTTCTCTTCTTTATATGTACCTTCCTCTTTGAATGCAAAAGCCATTGTTTCACTATGTTTTTGGACTTTATCTCCCTGATAATAAAACCTTCTCATAGCACCCAGTAATCTTTGGGAAGAATAAACACACTAGAGAGAACTTTCTCCCCATTGGGTGGGTTGTTCGGGAGCGGGTGCAGGCGGGTGAAGAGCTGATTGCCACCCATGATTGGCTCCATGCCGCCATTTTATGTGGGTGGGCCAATTAAGGCCCTCCCAGTGTGAAACACGGCTCCCGAGGACAGTGGGAGTGGGCAGACGGCGGCAGGAGTGCAATGACCACCAGGTCCAATGGTGACCCGGCGGCCTGTTTAAATAGCGCACAGGCAGCTTGCAAAGGCTGTGCATCGTGGCAAACAGAAGGGCTCCCCAGAACGCTGTTGGTGAGCAGGCCAGGCAGGAGGGTAGGGCAGGGGGGCACTGTGCCCCTCACTTTTCTGATGAGTGCCTAGCTGCCCTCCTGGAGGAGGCGGATGCACGGCAGGAGGTCCTCATTCCCAGGGGCGGGAGGAGGAGGCACCCCACCAGACCAAATGTGCCTGGGAGGAGGTGGCAGACATAGTCAGCTCCCATGACATGGTGCGCGCACGTGGGTCCAGTGCCGCAAGCGTTTCAACGACCCCTTGTGCTCGGGAAGGGTGAGTACCATGTTGACATAGGTCACTTAACACAGCAGGTAGGCTTTCCGCCCAGCGCCTCCCAACTCTGAGTGCAGTTACAGCATTGAATCATTCACGACATGTGTCCCTCACTGGGTGGGCCAGCAGATACTGCCCATGCCTAGTTCACCCTGAAAGGGTAATGCTGAGATGGGTTCTGCACCTGCAGAATCTGTGGTGGACTGACACCCAGAGTACCGTTTTGGGGGCAACATCAAGGATCTGCAAAACATGTTAAAGTCAGGCTGCTGACATGCTGGGAGGGGGGCTTCCAGGTGGCGGGGCACCGACCCATCTGCTGCCCTTGGTGTTCCGCGTGCTTGTGCGTCCTTGCTTTGCAAGGTTAGACTGTGTGGTGGTAAATGTGGAGGCAGCATGTGGGCAAGGGGGGGTCAGCCCTGGCTTCTTGGTGTGTGTGCGGCAGCTGCAGGGTGATGATTCACTGGAGCCCTGCAATGTCCCACTCAGGTGGGGGTGGCAGAGATGTGATGGGAATCCAGGTATAGGCTGGACTAATCAATGCTCCTCTCTCCTTTTCAGGAGAAGATTGCACACAATGCCGCCGAGCGGATGTGGACTGGTGGACGCCAGGCCCAGTTGGCCATAATCACCAGATACGAGCAGGAAACGATGGAACTGGAGACACATCATGCGCCCAGGTCCACCGGTGGTGGTGAGGCTGGGGTGCCACGGGGAGGTAAGTTTGCCGTGCACTGAGGTCACCATGTGTGCCCCAGCAGCCATCCCACTGTTGAATGTTCAGTGACTGAAGCTTTCAATATGGGTTGACCATTGATTAGGGAAGAATGAGTGGGGGACAGGCATGCACATTGACATTGTCTCTGTTTGAACTAATCAAATGTCCTTGTTCTTCCTTTCAGCATCACTGGAGCAGGGCCGGGAGGAGGAGGCAGAGGAGCCGCCACTAACACCTGGGGGCCTAGAATAAATAGAATTACCAGTGTCACACCATCTCTGTCAGGCAGGCACCAGTGCAGGTATTAGCATCTCTGTGGGAATTAGATCATCAGCTAGTGTCCCAGGGCACAGCAGTGAAGGCACTTCACACTCGCTTGAGGTGCGGGTGGAGACAGAGAGTGCCCATGGCGCGGGCAGTCGAAGGACTGCAGGGGACCAGGCACATGCTTGGTCGGTGGCTGATGATGTGCCTCTGGAGTCGTCCATGAGGCAGCAGATGCTGGAAGTCCAGCAGGGTATGCGGGAGGATCTGGCGGAGATACATGAGGCTATGCGTGGTATGGTCCCCGTGCTGGAGGAGCCCACGTGGAGCATCACTGATGTAATGAGCCTCATGACCGAGCACCATACTTCCTCCGTGGAGAGAGTGGTGACTCTCATGGAGAGGATCCTCCAGGAGAACAATCAGGGCTCCCTGGGGTTGTGTTCAGGCCTGCAAGCCTTCACAGCAGCATTGACCTCAGCTGGTCAGTGACAGTGTGGGAGATGGTCTGGGTACCAAGAATCCCAGCTTGGTGCCCATCTATCTATAGTGAGCAGGGAGGTCCGAAGCGACCTCACATTGGCACAGCAGCTGCCTGTCGTCTCTGCGGGCTCCACTCAGGGCACACCGGATGGGGGCAGCAGCTCCTCCGCCCCTCTGCCAGTGACTATGGGATCCAATGAGGCTGCGGTGACTGGGGAGATGCCAGCTGTGGAACTGGCAGCTCCCTCCCAGGCAGGGCCAACACAGGCTCCACAGGCCAGAGGATGCCCGCCAAAGTCATCGAAGCCAACAGGACAGCACAGTGAACAGGCTGTCTCAGATGCCAGTGCCAGTGAAGGGGAGCACCTAGATGTAGCACCCGGAAACATAAACTTAAGGCACCTTAGGCATACCCCGGGTTTCTCACTGGTGGTTTTATGTTGCCCCGCTATGAGTTGATGACAAGTTGTGTGATGCTGAACACCTTTGCATTCAGTTTCTTTTCTGCTTTATTTTGTTAATTCATTAAACGTTTATATGTGAACATGGCTCAGGGTGATTCCTTACTTCTGCATTTGTACGGGAAGACATGAGTTGTTTGACATTGAGCTTTATTGACAAGGGCTTTAGTTAATGTTATTATCCAGGCTGATTTAGCACTCAGGTATCAAGTGTGGAGCCTGGCATGTGTTGAAGGTCCATCTGTGGTGGGCCAGCTGAAGGTTCTTTGGATTAAAGCCTCCAGGGTGTCCCTGCCTCCCTGGAGTATGCCTGGTTCAGTGTCTACCCTCTCAGCGTTCTCCCACTAGTCACAGCCTGCCAACCTGAGAATGACCCATTTATTCCTACTCTCTGTTTTCTGTCTGTAGATAGTCTTACCTTCTAATAAATTATTTTAATAATATTATCGTTTTACCAGTCCATGTCATATGATTGGTAAATTTACGTCGAATAGAAGAACATAACATTCAAAAGTGAGGAAATGATGCTTCAGTTTAGTCAGACCCCATTCTATTGTGTCATGTTCATCCTCAGTAAATATATATTTTGTCTTTGGAGGAATGCAGAGCAGATTCACCACAATGCTTCTGCAATTCAGAGGACAGGTAGCATAAACCTGACTTGTATCCTTTGGAATTTGGGGACAATTCAAATCCCACCACAGCAGCTGGGTGAATTTAAATTCAATTAATTAATAAATCTGGAATAAAAAGCTAATCTCAGTAATGATGATCATGAAGCTACTTGATTGTTCTCAAAGCCCACCAGGCTCACTAATGCCCTTCAGGGGAGGAGATCTGCTGTTGTGTTTGACTATTAACTGCCCTCTGAAATGGCCTAGCATGCTACTGAATTCTACCTAACTGATGCAGAAAAGTCAAATGAATTTCAGTGGTTCAAGAAGGCGACCACCACCACCTTCTCAGGCGCAATTAAGGTCTGGGCAACAAATGCTGGCCTTGCTACTGATGAACACATTCCAAGAATGAATAAGAAAATGATACAGCAAAACTATTTCCACTTGGTGGAGGGAGGGGGAAGAGGAAGGGGAAGGAGCAATCTAGAATTTCTTTTCTTCATTTTTTCAGAGGATGTGGGCGTCACTGGCAAGGCCAGCATTTGTTGCCCATCCCTAATCGCACTTAAACTGAGTGGCTTGTAGGCCATTTCAGAGAGAAGTTAAGAGTCAACCACATTGCTGTGGGTCTGGAGTCACATTTAGGCCAGACCAGATAAGGATGACAGATTTCCTTCCCTAAAGGACATTAGTGAACCAGATGGGTTTTTACAACAATCAATGATAGTTTCATTATTACTGAGACTAGCTTTCAATTCCAGTTACTTTAATTAATTGAGTTTAAATTCCACCAGCTGCCATGGTGGGATATGAACTCATGTGCCCAGAGCATTAGTCTGGGCCTCTAGATTACCACTGTGTCCCAAAGACAGAAAAATCTTAAAATTAGAACTAGGCCTTTTAGGTGTGAAACGGGAAGCATCTTTCACATGAAGGTAAGTGAAAATCTGGAATGTCTTCCCCCAAAGGTCTGTGGATGTTGCAGGCTTGTTGGGGGCTGGGGGGATGGGGGGCATGGTCAACTGAAAATTTGAAGACTGAGATTGATTGATATTTGTTGGGTGAAGGTATGAAGGAATACGGAATGGGATATCGGATATAGACCAGCCATGATCTAATACAATGGAAGAGCAGGCTTGAGCGGCATACTCCTGTGCCTATGAACTCTCAGTGATCTCATTAGAAAGGGTGGATGTGCGAACATTGAGTGATGATTGGATTAGCCAATCCGAGATCTCTCCAAAGATTAAATAGTGTTCTGACAATAGGTATTGACACTCACTCAGGATCAATGGACATTAGAAATGACAATCTAGACAAGAGTGGCTACTGGGATTAAAATGGAACCGAACTTGATACGAGTACAAGTTTCAGGAGCAATGTGGGAGAACAATAAGGGAAAAGGAAGAAAAGTCACAGGGAAAACTTAGAAAGAATAAAATTCAATATGTACCACTTCCTTACAGATTTTTTGAGAGACATTAATTTTAATTTATGACTGGAGCAGCAACAGCAGTCATATTTGGTGTAGGGAATGCATCTTAAACAGCTGTCAGTGAGTAGTTCTAACTGATGATTAATGGCATCATAGCCAGGCAATAAATCAAATTTGTGCTTAATAAGCAGGTGTTGTCAGACACGGACAATTACAGGTGCCTGACATTTTTATTTGAAGTAGAGTTTGGTTAATGTATTGGTGCTCTCACTGCTTTGTGCAGATTCTTGCTAAGCATCCTCACAACCCTGGGAGTCGCAGATATTATGTGTGTCATACATTAAGAACAATGAAGAAAATGCAGAGACCTGAGCATTTGATTATTCTTCACATAGAAAGGAAGGGGGCAAAATAAAGTCCCAGCTCAAATCAGCCACAGACCTCTCTCATGCACCTGCTATCAATTGGGCTTGCTTGAGGTCATGGAGTAGACCACTCCAATGGGATATAAAATGGGAGTAGGGCCCCTCCCATTCGATGTCAGAGACGGGAAGCAAAGTGATAATAAAACAAAACAACTGCAAGATTCATGTTCTTATTTCTCCCCTCATACATGGGTATAGTTTCAGAGGCAGCAAGCTAAAAAAAAGGAAGATTCATTTTTCATGCCAGCGGAACAGCCAGAGTGTATCGGAAAGTACTTTTCAGAAACATTGTAGTTCAGGGGACATAGCAGTCAATTGTGCACACGAAGCTCCCACCAGCAGCAATAACATGATGATCAGATTGTCGGTTTTGGTGATGTTAGCTGAAGAATAAATATTGAACAGGAGACCAGGGATAATTACCCAGCTCTTCTCAAATAGGACCATGCAATCTTTTATGTTCAGGCCTTGGTTTAACATGGCATCTGAAAGACATTCTGCACTGGAGTGTCAGCCTAGATTTTGTGCTCAAGTCTTTGGAGTGGGACTTAAATTCCCTAATCCAAAGATATTGCTGTCACTTGTGGTTACAATCATATTACTCTGCACAGACCAAGAATTGAACTGTAGGAGACTGAATCTCCCACAGGACCTTGGTGAAAAATTGAAAGCAATGCATAAATTGATTGAAAATTCTTCTTGCAAATTGCTTTAAGTTTAGTGGGAACATCACTTTTATATGCTGTAATCATTGATCTGAACTACCAAACTACAAGTGATGCCATTAGATTAACACCTGATATAAACAATATGACAGATGACAGAATCATAGAATGGTGCAGCACAGAATAGCAATTGGCCCACCATGCTCGTGTCAATTCTTTGAAAGAGCTATCCAATCACAATGACTCCTCCTGTTCTTTCCCGATCTACAGGCAATGTTATTCCCTTCAAATTTTTATCCAATTCCCTTTTAAAAGTTACTATCGATTTACCCTTTCAGTCAGATCATTCCAGATCACAACAACCCGCTGCCTCAAATGTTATAAAAGCAAAATACTGCAGATGTTGGAAATCTGAAACAAAAACAAAAATTGCTGGAAAAACTCAGCAGGTCTGACAGCATCTGTGGAGAGGAAGACAGAGTTAACGTTTCGAGTCCATATGATTCTTCATCAGAACTAAAGAGGAATAGAAATGTGGTGAAATATTTGTGTGTGAAATTTTTGTTTTTGCCTTAAATGTTATCTCTGGTTCTTTTGTTGATCAAATTAAATCTGTGTCCCTTTGGTTACTGATCCTCCTGCCACTGGAAACAGCTTCTTCCTTTCTGCTCTATCAAGATCTTTCACAGAATCAGAATCACAGAATTATTATGGTGTAGAAGGCCATTCGGCCCATCATGTCTACACCGGCTCTCTGAGCATTTTAACTTAGTGCCAATTTCCTGCTTTTTCCCCATAACCCTGCACATTGTTTCTATTTAAATAATCATCTAATGCCTTCTTGAATTGAACCTGCCTCCATCGCACTTCCAGGCAGTGCATTCCAAACCCTAACTACTCGCTGTGTGAACAAGTTTTTTTCTCACCTCGCATTTGCTTGTTTTGCAAAACACTTTAAAACTAGGCCCTCTGGTTCTCGATCTGTTTATGAGCGGGAACAGTTTTTCCCTCTCTACTCTGTCCAGACACCTCATGATTTTGAAAACTTCTATCAAGTCTCCTTTTCGCCTTCTCCTCTCCAAGGAAAACAGACCCAGCACCTCCAATCTTTCCTCATAACTGAAGTGTCTCATCCCTGGAATTATTCTCGTAAATCTCTTCTGCACCCTCTCCAATGCGTTCACATCCTTCCTATAGTGTGGCGCCCAGAACTGTACACAATACTCCAGCTGAGGTCTAACCAGTGTTTTATATAAGCTCAGCATAACCTCCCTGCTCTTGTACTCTATGCCCCTATTAGTGAAACCAAGAATACTGTATGCTTTAAAAATGGGTCTCTCTACATGTCCTACCATCTTTAATAAACTATGTGTATATACACCCAGGTCTCTGTGCTCCTGCATTCCCTATAAAAAAGAATCCTTTATTTTATACCATCTCTCCATGTTCTTTGTACCAAAATACATCACCTCACACTTCTCCGCATTGAACTTCATCCGCCCACTCCACCAATGTGTCAATGTCCTTTTGAAGTTCTACACTGTCCTCCTCATAGTTTACAATTCTCCCAAGTTTTGTGTCGTCCACAAACTTTGAAATTGTCCCCTGCACACCAAGACCTAGATCATTAATATATATCAGGAAAAGCAAGGGTTCCTATACTGACTCCTGGGGAACTCCACTGCAAGCCTTCCTCCAGTCTGAAAAATACCCATTAACCATTACTCTCTGTTTTCTATCCCATAGCCAATTTTGTATCCATGTTGCTACTGTCCATTTTATTCCATGACCTATAACTTTCCTCACAAGTCTGTTGTGTGGCACTGTATCGAACGCCTTTTGGAAGCCCATTTGGACCACATCAACGGCCTTGCCCTCATCAACCATCTCTGTTACCTCTTCAAAAAACTCCAGCAAGTTAGATAGACACAATTTTCCTTTAACAAATCCATGCTGACTCTTTCCAATCAATCCACATTTTTCCATGTTGCTATAAATTCTATCCCGAATAATTGTTTCTAGAAGTTTCCCCACTGCCGAAGTTAAACTGACTGTTCTGTAATTGCAGGGCAGATCTTTACAACCTTTTTTGAACAAGGACGTAATATTTGCAATTCTCCAGTCCTCCGGCACCTCTCCCAAATCCAGGGAACATTGAAGTATTATTGCTAGTGCCTCTGCAATTTCCACTCTCACTTCCTTCAATATTCTTGGATGCATCTCATCCGATCCCGGTGCCTTTAAGTAACTTTAAATACCAACAGCTTATCCAATACCTCCTCCTGATCAATTTTAAACTCTGCTAGTGACTTAGTTTCCCTCTCTGTCACCATGGTCTGGGCAGCATCCACCTCAAATGTAAAGACAGATGCAAAGTATTAATTTAACAGCTCAGCCATGCCTCTTGCCTCTATGTGTAAATCCCCTTTTTGGTCCAAAATAGGCCCTATTCCTCCTTTTCTCACCTTTTAACTATTGATGTGCTTTTAGAATACTTTGGGATTTCCTTTTATGTTAGTTGCCAGTCTTTTTTCATAACCTCTCTTTGCGTCTTGTTTTTCACATTCCTTCTGATCCTTCTGTATTCAGCTTGGTTCTCAATTGTATTTGTTGCCTGACATTGTCGTAAGCACACTTTTTCTTCTTTAACTTAAATTCTATCTCCTTTGTCATCCAGGGAGCTCTGGATTTGTTTGTCCTGCCTTTCCCTTTTGAGACCTTGACTGTGCCCAAACCATCTCCTCTTTGAGGTAGCCCATTGTTCAGCTACTGTTTTTCCCACCAACCTTTGGCTCCAGTATATCTAGCCCAGCTCCGTTCTTGCCCCATTGAAGTCCGCTCTCTGCCAGTTGATTATTCTTACTCTGGATTGACCAATGTCATTTTCCACCATCATCCTAAACCTTATGAAATAATGATCACTGTCCCCTAAATGTCTCCCACTGTCACTTGATCTACTTGGCCCACTTCATTCCCAAGAATGAGGTCTAGCAGCGGTCTTGTTGGGCTGGACACATACTGCTGTAGGAAATTCTCCTGAACACAATCTAGAACACTTGCTCCTCACTGCCCCTTACACTACCACTATCCCAGTCTATATACGGGGAATTAAAGTCCCTCATTATAACAACTCTATGATGTTTACACCTCCCTGTAATTTCCTTGCAGGTTTGTTCCTCTGTATCCTCCCCATTAGCTGGTGGTCTATATATTACACCGAGCTATGTAATTGCACCCTTCTTGTTCCTTAGCTCCAGCCAAATCAATTCTGTCCTTGAATCCTCTTACACATTGTCTTTCTCCAGTACTGCAATACTCTCCTTAACCAAAAATGCCACCCCTCCTCCATTTTTCCCTTTCCTATCTTTTCTGAACACTTTATAACCAGGAATATTTAACACCCAGATCTGCCCTTCCTTAAGCCTGGTCTCCATTATCGGCACAACATCATAATCCCACAAGGCAATCTGTGTCTGTAACTCCCCAATTTTATTAACTATACTCCATGCATTCACATACATGCAGTGTAACCCTGATTTAGACTTCATCACTTGGTCCCTTACTCCGGCTCCACCTATTAACACCTCTATTAAAGCTCCTCAACCTTCCCTGCTCTACAAAAAATGGCCCTCAACTTCTCCAGTCTCTCCCAGTATCTGAAGTTTTTCATCCCTGGTACCATTCTGATAAATGTCCTCTGCATTGGCTCCAAGGTCCTGAAATCCTTCCTAAACTGTGATGATCAGAATTGGCCACGATGCTCCAGCTAGGGCCTGACCAGTGATTTATGAAAATTTGACATAATTTCATGGTTTTTGTACTCATTGCCTTTATTACTAAAACCAAGGATTCCTGTACTTTTTATAGCCTTTCAACTTGTCCTGTTATTTTCATTGACTGAGTACAAACATTCTCAAGGCTCCATTTCCACACCTCTTTTAAAATTGTAACCATGTGATTTGCATTGCCTTCCCTCACTCTTCCCACCAAAATGTATCACCTCACAATTTTCCGCATTAAATTTCATAGAACCATAGAACAGTTATGGTGCAGAAACAGGCCATTCAGCCCATCATGCCGGCACCGGCTAAAAAGAGAAAAAAGAAACCAGCCACTCACCTGCTGCATTTCTGCCCATTTCACTAGTCAATGCCCACTTCAAATCCATTACTATCCTCCTCCTTGTTTATTACATTTCCAAGTTTTGTGTCATCTGCAAACTTTGAGATTGTGCCCAGCGTACCCAAGTCCAGGTCATTAATATATATGAAAAAAAGCAGTTGTCTGATTATCGACCCATGTGGAAGACCACTGTAACAGCGTCCAAAACAAGAAAACCAATTGTTCACCAGCCACTACTCTCTGCTAATTTCACATTCACGTACAATTTTAGAGGGTTTCAGACAGACTTGCACAAATCTTTCAAGGTGGCAGGACAGGTTACCAAAGCAGTTAATAAAGCAAATGGACTTTATAAATCGAGGCATAGAGTACAAAAGCCAGGAGGGTTATGCTAAACTTATATACAAGACAAGTTCAATCCCATCTTGAGTACTGAGGGCCTAATTCTGGGCACCACATTTCAGGAAGGTTGTGAAGGCTTTGGAGAGCATACAGAAGAGATTTAGGAGAATGGCTTGAGGGGGAAGGAATTACCATATTGTGGATAGACTAGAGAAGATCTCCTTCAGAGGTGTGAGGGCTAAAAGGAGATTTAATGCAGGTTTTTAAAACCCTGAAAGGTTCAGACAGAGTAAATAAAGAAAAATTCTTTCCAATGATTGAAGGGTCGATAACCAGAGGGCATGATTTAAGGTGATTATAAAAATAGCAGAGGTGACATGAGGAAAAGCTTTTTTGTGCAGCAAGTGATTAAAATTTGGAAAGTACTGCCTGATAGGCTGGTGGATACAGATTCAATGGGAATTTTCAAAAGAAAGTTGGATAAATACTTGCAGGAGAAAAAAAATTGCAGAGATATGAAGGACGAGTGAGACTGGATTTCTGATTGAAAGAGCTGCTTGCAGGCTCAATGGGTCAAATGGCCTTTGAGCTGTACTGTAGAAATCTATAGTGCAGCCTCTATCCTTTTAATCCCATCTGCTTCAATTTTGTCAATTATGTGGAACATTATTAAATGTAAATCCACGTAGAGAGGTGACCTTATTGAAACATAAAAGATTCTTAGGAGGCTTGACAGGGCAGATGCTGAGACGTTGTTTCCCCTTGTGGGAGAGTCTAGGACCAGAGGGCATAATCTCAGAGTAAGGGTTTCCCATTTAAGACAGAGGAGGAATTTCTTCTCTCAGAGGGTAGTGAATCTGTGGAATTCTTTATCGTAGAGGGCTGTAGAGGCTGGGTCGTTAAGTATATTCGAGGCTGAGATAGGCAGATTTTTAATCAGTCAGGGAATCAGGGTTATGAGGAAAAGGCAGGAAAGTGGAGTTGAGAATTATCAGATCATCCATGATCTCATTGAATGGCAGAGCAGACTCGATGGGCTAAATGGCCTACTTCTGCTCCTACATCTTTTGGTCTTATGGTCTTATATGCATTAACTGCACTATTCTTATTAATTCTCTCTGTTGTTTTAAATAACTCAATCAAGCTGGTCAAGCTAATTTGCCTTTAACAAATCCATGCTGGATTTCATTTATTAATGCATACCTTTCCAAGTGTCACTTAATTTTGTCCTGGATAATTGCCTCTAGAGGTTTCCCCATTACCAATGAAAGGTTTATGCCTCTCCCCTTTTTGGAAGAGGGGTGTAACATTTATAATCTTCCCTTTCCTCTGGTACCACTCCTATATCTAAGGAGAGGAGGAAGATTGTGAGCCGTACCTCTGCAGGCTCCACTCTTACTTCCCTCAGCATCCTTGGATGCATCCCATCCAGACCAGGAGACTTATCTAAATTTGAGCCCTGCCAATTTTTAAAGCACCTCCTCTTTCTCTGTTTTAATCTTATTCAGTTTGTCTCCTGTTCTGTGACCTTAGCAGCATCCTTTTCTCTGGTGAAGACAGGTGCAAAGTATTTGGTAAAAATAACCCCAATTTGCACACAGCAAGATCCCACATACAGAAATGAGATAAGCCAACAGTTAATCTCTTTTAATGGTGTTAGATAAGGGATAAATGTTGACTTGGGCACCAGGACAACCCTCTTAGTCTTCCTCAAACATTCTCATGCAATCCTTTCTGTCCACCTGAGAGGACAGACAGGAACTCACTGTGCAGGCAGCACCTCCTGCAGCACTGCACTCCCTCAGTACTGAATGGAATAGTCAACCTAGATTAGATGCTCCAGTCTCTGGGATGGTAAGTGAAGCCACCACTTCCTCAGTTAGAGGTGAGATTGTTAGCATTGAACTAAGGCAGACACCAAAAGTGAGATCCTGGTCTCCCTGGTGGGAAAAAGTAAAACTGGGATGGAGAGTTAAACTGGTTCTACTCTGTCAGGATGTGTTTGATTAAAATGAGCCCTTTGTGTTCATTCTGTGCAGAGTAGCCTGGCAGAGTAGACTGGCCACCCATCATAAAGGCAGTCAGATTTTCATTCCATTCATATCAATAATGAGTTTTACAATAAGAGGGTAATTGTACAGGCACTGAAGACACAATTTACCCCCAGCATCTCCTAGGTACCCTGCAGCCCCCTGAACGTTGACTTAAGCAACTTCCAATTTTACATAGAGATACATAGATGAGTATACAGTGAGTATGTCACTGGACTATTAATCTAAAGGTCCAAATTAATGATCAGGAGACATGACTTCAAATCCCATCAAGGCAGCTGGGGGAATTGAAATTCAACTAAATAAGTACTAAATGAAGAGCTAGTCTCAGTAATGGTGCCATGAAACTACTGAAATGCCATAAAAACCCACCTGACTCACTAATATCTTTTCAGAAGGATATCTGCTCCAGGCCCACCCTCCTGACCTTCTATTTTTCCAAACCTGCTCCACCCCCTCTCAAACAGTATAAATCCATTACATTTTTACTTCTTTTTAGTTCTACAGAAGAGTAATTCAGACTTGAAACGTTAACTCTATTTCTCTCTCCACAGATGCTGCCAGACCTGCAGAGTTTTTCCAGCATCTTCTGTTTTTATTCCCACAGCAATGTAGTTGGCTCTTAAGTACCCTCGGAAATTGCCAAGCAAACCACTCAGTTGCATTCAAAAAGGTGACAGGCCACCACCGCCACCTTCTCAAGGGCAATTAAGGATGGACAATAAATGTTGACCTTACCAGTGAAGCTCACAAATGAATGTTATCAAGGAAAAAGGCCATTTGGCCTTATTGGTCCTAGCTGATTCACTCTCCATGTTATTAAATAATCCCACTCCCATAGGCGGAATTTTACGGCCCCATCGCGGTGGGGCGAGGCCATAAAATGCAGCTAGCTATTCAAAAACCTATTGACTTTGGCAGGACTGTAAAAGCTCATCAGCGTAAAATTCCGCCTCAAGTGTCCACTGTTTTCCCATATCCTTTATCTCCTTTTCCTTCATCTATTTATCCAATCCAATCTTGAATGTTGACGTGGGCCTGGATTCTCCTCGGGGTTGTTCCCATTCTGTGCATCAGTGACACGACTTCTGCAGATAATTGGAGTTTCTGATCAGTTCCTGTGGAATCACAGTAGCAGAGCAGTGGGAAGCTCCAAGGAAAATCCGGGCTGTTGTTTAATCTTCCAAAATCCCTAATTTTACAACCTCACATCTTTCCATGTAGAATGGTTTCTCTTGACCAGTTCCAAATCTCTTTCATTAATCTTGTACCTATGGAAGAAAAGAAGGAAGATTTGCATTTATATGCAGGACAATCCAAAGCACTTTACAGCCAATGATGTACAGTCGCTGTTGTAATGCCTTATTCCAGACTCTTACTTAGAAACAATTAGCTTCTAAACCCATGTCACATCCTTTCACCACATTCTATCAGTCCTATCTCACTGCTCCATAACTTACATTGCTCTCACAAAGATGCCACCATTTGCCGCGTCATTTCTTCATACTATGCAGCAATCTAGGGGGCGGGACCCACTCGCCGACGCATAAAATGACGCGGAATGATGTCGAGCGTATGTCCTGACGTCATCGCGTGTCATTTAGATTTTCAGTTCGGAGGGTGCGCAGCTGACTTGGCTGCACGCCCACCAAACTGTCAAAAGCCTACTAAGCCATTTAAAACCTAATTCATTGAATTCAATGAGCTGCTCGTCCAACCTTAAGGTTGGCAGGGGGGCAGGCGAAGAGCCCAGGCGGCCTTCGCGTTTTTCATGAAAACTCATCCATGGGCGGGATGAGGTTTCATGAAGTGTTTTAAAATCTAATAAACATTTATACTTTTATTCTTTGACATGTCCCAGCTCATGTGATAGTGTCACATGAGGGGACATGTTTTAAAAGTGTTAAAAACCTTTATTTAAAATTTTAGCACTGAAA
Source organism: Cetorhinus maximus (assembly GCF_964194155.1). Taxonomy (NCBI): domain Eukaryota; kingdom Metazoa; phylum Chordata; class Chondrichthyes; order Lamniformes; family Cetorhinidae; genus Cetorhinus; species Cetorhinus maximus. The sequence goes on from NC_135883.1 coordinate 50,184,579, forward strand.
CAAATCTCCCTGAGGCACCTCCCTGCCTCAGGGAGATCTCTGCGCTCTTTCGTGCGCATTCATGAAAGAGCGCAGGGAACCACTCAGGGAATCCCCCCTCCCCCGCCCGACAGGGGGAAATTTCTGGCCCTAGTGTACTTGTATTGTAAACTCCAGAATTTGCCACCTAAGCCTTTTGGCCTTCCTGTCTCTCTTTCTTCCTTCAAGACACTGCATAAAACCTACCTCTCTCACTAAGCTTCTGTTCATCAGTCTTGAAATCACTTTATGTGACTTGGAGTCAAATTTCCTTTACTAATGCGCCTTTTACCCTGGGAGATTTTTGATACCTCAAAGGTGCTACGTAATTTTAAAAATTCTTTCCTGGGATGTGGGCATCGCTGGCTGGGCCAGCATTTATTGCCTATTCCTAATTGCCCTTGAGAAGGTGGTGGTGAGCTGCCTTCTTGAACCGTTGCAGTCCATGTGGTGTAGGTACATCCACAGTGCTGTTAGGGAGGGAGTTCCAGGATTTTGACCCAGCGACAGTGAAGGAACAGCGATATATTTCCAAGCCAGGAGTTGCTTGGAGGGGAGCTTCCAGGTGGTGGTGTTCCCATGTGTCTGCTGCCCCTGTCCTTCCAGATGGCAGTGGTCTTGGGTTTGGAAGGTGCTGTCAAGGGAGCCTTAGTGAATTCCTGAGGTGCATCTTGTGGATCATGTACACTGCTGCTACTGTGCGTCGGTGGTGGAGGGAGTGAATATTTGTGGATGTGGTGCCAATCAAGCGGGTTGCTTTGTCCTGGATGGTGTCAGGCTTCTTGAGTGTTGTGCGAGCTGCATGTGGGGAGTATTCCATCACACTCCTGACTTGTGCCTTGTAGATGGTGGACAGGCTTTGGGGAGTCAGGAGGTGACGTACTTGTCGCAGAATTCCTGACCTCTGACCTGCTCTTGTACCCACAGTATTTACATGTCAAGTCCAGTTCAGTTTCTGGTCAATGGTAACCCCCCCAGGATTTTGGTACAACTTGTTGTAAAATGAACGGTTAAGAACTAAACCTTTACAGCAGGGAGTGTTCTGTACTGGGGTCATTTGCCTTTTCTTTCTCTTTAACACTGTTGTTGGCTGCCGTGTGTTCTCAACATTGTCTCTTATTCTAATCTTCCATCATTTTGCTTCTTTTTTGCATTATCTCCATTATCACTAGCTTCCAGTTCAGACAAAGTGCCAGCAAATTGTCAAACTCTCTTTCTCCTGATAGATTTCAGTGGACCAGCACAGCACTTTCTGTGTCCTGCTGTATTGTTATTGACCAAACTCACAATCGTGTAAAATACTTGGGCAATGAATCAGCTCTGGATTCCAAAGTACCAACAGCAGAGTGATACTTAGCTTGGTTATTTCATAAGTGGCATTGTCTGTATGCAGCACTGTCCGAAAGCAGCATGGTCCAAATCAGCATTGTCCAAATCAGCATTGTCCGAATGCAGCATTGCCCGTACACAGCATTGTCCGATTGTCCGAATGCAGCATTGTCCGAACACAGCATTGTCCGAATGCAGCATTGTCTGAATGCAGCATGGTCCAAACACAGCATTGCCCGTAGGCAGCATTGTTCGAGTGCAGAATTGTCCGAACTCAGCATTGTCCGTACACAGCATTGTCCAAACGCAGCATTGTCCAAATGCAGCATTGTCCGAATGCAGCATTGTCCAAACGCAGCTCTGCCCGTACGCAGCATTGTCCGAGTGCAGAATTGTCCGAACTCAGCATTGTCTGTACACAGCATTGTCCAAACGCAGCATTGCCCGAGTGCAGCATTGCCCGAGTGCAGAACTGTCTGTACGCAGCATTGTCCAAACGCAGCATTGCCCGAGTGCAGCATTGTCCGAGTGCAGAATTGTCCGTACGCAGCATTGTCCAAATGCAGCATTGTCTGAATGAAATATTGTCCGAACGCAACACTGTCTGTATGCAGCATTGAACGAGAGCAGCATTGCCCATATCCAGCATTATCCGAATGCAGCATTTTTTGAATGCAGCATTTTCCGAACGCAACATTGTCTGATTGGCCGAATGCAGCACTGTCCGAATGCAGCACTGTCCGAATGCAGCATTGTCCGATTGGCCGAATGCAGCATTGTCTGAGTGCAGCATTGTCCAAAAGCAGCGTTGTCTGAGCACAGCATTGTGCATAAGCAGCATTGTCCGTATGAAGCATTGCCCAAATGCAGCATTGTCTGAGTGCAGCATTGTCTGAGTGCAGCATTGTCTGAATGCAGCATTGTCTGAATGCAGCATTGTCTGAATGCAGCATTGCGTGAGTGCAGCATTGTCTGGATGTAGCATTGCCCAAGCACAGCATTGTCTAAATGCAACATTGTCCGAATGCAGCATTGTCCGAATGCAGCATTGTCCGAGCGCAGCATTGTCCGAGCGCAGCATTGTCTAAATGCAGCATTGTCCAAATGCAGCATTGTCTGAATGCAGCATTGCCCAAACACAGCATTGTCTGTATGCAGCATTGACTGAACACAGCATTGTCCAAATGCAGCATTGTCTGAGTGCAGCATTGTTTGAAGGCAGCATTGCCCAAACACAGCATTGTCTGTATGCAGCATTGTCCAAATGCAGCATTGTCCGTATGCAGCACTGTCCGAGCGCAGCATTGCCTGAGTGCAGTATTGTCCGTATTCAGCATTGTCTGATTACCCGAGTGCAGCATTGTCCATACGCAGCATTACCCGAATGCAGCATTGTCCGTATTCAGCATTGTCCGATTGCCCAAGTGCAGCATTGTCCGAACGCAGCATTGTCCATACGCAGCATTATCCGTATGCAGCATTGTCCGTACGCAGCATTGTCCATACGCAGCATTATCCGTATGCAGCATTGTCCGTACGCAGCATTGTCCGATTTCCCAAGTGCAGCATTGCCTGAGTGCAGCATTATCCGTACGCAGCATGTTCTGAACACAGCATTGTCTGAATACAGCATTGTCCGTATGCAGCATTGTACGAATGCAGCATTGTATGAATACAGCATTGTCCGTATGCAGCATTGTACGAATGCAGCATTGTATGATTCCCCGAATACAACATTGTTTGAATGCAGCACTGTCCGAATGCAGCATTGCCTGAACGCAGCATTACCTGAAAGCAGCATGGCCCGAACACAGCATTGTCCAATTGCCCGAATGCAGCATTGTCCTTATGCAGCATTGTCTGATTACCCAAATGCAGCATTGCCCGACCGCAGAATTGACTGAATGCACCATTACTTGTACGCAGCATTGTCCGACCACAGCATTGTCCGAATTCAGCTTTGTCCGAATGCAGCATTGACCGAACGCAGCATTGCCTGAATGCAGCATGGCCCGAATGCAGCATTGTCTGATTACCCAAATGCAGCATTGCCCGAACGTAGCATTGACCAAATGCACCATTGCTTGTACGCAGCATTGTCCGAATGCAGCATTGTCCGAATGCAGCTTTGTCCGAATGCAGCATTGACCGAAGGCAGCATTGACCAAACGCAGCATTGACCAAGCGCAGCATTGTCTGAATGCAGAATTGCCCAAATGCAGCATTGACCGAACGCAGCATTGACCAGATGCAGCATCGACCTAACGCAGCAGTGACCGAGCACAGCGTTGACCGAATCCAGAATTGCCTGAATGCAGAATTGTCCGAATGCAGCATTGGCTGATCGCAGAATTGTCTGAATGCCGCATTGTCCGAACGCAGCATTGTCCGTACGCAGCATTGTCCGATTTCCCAAGTGCAGCATTGCCCGAGTGTAGCATTATCCGTACGCAGCATTGTCCGTACGCAGCATGTTCCGAACGCAGCACTGTCTGAATACAGCATTGTACGAACGCAGCCTTGTCCGTATGCAGCAATGTACGAACGCAACATTGTCCGACTGCCCGAATACAGCATTGTCCGAATGCAGCACTGTCCGAATGCAGCAGTGCCTGAATGCAGCATTACCTGAATGCAGCATGGCCCAAACACAGCATTGTCTGATTACCCGAATGCAGCATTGTCCGTATGCAGCATTGTCCGATTACCCAAATGCAGCATTGCCCGAATGCAGCATTGTCCCATTGCCCGAATGCAGCATTGTCCATAGGCAGCATTACCCGAATGCAGCATTGTCCGTATTCAGCATTGTCCGATTGCCCAAGTGCAGCATTGTCCATACGCAGCATTATCCGTATGCAGCATTGTCCGTACGCAGCATTGTCCGATTTCCCAAGTGCAGCATTGCCCGAGTGCAGCGTTATCCGTACGCAGCATGTTCCAAACGCAGCATTGTCTGAATGCAGCATTGCCTGAATACAGCATTGTCCGTATGCAGCATTGTACGAACGCAGCATGTTCCAACGCAGCATTGTCTGAATACAGCATTGTCCAAACGCAGCATTGTCCATATGCAGCATTGTCTAAACGCAGCATTGTCCGTATGCAGCATTGTACGAATGCAGCATTGTCCGATTCTCCGAATACATTGTCTGAATGCAGCACTGTCCGAATGCAGCATTGCCTGAACGCAGCATTACCTGAAAGCAGCATGGCCCGAACACAGCATTGTCCGATTGCCCGAATGCAGCATTGTCCGTTTGCCCGAATGCAGCATTGTCCGTATGCAGCATTGTCTGATTACCCAAATGCAGCATTGCCTGAATAGTGCATTGCTCGAATGCAGCATTGTCCGATTGCCCGAATACAGCATTGTCCGTATGCAGCATTGTCCGATTACCCAAATGCAGCATTGCCTGAATACAGCATTGCTCGAGTGCAGCATTGTCCGATTGCCCGAATGCAGCATTGTCCGTATGCAGCATTGTCCGATTACCCAAATGCAGCATTGCCCGAATACAGCATTGCTCGAGTGCAGCATTGTCCGATTACCCAAATGCAGCATTGCCTGAATACAGCATTGCTCGAGTGCAGCATTGTCCGATTGCCCAAATGCAGCATTGTCCGTATGCAGCATTGTCCGATTGCCTGAATACAGCATTGCTCGAGTGCAGCATTGTCCGTATGCAGCATTGTCCGATTGCCCGAATGCAGCATTGTCCGTATGCAGCATTGTCCGATTACCCAAATGCAGCATTGCCTGAATAGTGCATTGCTCGAATGCAGCGTTGTCCGATTGCCCGAATACAGCATTGTCCAAACGCAGCATTGTCTGAATACAGCATTGTCCAAATGCAGCATTGTCCGTATGCAGCATTGTCCGTATGCAGCATTGTACGAATGCAGCATTGTCTGATTCCCCGAATACAACATTGTCGGAATGCAACACTGTCCGAATGCAGCATTGCCTGAATGCAGCATTACCTGAATGCAGCATGGCCCGAACACAGCATTGTCCGATTGCCCAAATGCAGCATTGTCCGTATGCAGCATTGTCCAATTGCCCAAATGCAGCATTGCCTGAATACAGCATTGCTCGAATGCAGCATTGTCCAATTGCCTGAATGCAGCATTGTCCTTATGCAGCATTGTCTGATTACCTAAATGCAGCATTGCCGGACCGCAGCATTGACCGAATGCACCATTGCTTGTATGCAGCATTGTCCGAATGCAGCATTGACCGAACGCAGCTTTGCCTGAATGCAGCATGGCCCGAATGCAGCATTGTCTGATTGCTTGAATACAGCATTGTCCGAATGCAGCATTGTCCGATTGCCTAAATGCAGCATTGCCCGAACGCAGCATTGACTGAATGTACCATTGCTTGTACGAAGCACTGTCCAAATGCAGCATTGTCCGTATGCAACATTGTCTGATTACCCAAATGCAGCATTGCCTGAATGCAGCATTGCTCGAATGCAGCATTGTACGATTGCCCGAATGCAGCATTGTCCTTATGCAGCGTTGTCTGATTACCCAAATGCAGCATTGTCCGAACGCAGCATTGTCCGAACGCAGCATTGACCAAATGCACCATTGCTTGTACGAAGCATTGTCCGAATGCAGCATTGACCGAACGCAGCATTGACTGAATGCACCATTGTTTGTACGAAGCATTGTCCGAATGCAGCATTGTCCGAACGCAGCATTGACCGAATGCACCATTGCTTGTACGAAGCATTGTCCGAATGCAGCATTGACCGATTGCCTGAATACAGCATTGTCCGAATGCAGCATTGTCCGAATGCAGCATTTCCTGAACGCAGCTTTGCCTGAACGCAGCATGGCCCGAACGCTGCATTGTCCAATTGCCCGAATGTAGCATTGTCCATATGCAGTATTGTCCGATTACCTAAATGCAGCATTGCCTGAACGCAGCATTGACCGAATGCACCATTGCTTCTACGCAGCATTGTCCGAACACAGAATTGTCCGAATTCAGCTTTGTTCGAATGCAGCATTGCCCGAAGGCAGCATTGATCGAACGCAGCATTGACCGAGCACAGCATTGTCTGAAATCAGCATTGTCTGAATGCAGAATTGCCCAAATGCAGCATTGACCAAATGCAGCATTGTCCGAATGCAGCATTGTCCGAACGCAGCATTGCCTGAATGCAGCATGGCCCGAACGCAGCATTGTTCACATGAAGAATTGTCTGTATTCAGCATTGTCCGAATGCAGCATTGTCTGAAAGCAGCATTGTCCGTACACAGCATTGTACGAACGCAGCATTGCCCGAATGCAGCATTGTTCACACGAAGAATTGTCTGTATTCAGCATTGTCCGAATGCAGCATTGTCTGAAAGCAGCATTGTCCGTACACAGCATTGTACGAACGCAGCATTGCCCGAATGCAGCTTTGTTCATATGCAGCATTGCCCGAATGCAGCGTTGTTCATATGCAGCATTGTCCGTATGCAGCATTGTCCGAGCGCAGTATTGTCTCAACGGAGCATTCCCGAATGCAGCATTGTCTGAATGCAGCTTTTTCCGAGCGCAGCATTGTCCGAGCGCAGCATTGTCCATATGCAGCATTGTCCGAGCACAGCATTGTCCGTAGGCAGCATTGTCCGAATGCAGAATTGTCCGAGCACAGCATTGTCCGTATGCAGCATTGTCCAGACGCAGTATTGTCCGTATGCAGCACTGTCCGAGCACAGCATTGTTCGTATGCAGCATTGTCCATGTGCAGCATTTTCCGTATGCAGCATTGTCCGGCCGCAGCATTGTCCGTATGCAGCATTGTCCGAACGCAGCATTGTCCAGGCGCAGTATTGTCCAAACGCAGCATTGTCCAATGGCTCGAATGCAGCACTGTCTGAAGCCAGCATTGTCTGAACGCACCATTGTCCAAGCGCAGCATTGTCCGAATGCAGCATTCTCCAATTGCCCGAGTGCAGCATTGCCCGAGCGCAGCATTGTACAAGCGCAGCATTACCCGAATGCAGCATTGCCTGAGTGCAGCATTGTCCAGGCGCAGCATTACCCAAATGCGCCATTGCCCGAGTGCAAGATTGCCCGAGTGCAGAATTGTCCAGACGCAGTATTGTCCAAACGCAGCATTGTCCGAATGCAGCATTCTCCAATTGCCCGAGTGCAGCATTGCCCGAGCGCAGCATTGTCCAGGCGCAACATTGTCCGAATGCAGCATTCTCCAATTGCCCGAGTGCAGCATTGCCCAAGCGTACCACTGTCCAAGCGCAGCATTACCCGAATGCGCCATTGCCCGAGTGCAAGATTGCCCGAGTGCAGAATTGTCCAGACGCAGCATTGTCCAAATGGAGCATTACCCGAATGCAGCATTGCCCAAGTACAGCATTGCCCAAGTGCAGCATTGCCCGAGTGCAGCATTGTCCAGGCGCAGCATTACCCGAATACGCCATTGCCCGAGTGCAGCATTACCCGAATGCAGCATTGCCCAAGTGCAGAATTGCCTGAGTGCAGCATTGTCCATACGCAGCATTGTCCGTACGCAGCATTGTCCGTATGCAGCATTGTCCAAACGCAGCATTGTCCAAACGCAGCATTGTCTGAGCGCACCATTGTCCGAATGCACCATTGCCCGAACGCAGCATTGCCCGAATGTGCGAACGCAGCTTTGTCCGAACGCAGCTTTGTCCGAACGCAGCATTGCCCAAATGTGCGAACGCAGCTTTGTCCGAATGCAGCTTTGTCCGAACACAGCATTGTCCGAACACAGCATTGTCCGAGTGCAGCATTTTCAGATTGCCCGAACAGAGCATTGTCTGAGCGCAGCATTGTCCATGTGCTGCATTGTTCGAACGCAGCCTTGTCCGAACACAGCATTGTCCAAACGCAGCATTGTCCAAACGCAGCATTGTCTAAACGTAGCATTGTCTGAGCGCAGCTTTGTCCGTGTGCTGCATTGTCCGAACGCAGTTTTGTCCGAACACAGCATTGTCTAAACGTAGCATTGTCCGAACGTAGCATTGTCCAAACGCAGCATTGTCCAAACGCAGCATCCTCTGGTTACTAGTCCAGTAAGATCACTGTCATAGGCCCTGGTTTCTAGTCCAGTAAGATCACCGTCATCTTCTGGTACTAGCCCAGTAAGATCGCCATTATAGCCTCTGGTTACTAATCCAGTAAGATCACTGTCATAGGCCCTGGTTACTAGTCCAGTAAGATCACAGTCATAGCCTCTGGTTAACTAAACTAAAATGGCAGGGGGATGGGAACCTATGCAAGGAGTGAGAGGAGGGGGAATCAAAGACAAGAACAAAAGACAGAAAGGGGAATAAGTAAAGTGATAGTCAGAGAAATCAAGGGCAAGAATCAAACAGGTCCTCAGTGAAAAATAGTGGGAACAGGACAAGTAATGTTAAAAAGACAAGCCTTAAGGCTTTGTGCCTTAACGTGAGGAGCATTCGCAATAAAGTAGATGAATTAACTGCGCAAATAGATGTAAACAGGTATGATATAGTCGGGATTACGGAGACATGGCTGCAGGGTGACCAGGGATTGAACTGAACATCCAGGGGTATTCAGTATTTAGGAAGGACAGACAAAAAGGAAAAGGCGGTGGAGTTGCATTGCTGGTTATAAAGGAAATTAACGCAATAGTGAGGAAAGGTATTATCTCCGACGATGTGGAACCTGTATGGGTAGTGCTGAGAAACACTAAGGGGCAAAAAACGAGAGTGGGCGTTGTATATAGACCCCTAAACTGTAGTGGTGATGTTGGGAATGGCATTAAACAGGTAATTAGAGACATGTAATAAAGGAACATCTGTAATTATGGGTGACTTTAATATGCATATAGATTGAGCAAATCAAATTAGTAACAATACCGTAGAGGAAGAATTCCTGGAGTGTATACGGGATGTTTTTCTGGACCAATACATTGAGGAACCAACGAGAGAACAGGCCATCCTAGACTGGGTGTTGTGTAATGAGAAAGGAATAATTGGCAATGTAGTTGTGTGAGGCCCCTTGGGGATGAGCAACCATAATATGATAGAATTCTTCATCAAGATGGAGAGTGACGTGGTTGATTCTGAGACTTGGGTCCTGAATCTTAATAAAGGAAACTACAATGGTATGAGGTGCGAGTTGGCTATGATGGATTGGGAAACGTTACTTAAAGGGATGACGGTGGATAGGCAACGGCAAACATTCAAAGAGCACGTGGGTGAACTGCAACCATGTTTTATTCCTAAGATAAAAGCGAAAAACTACGGATGCTGGAAATCCAAAACAAAAATAAAAATACCTGGAAAAACTCAGCAGGTCTGGCAGCATCTGCGGAGAGGAACATAGTTAACGTTTCGAGTCCGTATGATTCTTCAACAGAACAAAGTAAAAATAGAAGAGAGGTGAAATATAAGCTGGTTTAAGGGGAGGTGGGACAAGTAGAGCTGGATAGAGGGCCAGTGATAGGTGGAGATAACCAAAAGATGTCATAGACAAAAGGACAAAGAAGGTGATGATATTATCTAAGGAATGTGCTAATTAAGGGTAGAAAGCAGGACAAGCAAGGTACAGATAGCCCTAGTGGGAGTGGGGGTGGGGTGAAGGGAAGGGATCGAAATAGGCTAAAAGGTAGAGATAAAACAATGAATGGAAATACATATAAAAATAATGGAAATAGGTGGGAAAAGAAAAATCTATATAAATTATTGGAGGAAAGGGGGTGGGGATGGAGGAGAGAGTTCATGATTTAAAATTGTTGAACTCGATATTCAGTCCGGAAGGCTGTAAAGTGCCCAGTCGGAAGATGAGGCGCTGTTCCTCCAGTTTGCGTTGAGCTTCACTGGAACATTGCAGCAGGCCAAGGACAGACATGTGGGCATGAGAGCAGGGTAGAGTGTTGAAATGGCAAACGACAGGGAGGTCTGGGTCATGCTTGCTGCAATTGTACAGGGCCTTGGTGAGATCACACCTGGAATATTGTGTGCCGTTTTGGTCTCCTTATCTGAGGATGGATGTACTTGCTATCGAGGGACTGCAGCGAAGGTTTACCCGACTGATTCCTGGGATGGCGGGACTGACATATGATGAGAGATTGAGTCGATTAGGATTATATTCGCTGGAGTTCAGAAGAATGAGGGGGGAATCTCAAAGAAACCCATAAAATTCTAACAGGACTAGACAGGGTAGATGCAGGAAGGATGTTCCCGATGGTGGGGGAGTCCAGAACCAAAGGTCACAGTCTGAGGATATGGAGTAGACCATTTAGGACTGAGATGAGGAGAAATTTCTTCACCCAGAGAGTGGTGAGCCTGTGGAATTCATTACCACAGAAAGTATTTGAGACCTAAACATTGTATGCTTTCAAGAAGGAGTTAGATATAGCTCTTGGTGCGAAAGGGATCAAAGGATATGGGGAGAAAGTGGGAGCAGGCTATTGAGTTGGATGATCAGCCATGATCATAATGAATGGCAGAGCAGGCTTGAAGGGCCGAATGGCCTAGTCCTGTTCCTTGTTTCTATGTTACTAGTCCAGTAAGATCACTGTCATAGCCTCTGGTTACTAATCCAGTAAGATCACTGTCATAGCTTCTGTTACTAGTCTAGTAAGATCACTGTCACAGTCTCTGGTTACTAATCCAGTAAGATCACTGTCATAGCCTCTGGTTAATAGCCCAGTAAGATCACTGTCATAGCCTCTGGTTACTAGTCCAATAAGATCATCGTCATAGCTTCTGGTTACTAGACCAGTAAGATCACTGTCATACCCTCTGGTTAATAGCCCAGTAAGATCACTGTGATAGTCTCTGGTTACTAGTCCAGTAAGATCACTGTCATAGGCCCTGGTTACTGGTCCAGTAAGATCACTGTGATAGCCTCTGGTTACTAGTCCAGTAAGATCACTGTGATAGCCTCTGGTTACTAGTCCAGTAAGATCACTGTGATAGCCTCTGGTTACTAGTTCAGTAAGATCACTGTCATAGCCTCTGGTTACTAGTCCAGTAAGATCACTGTCATAGCCTCTGGTTTCTAGTCCAGTCAGATCACTGTGATGCCACTAGAGCTGACATGCACTGCTTCCTTCTTTGAGCAGAAATCAGCTTATGAACTATGAGGAGCACTGAAAAAGATCACTTTGCACACCCGTTATTGCCTGTAAAATCTCAAAATGAACACTGACCACTCAGAGGCACTACTTTATTCCCTGGTGTCTACATATACACAATAAAATCTATATATCAACACAGCTCAAGCTGAGAATTGCATGGGTATGCTGACAAAACAAGTGCACCTGATTACTGTCAAAGGAGACTTGTTTATGCAATATTACGCTGCCAGTCCATTCCCCTCCCAAATCTGTTGCCTTGATACGTTGCACATAGACACCAGGGCTACGGACTGGGTCAAATCCAATCCATTCTGACTGGCCAATATGATGGCTGTTTTCCTCGGATACGATTGGTCCATCATGTTGTTCTGTGTGTTTGATAATTGTAAATCTGCTAGCTCACAGCCTGGGTATAGACAGTCAGTCAATTCCAGTGTGGATGTGAGCCTGGGAGGTGATTGGTGCCTGGATCCATAGCATAGTGATGTAGGGATGGGTTAGACTGACCAAACCAACATTGCCTCCATCAGGAAACTCATTCTGTGAAGGAGTACAGCAGAAACTATATAGCAAGCCTAAGGGTGACTGATGCAAAACGAGATAGGTTAACGATTAGCTTAACTACATCATTTCCTGTGTTGTATTTCCATGCTGAGAAAGCTGAGGTTGTATTAAATATTACCAAGTTCCATTGCTCATACGAACAAGGAACAGTAACGGGTCATTCAGCCCCTTGAGCCTGCTCCTCCATTCAATAAGATCATGGCTTATCTGATAGTAACCTCAAATGTGCATCCCACCTACCATCGGTAACCTTTCATCCCCTTGCTTACCAGGAATCTATCCAGCTCGGCCTTAAAAATATTCAGTCTCTACTTCCACCACCTTTGAGGATGAGAGTTCCAAAGACTCACAACCCTCGGATTGAAAAAATTTCGCCTCATCTCCATTTTGAATGGTTGACTCCTTATTTTTAAATGGTGATCCCTAGTTCTAGATTCTCCCACAAGAAGAAACTGTCAAGACCCCTCAGGATTGACAGATTCACAGATTCTCTGTTTCAATTAAGTTGCCTCTTACTCTTCTAAACTCCAGCGGATATAAGCCTGTTCAACCTTTCTTCGTAAGACAACGCGCGCAATCCAGGTATTAGTCTGGTAAACCTTCTCTGAACTGCTTCCAACACATTTACATCCTTCCTTAAATAAGGTGACCAATACTGTACACAGTACTCCAGATGTGATCTCACTAGTGCCCTGTACAACTGAAGCATATCCTCCCTACTTTTGTATTCAATTCCCCTCACAATACATGATAACGTTCTATTAACTTTCCTAATTACTTGCATACTAGCCTTTTGTGATTCATGCACTAGGACACCCAGATCCCTCTGCACCTCAGAGCTCTGCAATTTCTCACCATTTAGATAATATGCATCTTTTTTATTCTTCATGCCAAAATAGACAATTTCACATTTTCCCACCTTATATGCCATCTGTCAGATTTTTGCCCACTCACTTAACCTATCTATATCTGTTTGTAGCCTCGTTATGTCCTCTTCACAACTTACTTTCCTATCTATCTTTGTGTCATCAGCAAATTTGGCAACCATGCCTTTAATCCCTTCATCCAAATCATTTATATAAATTGTAAACTGTTGAGGCCCCAGCACTGATCCCTGTGGCACACCACTCGTCATATCCTGCCAACCTGAAAAAGCCCCATGTATGCCTACTCTTTGCTTCCTGTTAGCCAGCCAATTTTCTATCCATGCCAATATGGTACCTGCTAAAACATGAGCTTTTATTTTCTGCAATAGCCTTTGATGTAGCACTTTATCAAATGCCTTCTGTAAATCTAAGTACAGTACATCCACCAGTTCCCCTTTATCCACAGCACATGTTATTTCCTCAAAGAACCCCAATAAGTTGGTTAAACACGATTTCCCTTTCACAAAACTATGTTGACTCTGACTGATGACCTTGAGCTTATCCAAGTGCCCTGCAATAACTCCTTTAATAATAGCTTCTAACATTTTCCCTACTTCAGGCTAACTGGCCTGTAGTTTCCCACTTTCTGTCTCCCTCCCTTTTTGAATAATAGTTACATTTGCTATCTTCCAATCTAATGGGACCTTCCCCGAATCTAGGGAACTTTGGAAAATTAAAACCAATGCATCAACTATCTCACTAGACACTTTTTTAAGACCCTAGGATGAAGTCCATCAGGACTCGGGCACTTGTCAGCCTGCAGCTTCAATTTATTCAGTACCACTTCTCTGGTGACTGCAATATTCCTGACTTCCTTCCACACTTCCATTTCCTGGTTTGTAGTTGCTTCTGGGATGTTACTTGTATCCTCTATAGTGAACACTGATGCAAAATACCTGTTCAATTCATTTGCCATCTCCTTGTTTTCCATTATCAATTCTCCAGGCTCACTTTTTATCGGACCAATGCTCAGGTTGTTAACTCTTCTCTTTTTAAAATATTTATAAAAATTCTTACTATTTGTTTTTATATTTCTGGCTAGTTTTCTCTCATACTCTTATTTTTCCTTGTTTGTCTTTTAGTTATTCTTTGCTGTTCTTTATATTCTGTCCAATCTTCTGACCTTCCACCTATCTTTGCACAATTATACGCTTTTTCTTTAAGTTTGATACTATCTTTAACCTTTCTAATTAACCATGGATGGTGTGTCCGTCCCTTGGAGCTTTTCTTACTCATTGGAATGTATCTATTCTGTGCATTTTGAAATATCCCCTTAAATATTAGCCACTGTATCTCTATTGACCTTAACCTAATTTGACAATTCACTTCACTTTCATGCCCTCATAATTTCCCTTATTTAAGCTTAAAAGCTTAGTCTCAGGCCCACTCCTCTCTCCCTCAAACTGAATGTAAAATTCAATCTTTTTATGGTCACTACTGCCTAGGGCCGCCTTCACTATGAGATCATTATTACTCCCATCTCACTGCACAATACAAGGTCTAGTATAGTCTGCTCTCTGGTTGTCTTCAGAACATACTGCTCTAAGAAACTATCCCAAAAGCATTCACTGTACTCCTCACCTAGGATACCTTCGCCTATCAGACTTTTCTAGTCTATATGTAAATTAAAATCTCCCATGATTATCACTGTGCCTTTCTGACAAGCTCCCATTATTTCTTCCTTTATGCTCTATCCTACCATGTGGTTACTATTCAGGGGCCTGTACACAACTCCCACAAGTGACTTCTTGCCTTTACCATTTCTTATCTCTACCCAAACTGTTTCCACATCCTGGTTTCCTGAAATTAGATTATCCCTCTCTATTGTGCTAATACCATCATTAACTAACAGAGCTATCCCTCCATCTTTCCCTCATTTCCTGTCCTTCCTAAATATCCTGTACCCTTCAATATTCAGGTCCCAATTCACGTCCTCCTGCAGCCATGTCTCTGTAATGGCCATCAAATTGTAATTATTTATTTCTATGTGCGCTCTCAGTTCATCTGTTTTGTTTCGAATGCTACGTACATTCAGATACAGAGCTTTTATTTTTATCCTTTTATTCTTTTTATAACCTCTAGTCTCATCTGTTGATTTACTGTTAGATTTATAATCTGTATCCCTTCCTGTCACAGTCTGTTTTTCATTTCCCGTAATAATATATTTTGCTTTTGCCTTGTCTCTACCCTTTGGTTTACCACATCTTCCCAAATTTGTTCCCTCGCCCCTACGATTTATTTTAAAACCCTCTCTGTTTCCCTAGTTACGCAGTTCGCAAGAACACCGGTCCCAGCACGGTTCAGGTGCGGACCGTCCCAACAGTACAGATTCCACTTTCCCCAGTATTGGTGCCAGTGCCCCAAGAACCAGAACCCACTTCTCCCACACCAGTCTTTGAGTCACGCATTCATCTCCCTAATCTGATTTGCTCTATGCCAATTTGCATGTGGCTCAGGTAATAATCCAGAGATTATCACATTTGTGATTATGCTTCTTAATTTGGTGCCAAATACTGACTATGCAGAACCTCCTTCTTTGTCCTGTCTATGTTATTGGTGCCTACATGGTTCACAACAACTGGGTCCTCCCCCTCCCACTGCAATTTCCCCTCCAGGCCTGAGCAGATGTCCTGAACCCTGGCACCAGGCAGGCAACACAGCCATCTGGACTCACACTCTTTGCTGAGGAGAGCAGTGTCAATCCCTCTGACTATACTGTCCCCTACTACCATTACATTCCTTTTTGCTCCCCTCACTTGAATAGCTTCCTGCACCATGAAAAAACCTCAAATCTGTTGGGCAATTGCAGAGGGTCACACTCCTGTGCTCCTGCCTTCTGAGTCCCCTTACCTGCCTCACTCACAGTCACACCCTCCTGTCCTGGACCACTGACCAAATCAGAAGACCCTGTCCTAAGATGTGTGACTGCCTCCTGGTACAAATAATCCAGGTAATTTACCCCCTCCTTGATGCGTCATAGTGTCTGCAGTTCAGCCTCCAGCTCATAAACTCTGAGCCAAAGCTGCTCAAACTTCAAACACTTACTGCAGACGTGTTTGCCCTGGATCAAACCCAGGAGCTCCCACATGCTGCAGCTGTGATAAATCACCTGTCCTGATATACTTAATGTGTTCTAATTAACTAATTATTTTATTCAATTATATACTTTACATTTGTTTTCATATATTTTATTAACCTTACCACAGCTGCTGGACTATTTTGAGCCTTAGGAATAGAATAAACCTCAGTCACTTACCAGATACTCACCAAATAACTAGCTTCTTTTCCTGAAGCAGAGTACGACCACTTTCTGAAGGCTGAGAAAGTTGGAAAGCAGAAAGCAAAAGAGCACCTATTTCCCTTCCTTCCCTAACTCCCTCAATTACCCAACACCCAGCACTCTATTCTAAGTTAAAAGCAAAATACTGTGGATGCTGGAAGTCTGAAACAAAAACAAAAATAGCTGGAAAAACTCAGCAGGTCTGACAGCGTCTGCAGAGAGGAACACAGTTAACGTTTCGAGTCCGTATGACTCTTCATCAGAACTAAGGAAAAATAGAAATGAGGTGAAATATATGCTGGTTGAGGGGGGGGTGGGACAGGTACAGCTGGATAGAGGGCCAGTGATAGGTGGAGGCAAAGAAGAGATTGCCAAAGTTGTCATAGACAAAAGGACAAAGGGGTGTTGACGGTGGTGATATTATCTAAGGAATGTGCTAATGGGGACATTAAGAGTATCAAGCAGGACAAGCAAGTAGCAGATGGCCCTACTGGGGGGTGGGGTGGGGGGAAGGGATCAAAATGGGCTAAAAGGTGGAGATAAAACAATAGAACGAAATCAATTAAAAATAGATGGGAAAAGAAAAATATATTTTTTTTAAATTATAAATTATTGGAAAAAGGGGGTGGGGATGGAGGAAAGAGTTCATGATCTGAAGTTGTTGAACTCAATATTCAGTCCGGAAGGCTGTAAAGTGCCTAGGCGGAAGGTGAGGTGCTGTTCCTCCAGTTTGCGTTGAGCTTCACTGGAACAATGCAGCAGGCCAAGGACAGATATGTGGGCATGAGAGCAGGGTGGTGTGTTGAAATGGCAAGCGACAGGGAGGTCTGGGTCATGCTTGCAGTAGGGAGGGAATTGTCCTGGGAGTCCTCAGCATCGACTCTAGACCCCATGAAGTCTCATGTCATCAGGTCAAACATGGGCAATCACCTCCTGCACCACCCCCTTTCCCAAAAGACTGGGTCTGCGGCAGGTGTGAGGGAACCAACATACTTGATCTTATCTTCACCAATCGACCTGTCACAAATGTATCTGTCCATGGCAGTATCAGTAGGAGTGACAATCACACAGTCCTTGTGGGTATAAAGTTCTATCTTTGCAATGAGGACACCTCCATTGTGTTGTGTGACATTATCACTGTGCTAAATGGGATTCACTAAAACAGATTTAACAGCTCAAAAGTGGGGATGTTCACTGAAGGTTGCACAATGCTCAGCACCATTCACAAACCCTTAGATAATGAACAAGTACAAAAACGTATATTTATATCATGCATTTACTTTCCCAAAGTGCTTGTTAGGAGAGTTATAAAGCTAAATTAGACACCGAGTCACATGAGGAGTTATTAGGGCAGATGACCAAAAGCTTGATCAAAACGATAAGTTTTAAGGAGTGTCTTAAAGGAGGAAAGCAAGATAGAGAGGCAGAGAGGTGTAGGGAAGGAATTCCAGAGCTTAGGACCGAGGCAGCTAAAGACATGGACACCAGTGGTGGAGCAATTAAAAAAGGGAATGTTCAAGAGGCCAGAATTAAATTAGCACAAAAATCTCAGAGAGTTGTGGGGCTGGAGGAGATTACAGGTTTAGGGAGGCATGTTGTTATGGAGGGATTTGTAAACAAGGATGACAATTTTAAAATCAAGGTGTTACTTGACTGGGCCCCAGCACAGGTCAGTGAACACAGGGGTGATAGGGGATCGGGGACTTGGTGTAGTAAGGAGACCGGGCAGCAGAGTTTTGGATGACCTCAAGTTTACGCAGGATAGAATGTGGGAAACGAGCCACGATTGCCTCAGAACAGTCATGTCTGGAGGGAGCAAAGTCATGGATGAGGGTTTCAGTAGCAGATGAGCTGAGGCAGTCTGTGTTCACATGCAGCAAGACCTGGACAATATCCAGGCTTGGGCTGACAAGTGGTAAGTAACATTCATGCCACACAAGTGTCAAGCAGTGCCCATTTCCAATAAGAGAGAATCCAACCATCGCCCCTTGACATTCAATGGCGTTAGCATCACTGAATCCCCCACTATCAACATCCTGGAGGTTACCATAGACCAGAAACTGAACTGGACTAGCCATACAAATACTGTGGCTAGAAGAGCAGGTCAGAGGCTAGGAATCCTGTGGCGAGTAACTCACCTCCTGACTCCCCAAACCCTGTCCACCATCTACAAGGCACAAGCCAGGAGTGTGATGGAATACTCCCCACTTGCCTGGATGAGTGCAGCTCCAACAACACTCAAGGAGCTTGACACCATTCAGGACAAAGCTGCCCACGTGCTTGACACTACATCCACAAACATTCACTCCCTCCACCACCGATACACAGTAGCAGCAGTGTGTACAACAACTAGATGCGCTACAGCAACTTGTCAAGCCTCCTTCCTCAACAGCTTCCAAACCTCTACCACTAGAAGGACATGGGCAGCAGATGCATGGGGACACCACCACCTAGAAGTTCCCCTCCAAGTCACTCATGATCCTGACTTGGAAATATATCACTGTTCCTTCACTGTCGCTGGGTCAAAATCCTGGAACTCCCTCTCTAACAGCACTGTGGGTGTACCTACACCACATGGACTGCGGCTCACTACCAAGGACAAACTAGGGTTGGGCAACAAATACTGGTCATGACAGCAATGCCCACATCCCCTGAATGAACAGAATCATATTTGGGCACAGTTTTGTGATGCAGCTTCATTTTCCATTTGTAAAATAGGTGATTTGGACTCAAACACCACATAATATTGCTCTGAGCACCAAAACACATGAAATGGTCACCATAGGAAAAGGAGGAGGCCATTTCAACCCCTTGAAGATGTTCTGCCATTTAATTTGATCTTGATTGATCTGCATCTTCAATCTGTTTAGCCACCTCGATTCCGTAACCCTTAGTATCCTTGCGTTTTCACAAGCGTCCAACAGCTTCATGGTGAATTTTACTAAATGTAGATGTTACTTCCAAGTTTGTTTAAACTGAATCGAAATTTCTAAGCTGCGTTTTGAAATTTCATTTTCTGGATTACTAGGCCTGTAACATAATCACTGCACTGCCATATGTATGGTAGGTGCTCAGTAGTCAAAGATCACCTAGTTCAACACAAAGGGCCTGGTTAGTTTGAGCATCAACAAATGCATCACATTCAGCAGCATGGTACAGACGAACCCACAGCTATGGTCAAATTACAGGCGGCTGTCATACAAAGGATTAACATTTCCCCAGTACTGTTTGTATGCAAAGTATCTCTGAAAGAGCCATCAGAACAATCAAGATCTTAATCTGCATTAGCGCACAATACCAAAAAATCCATGGCAGCAAAAACATCCCCATTTCCCTACTTTTCCATGGAGCTTTGCAAAGAATTGGGTTCAGTTTAAATCCCCTTTGATTAGTCTGGGTTAGTAATGTACTTCAACTGTGAAGAGTTAGGAGAAATGCAAATGCCCAGCTCTAACACACTGAATATTGCTATTCTACAATCGGTTTAATTACTAACTAAAATCCTTCACAAAACACCGACTAATCCACACTCCGGTATATGCCAAGGTGATTTGGGCACATTGCTGCTGCAATTAAAAAGAAACTCATTTTTAGTGCTGCTGGAAATGTGCCAGGAAAACAGATGATGCTTGCTTCTAGCCCCTCGATAGAAATGTTGGCTGTGAGCTGCAAATGAAAAAGTTACAAGTGGAATAAATTACCTGAGAATGCCGTAAAACAAATTTCCAGTGAAAACTGAGAGACCAGGATTTCTGCACTCCCCTTATTGGGTTATAGGTACGACATGTAATATTAGGGTGTTCAGTGCTGAAAGGGTTAATGTGTGCACCCCCTTGTTCTTGACTCCACCTCCCCCCAACCACAGGATATAGTTTCTCTCTATCCACACTACTAATCTTTTAATCACCTTGAACACCTCAATTAGATGGCGCCTTAATGCATAAGGGAATGCAAGCCTAGTCTATGAAATCTGTCCTCAATACTTAACCTCTTTAACCCTGCCCCCAAAGTGCCTCATCTGATGAACATTCCATCATATTCTCCATAGTAACACTAAATGCCAGGGATCCAATGAGAAATGAGAGAACATCAACTTTTAAAACCCAGAAATTCCTTACTATTGATGGCAGAGTGACCTTTAGCAAAGATCCACCTCCACTCTGGCCAGACTCCCCCACAGAGCAGGGAGCCCACCAGAGGCGTGTTGGTGCCCCTGATACTGGGAAACCAGGCAGCTCAGGGTTTGGGGTGCTCAGAGTCCTGCTGTGCTTGAGGCTTGTCTCAACTTTGCAAAAACAGAAGATTGAGACCAATATGTTTATGCAGAAAGGCTGGGTTGAGGTGGTTATCCTTGACAAGGTCTCTTCAACCTTAATGCATTGTGGGCCAGAAATCCCTGAGCTCCAAGTGAAAGCGGAACTTGGAGTCATTGCCTCAGTAATGTAATGCAATTCTCCACCATTTGCCCATGTCCAGCAAGGTTCCACTCAAAAAAAAGGCCAAAACATCTCTGCCAATTCAATAATAATCATTATAAGCATAGTTGTATCGTTTTGATGGAAGAAGAATATGTTATCATAGCCAAAGTATAATATGTGAAAACAATGTAAGAGAATATGGAATGTGGAAAGGTTATTCACCTCAAGGATGAAATCGAATTTTCTGTAGCTGCAGTTAAAACTTACAAGCAGCAAATACATTAAAATAAAGAAAGAATTGCATTTATATAGCATTTTTCACAACCACTGGATGTCTGAAAACACTTTTACAGCCATGAAATACTTTTGAAGTGTAGTCACTATTGTAATGTAGGAAACATCACAACCAATTTGCACACAGTAAACCCCTAAAAAGGACCAGATAATCTGTCTCTGTCATGTTGATTAAGGAATAAATATTAGCCAGGATGTCAGGGACAACTCCCCTGCTCTTCTTCAAAGTAGTGCATAAGGATCTTTCATAACCACTCAAGCATGCAGACTTGGTTAACATATCATCTGAAATACAGCACCTCTAACAGTGCTGTTCTCCCTCAGCACTGCACTGGAGTGTCAGCCTTGATTTTTGTGCTCAAGTCCTGGAGTGGGACTTGAACACAGAACCTTGTGAATTAGCGGCAAGTGTGCTACCAACTGAGCCACAGCTGACTCTAAAGCATGCACTATGGGGGAGAATTTCCTCAGACCTGCTCCTGATCATCCATTATAATTTCAGAAAAAACACAAGCAAATCATGTGAAAAACATCATAGCAGGAGAAGACGCAAGGAAATTCACTCCCTATGAAATTTCTTCCTCACCCACTCTAGGATGTCAATATACATACAAGGACAAGTCGCATAAGCTTGCTTGGTTCGCACAGCTCTACAGTACATAACGACAGGGTAGGCCATTCAACCCTTCTAGCCCATTGTGTCATTCATTGAGATCATGCGAGATCTGTATTTTAACTCTATTTGGTTACATGTAACCATTTATACCCCTGCCTAATAAGCATCTATCAATTTCAGTTTGGAAATTTTCAGTAGACTCCCAGCCTCAACAGAGTTTTGGCAAGGGAGTTTCACATTTAAAGAAGAGTGCAGAAGCAGAGGGGCTTACACTGTTTGCGCAGAAATCTTTGAAACTGGAAGAACAGGTTGAGAAGAAACTATTTGAAAAGCATGTGGGATCCATGTTTTTATAGAGAGATAAAGAACAAAAGTAAGGAAATTATACTAAACCTTTATAAATCATTGCCCAGCTAGAACATTGTGTCCAATTCTGGCTTTTGGAAAGAGTTCAAGGCCTGGGAGAAGGTGGGAGATGAATTGGTACCAGGCATGAGACACTTCAGTTATTTGGAGAGAATAGAAAAGATTAAGAGGAGATTTAATAAACGTATTTAAAATTATGAGGGATTTTGACAGAGTAATTAAAAAGACACTGCTTACACTGTCAGGAGTATCAAAGAACAAAGAACAAAGAAAAGTACAGCACAGGAACAGGCCCTTCGGCCCTCCAAGCCTGCGCGATGATATTGCCCGTCAACTAAAACATTTTGCACTTCCAGGGTCCGTATCCCTCTATTCCCATCCTATCAGTAACGAGAGGGTACAGATTTAATGCAAGTGAAGCAGAGGGGAGATGAGGAGACTTTTTTTTAAGGGAATGAGTTGTGATCTGGAATGCACCAGCCGAAAGGGTGGTGGAAGCAGATTCAATAGTAACTTTCAATAGGAAATTGGATAAATACTTGGAAAACAAAAAATTGCTGGGCTAGGGGGTAAGGACAGGGGAGTGGGACTAATTGGATAGCTCTTTCATAGATCTGACACAGGAATGGTGGGCGGAATGTCTCCCTTCTGTGCTATATCATTCTAAAGGTGTAGGAAAGTCCTAAATATCTACTTTGTAAGTGTGTTTAAGATTTTGTCACATCTTGAGTAGATAGGTATGGTAAGTATTAATGGAGCCCCATATACAAATCAGTCCATTTATTAGTGAGATTTTAAAGAGTTTTGTCTTCCGTGCAAACCAATTGACATAAAAAACAACAGTAGGAATGAGTCAAAATGTCACTGCTTCTACCTGGTTGATATTTTTCAAGGTCATGAGCATGAGCAATGAATAATGGCGAAATAGTCAGCAGTGTAAGCCTAGTGCTGCCCTGCTATGACCAGCTTATTGACATCAGTCACTGAACAGTGAACTCGAATGGGAACCCTGGCTGATTTCTTTTCTCTTTTTGATCAAGGGAACTGAGGCCAGAATGTGCACCCCCTCCCCCACTAGTGGTGTAACTGAGATCAGCCAAAGCAGCATAGTTTAGAGTAGGAGGATGTAAATATGATGGGGGGAGATGTAGAGCAAAGGGGCTAACATCAGAAGCATTCATGATGCTGATGTAATAATGATGTCAGATCACATGAGCGAGTAAGAGTAAGAGAGATTTTGAAGAGAGCAGAAGCTCGTACCTTGTGTGGTGGTCCAAATGTGTAAGTACCTGCTGTAAATAAATAGTTCTGGTTAAAAAGACTATGGGCTCGAGCAGTATACTTTTGGCAGACCAGGCAATCCCCAAACCCTGTCTAAACCCCTACCACACAACAAAACACTTAGCACATAACCAGGGATCCTCTTGGTCCTTAAGCTTAAATTCCACACATTTAGAAACTGCTCATTAACGTTCAGCCTATTTTCTTGCTGAGAACTGCTGAGAATATTAGGAACACGTGTAGGCCATTCAGCCCATTGAGCCTGTTCCTCTACTCAATTTGATCATAGCTGACCTGCAACCTAACTCCATTTACTAGGAATAACTCCATACCCCTTGATTTGCAACAACCACAGCCTTTTTTTATTCATTCATGAAATGTGGACATCACTGACTAGGCCAGCATCTATTGCTCACCCCTAATTGCCCTTGAGAAGTTAGTGGTAAGCTGCTTCCTTGTAGTCCACATGGTGTAGGTACACCCATAGTGCTGCTGGGGGAAAGTTCCAGGTTTACACAACCCCTAGTGTGAAGAAGTGCTTCTTAATTTAACTCCTTAAATAACCTGGCTCCAATTTTAAGATGTAAGAACTCTTTGGTTGTGCAGGGATGACTTTACGTGTAAATAAACCTTGAAACCACACCTAGTAATGTCGTGTCCTGTTACTATTAGGGGCTTGTGGTGCTTATCTTTTGAAGGCAGAGGAATAAGTATCTCGAATATATGTGGAAGCATATTGCACAGGGGTCAGCAAGAAGATAGAAACTGCTGAATAAAGATATCAGGTCTAAATCAGGGAGAAATCCATTCATGATATGTAGTTTTCCAGCAGATGGCAGCAGCATTCGCACACCAACATTGTTCTGTTGAAGGGTCATGAGGACTCGAAACGTCAACTCTTTTCTTCTCCGCCGATGCTGCCAGACCTGCTGAGTTTTTCCAGGTAATTCTGTTTTTGTTTTTGATTTCCAGCATCCGCAGTTTTTTTGTTTTTATTCCCCATTTCTTGCCAGCTGAAGTCATTACACTTTCAGGTCAGATGAAGAAATTATGTTGCAGACTCTGATTAAGAATTCCCTGGTATACTGTCTAAAAGCCAAGTTGCAGTAAGGGCATGTTGTGGACAGTATTTTACGTGATAGTGCTTATTAATGCAGCACTTCCATTAAAAGGTGTGATATCAGATATCAAAATACGCTGGAGACTCATGTTCTGATTGTGTCATATATGCATGTGTGTTGATTATCTACAACAGAATTACAGCCACTGACTCGATGTAGAGTGGGACAGGGCAGCACCCCATTCAATCTCATCTCAGAGGGAACACTTCCTCAACCCATCGCTTCTGTCTAAAACTGAGGAAGGAGATTCACATCAGCCTGCAATCCCCCCTCATATTTAAACTGAAACTCTGACACATTGTACAGGTGATGTAGCATCTCCACCAGGCAGCCCTCAATAGAAATCAAGCAAAGGAAGGGTAACTGTAGGTTTATTTTGCTTCAACTGCCTCCATCTAGAGTTTCTGCAAATCCAAGCAGAAGTGCAAGATCCATACAGTCTAAATATTTTAAAAGAAGACAAGTAGAGTTTTATTTACGTAAAGGATAAGGGTGACAGCAGGATGTGAAAACCAGTCTTGAGGTATTTGAAAGTGTAAATGGAACCAGTGAGAGCAATAAAACAACAATAAGCCCTTTGAATGTTATTATTACATCATCCTTTTTTATCTTTCTGGACCCCTACATCTGTTACCAGACCCCCATTCTAGAGAAGTGGGCAACTCAGTTCTACCAGCTTTCTGACAGATATTGCTTTTCAGGAAGGAGATTGCAAAGGGGATCCTGAGGTGAAGCAGCCTCTGACCATCTGGACCCCTGCAAACTCATGCAAGCGGGCAAATCGTCTCCAAAAGGAGGCTCTGCAGAGATTGGAACTGACAAATGAGAGTGACTCTATATCCAAGGGAATGAATCTAAATCCAATGGGAGTGAATCTAAATCCAATGGGAGTGACCCAATATCCAATGGGAGTGAATCTAAATCCAATGGGAGTGACTCTATATCCAGTGGGAGTGCATCTATATCCAGTGGGAGTGCATCTATATCCTTTGGGAGTGCACCTATATCCAATGAGAGTGATTCTAAATCCAATGGAAGTGGATCAATATCCAAGGGAAGTGGATCTATATCCAAGGGAAGTGGATCTATATCCAAGGGAGTGACTCTATATCCAATGAGAGTGACCCTATATCCAATGGCGATGAATCCAAATCCAATTTTTATGAACTATGATTACTTGTTTTATTGGTATCGGCATCACAATCTAACAGCTGTCGCCATGATTTTTCTATAGGTCAGTTATCCGTTACAGAGGGAGTTCCAGGATTTTGACCCAGCGGCAGTGAAGGGATGGTGATATATTTCCAAGTCAGGATGATGAGTGGCCTGGAGGGGAATTTTGCAGGTAGTGGTGTTCCCTTGTATCTGCTGCCCTTGCCCTTCTAGATGGTAGAGTTTGCGGGTTTGGAAGGTGTTATTGAAGAAGGCTTTGTCAGTTGCTGCAGTGCATCTTGTAAGTGGTGCCCACTGCTGCCACTGTGCGTCGGTGGTGGAGAGAGGAAATGTTTGTGGATGTGGTGCCAATCAAGCAGGTTGCTTTGTCCTGGATGGTGTCAAGCTTCCAGTGTTGTGGAGCTGCACTCATCCAAGCAGGAAGTATTCCATCACATTCCTGACTTGTTCCTTGTAGATGGTGGACAGTCTTTGGGGAGTCAGGAGGTGAGTTACTCGCTGCAGGATTCCAAGCCTCTGACCTGCTTTTGTAACCACAGTATTTATATAGCTGGTCCAATTCAGCTTCTGGTCAATGGTAACCACCAGGATATTGATAGTGGGGCATTCAGTGATGGTAATGCCATTGAATGTCAAGGGGCAATGGTTGGATTCTCTCGTTGGAGATGGTCATTGCCTGACACTTGTGTGGCACGAATGTTACTTGCCATTTGTCAGCCCAAGTCTGGATATTGTCCAGGTCTTGCTGCATTTGGACATGGACTACTTCAGTATCTGAGGAGTCATGAATGGTGCTGAACATCGTGCAATCATCAGCAAACATTCCCACTTCTGATCTTATGATGGAAGGAAGGTCATTGATGAAGCAGCTGAAGATGGTTGGGCCCAGGACACTACCCTGAGGCACTCCTACACTGATGTCCTGGAACGGAGAATGCTGACCTCCAACAACCACAACCATCTTCCTTTGTGCTAGGCATGACTCCAACCAGCAGAGGGTTTTCTCCCTGATTCCCATTGACTCCAGTTTTGCTAGGTCTCCTTGATGCCAAATTCGGTCAAATGCTGCCTTGATGTCAAGGGCAGTCACTCTCACCTCACCTTGGGAGTTCAGCTCTTTTGTCCATGTTTGAACCAAGGTTGTAATGAGGTCAGGAGTTGAGTGGTCCTGGCGGAACCTAAACTGAGTTATTGTTAAGCAAATGCCGCTTGAAAGCACTGTTAATGATGCTTTCCATCACTTTACTTGTAATTTTATAATCTTTGTGCAGTCAGCGTGCTTAAATCCCACATTACAGCTTGAAAGGAAAAAAGATTAGTGCTTTGGGGTGGGAGCCAGGGAATGGGACTAATTGAATAGCTCTTTCAAAGAGCCAGCACGGGTGTGATGGGCCACATGGCCCCGTTCTGTGCAATATCATTGTGATTCTAAAAGTACAGTATAATTTTCTGGTACTGAGCTAATGCATGACATAGAATTAGATCATTAAAAAAATGGAAATTCCTCATTGCTGTTGAGGAACTGCAAAAAATCACATGATACTGGATATGGCAGAAATTAAGCAAATGGACAGAATCGACAACTGACCAAGGAATGGCCAAAGGTTGGCATAAAGTATCGATTGGTTTTGAATAGAAATAAAAACATTGAAGTTAGTTAAAACACTGGTTGTTGATTTGGAAAAACAGAAAATGTTGGAAATACTCAGTAGATCAGGCAGCATCTGTGGAGCGAAAAGCAGAGTTAATGTTTCAGGTCAGTGGTCTTTCACCAGAACTGGAAAAAGCTAGAAACGTGATGGGTTTTAAGTACAGAGACAGTGGTGGACAGGACAGGGAGAAGGTAGGTGATAGAGTGGAAGGCAGGAGAGATTAAATGGGTTGGCAACAAGAGGGTGATAGTGCCCCAGGCCTTCCAATCTCCAGATCATCAGAGACTGGATGTACCACCCAAGATGCACATTAGGGCCTCGCAAAAATCAGTGTGCTGACCTTTGTGGGAACTGCCCAGGGAGTCTGAACTTCTGATGGGCAAGTCCCCTGCTCCCAGGACGTTCCGGGAAAGTCAGACTTAGAACAGTTCTGCAGTACCTACCTGTATAGTTAACCAGGAAATATATTAGACAAAAAAATCTTAGTCGAAGTCCTGGGTAACTATACAACTGACCCCCCCAATCAATCACACTGATCCCCCAGTTTCCCCCTTGATCCCTCTCTACTCATCCTGTCCCAACTGTCCTCCAAAGCCCCCAACTCACCCAACCCAACCATCCCCTACCTGACTAGCCCTACCACCCTACTAACTCCTGACCTGACCAGCCCCTGACCTGACTACCCCTCTTGACCTGACCCACCATCCACTCATCTACCTACCCCCTTACACACCTGCCACCCTACCCAGCTACCACCCCACCATCATACCTCACCCACCTACCCATTCACTCATCTACTCACACAGAACATTTAAACTTGCCTTATTACAGCTGGTGCCATAAAAAGGGGGTATGTCTTCTGCATTCTCTTCATTGCTCTCTGCAAGGATTCCTGCACTGAGGGAGTTCTTCTGCATTGCCGATTGGAAGTCAGAACCTTTTCAAGGTATCCAGGTGAGTGGGTAGTTTTAGGTCTGATCAGCATCAGACGCAGCAATTCCGATTATGATTGGAATATGATTGGAAGATCTGAGCCATTGAAACAAACAAAGCTGGGTCTACAGGAGGTGTAAACTGAAAGAGGGGGATCTTAACCAACGCTGTGCACAACTGGAAGCCATGATTATCATTCAAAAACTTCTGTCCATGTTCTAACTCACACCAAATCCCATTCACCCATCCATCACCCCTGTGCTCGCTGACCTCTGTTGACTCCTGGTTAAGACACGCCTTCATGTTAAAATTCTCATCCTCGTTTTCAACTCCCTCTATTGCCTCACCCCTCCCTCTCTCTAATCTCCTCCAGCCCACAATCGTCCAAGATCTCTGCATTCTTCTAATTCTGGCCTCTTGAACATCCTGATTTTAATTCACCAGTAATGGCCGGGCCTTCAGCTGCCTGGACTGGAAGTTCTGATTTCCCTCCCTAAAGCTGTGTCTCTCTATCTCACTTTCATCCTTAAAGACACTCCTTAAAACCTACCTCTTTGACCATCTGCTCTGATGTCTCCTTATATGTCTCAGTGTTGAATGTTGCTTCATAACACTCCTGTAAAGAATTTTGGGATGCTTTATAACGTCAGCCACACCTGACTTGCTAGTACTCTCTGAATCAGGAGCTTGAGGACAACAATCTAAGCTGGCATTCCAGATCTGATGTTAAACCAAGGTACAAACTGCTCACTTGGTGGTTTATAGGCAGAGGTCCATTTACCGAATCAGGCAGCAGAAGACATTCTATGAATCAGGACTGTTTTATTGTTAAATCATAGTTCAGTATAAACACCAGCTCTTCCCTTCCGCATCCTCTCCCTGTCCAGAAACCAATTACCCTACTGGGGAAAAACCCAGCTCTTGAGTACAGGCTTCAATGAGCATCACCTGCTCTCAATTCACCCTGATTTACTCTTAAAGGGACCTGCATTTCTAACATCACTAAGATTGACTATCCCGCTGTCCTGGCCAATCCATCCTGTCCTTCAATCAACATCACAAAAACAGATTATCTGGTCATTATTGCACTGCAGTTTGTGGGAGCTTACTGTGCATTAATTGGCTGCTGTGTTTCCTACATTACAACAGTGAGTACACTTTAAAAATACTTCATTGGCTGTAAAGTGCTTTGAGATGTCCAGTGGTTGTGAATATATATATATACAAATTATTGTTGATTGTGGAAGCTGGTGGTTTGTGGTTGCCAAATTTCTGATAGTCTCTTACCATCAAGCTGACTGCAAAAATTAAATATTTTCATTGGGACTATTTTGGGAGGAATGTGTAAACTCCCTTTACTAATGGAAAATAGAAATTAAGTAGAACATGATTCTGTGGAAAGCAACAGAAGCCAAGGGAATGTTAAAGTATTTCTGATTGAAAAACAGATCTTCTCTTCTTTTCTTCTCTGCCGATGCTGCCAGACCTGCTGAGTTTTTCCAGGTAATTCTGTTTTTGTTTTGGATTTCCAGCATCCGCAGTAGTTTTTTGTTTTTATCTTTGTACAAACCTGTGATAACAGATATTGTTTGAAAGAATTTATCTTTACTTATTTTCATGTTCCTAGATGGCAAAAAGCATTCAGCATCTATGAAACACTGTTGAAATGTAGTCACTGTTGTTCCATAAACAAATGTAGCAGTTGGTGTTTGTACAGAGGGACTCTAAAAACAACAATTTTGGTCTCCTTATTTAAGAAAAGATATAATTGCAGTTAGAAGCAGTTCAGAGATGCTTCACTTGACTGATACCTGGATGGCGGGGTGGGGGGTGAAGGGGGTTTATCTTATGAGGAAACATTGGACAGGCTTGGCCTGTAAGTATTGGAGATTAGAAGAACGAAAGGTGATCTTAATGAAACATGGAATATCCTGAGGGGACTTGACAGGGTGGATGCTGAGAGAATGTTTCCTCTTGTGGGAGAGACTAGAACTAGGGCACACAGTTTAACAATAGGGGATCTCCCATTTTAGATGGAGATGAGGAGATTTTTGGTCTCTCAGAAGGTCACGAGTCTTTGGAACTCTCTTCCCCAGAGAGCGGTGGAGTCAAGGTCAATGAATATTTTTAAGGCAGAGGTGGATAGATTCTTGACTGACAAGGGAGTCAAAGATTATCGGGGTTTGACAGGAAAGTAGATTTGATGCCACAGTCAGATCAGCCATGATCTTATCAAATGGTGGAACAGGCTGGACGGGCCAAATGGCTTATTCCTGCTCCTAATTCATATTCTTGTGTGTATCAACTTGAGAATGACTATTAAATCTATTCTGGATGGTGTTGGTTGGTAAATGTTGGTCTGGACACCAAGAAGAATGCACCTACTCTTCTATCATGCCATGGAGTCTTTTACATCAACCTGAAAGGACAGACAGGAGATTGGTTTAATGTCTCATTCTAAACATAGTGCCACACGCCCTCGCTACTGCAGTGAAGTATCTGCTGATGGTAAATACTCAACTTCTGGACTGAAGATTGAATTAATAATGTGGTGGATACAGACGAGAGAGTGAAGAGAAGGACTTGCTGCATTGGGCGGAATCGTCCGTGCCCGCTAGCGTCAGGCATGTTCGGCGGCGTGAGTGGACAATATGGTGAGAAGGCCTAAAATCGGTTTCGTGACATCGTGAAACCAGTTTGCAATTGTCCAGCCAGTCTGTCGAAGGCAGGCCGTGTTCCCCGCCATTGGACATCAGGAATCTCACTGTAATACATCAGCATATCATTATAAGGCCAGCCTACTGGAATCATTCCTGAACTGGATCCTCCAATCATGCTGACGTGTTTCACAACAGCATATATCAGGTGTACGCTTGACAGGCTGCACTTTGAGGGGAACTCGGAGTTGAGTACTCAGTGACATTGTGCAGCACTCACCCTGTAAGACTACAAGGCTGAGGCGCGTTGGAGGCATGGGGCAAGGGCTGCATGTGCAGGGGTGGGGGGGGGGGGGGGAATGGAAGCGGCCACGCACTAGGGAAACCTGTATAAAGTGACCATTCCTCTGCAGCTGTGACAGTTCAGACACAGACACATTGGCATGAATGGAGTCGGGACTCTACTTATCTGCCCACTCAAGCAACACAGAGGCATGAAAGTGCCACCAAATGCTCCAGAGCTTTTCATCCCTCAGGCACAGACTGCAAAGTAATGAACATTTTAGTGGACTGCAGAACAGCTGGACGACTGGGCACATTGTACAATCTCCTTGCTAAAGCTGGCCATGGAGCAGTCACTGCTGGAGGTGCTCACTGCCCCTTGCAATGTCATCATCCCGGCCTGGACCAGTCTCCCCCATGGTTCAAGCTAACAGTGCAGCCTTGCAGTGTGGGTTAGGAGAATGCCTGTGCCTGAGCTGAGAGCACAGCATGCAGTCCAATGGGCAGAGCTGTTGCCAGTCGGTCAGGTGGAGTGGGGTGGAGGTAGGTGGGGTTTCGGGCAGCCATGCAGCGCAGTAAACTCTGGCCATCCAAGGGGTGGCCAGCACTCTCTAGGATGTGTTAAGGGGCCTTCAGAATTAACCTAGAGAGGTTCTTACTACACCCAAGCTCATCCATGCATCTCTCTCTTTCAGCTTGCAGGAGGAGTATATCAGGATCATGAAGCCTGGTGACCTAACTGTATGCCTCGTGGCTTACAGAGAGCAGAGACAACGGAGAAGAGAGTAATGGAGGCGTCTGGCTGTGCAGAGGGAGGAGCAGCACCCTGAGGAAGAAAGGGTGGCTGGGGCTCCCGCACATGCCGCTGAAGAGCCACATTGAGCCATTGCTGGTTGGCGCCTAGTGACACCCAGGGTCTATAGATGCCGCCTTTCATTCCAGCACTGCAGTGTCACCGAAGACTGCGCATGTCCAGGGAACTGGTCAGTCACATCTGCCAGCTACTGCAGGATTTGACACCACATGGACATGGAGGACGCCCGCTGCCAGTGGCCATGAAAGTGACCATGGTGCTCAATTTCTACGCCAGTGGCTCCTTTCAGGGCTCCACAGGTGACCTCTGTGGGATATTACAAGCCTCCACCCACAAATGTGTCCCTGAGGTCATGGATGCCATCTTTACAAGGGCACACAACTTTGTGCATTTCGCCTGAGACCAGGACAGCCAGGAAGCAAGGGCCATTGGATTTGCCCAGATCTCGGGTTTCCCACATGTGCAGGGTGCAATCAACTGCACTCACATGGTGCTGAGATCTCCATCACAACAAGGGGTCAACTATGTCAAGCACAAGGGCTTCCATTCGCTGAATGTGCAGCTGGTATGCGACCATCACAATATATCCTGTAGGTCTGCACACGGTTTCTAGGGATTGTGCACGACTCAAACGTTCTCAGTCAGGCACAGATCCCTGACATCTTCCAGGGTCCACAGAAGCTGCAGGGTTGGCTCCTCAGGGACAAGGGCTACCCATAGAGGCCGTAGCTGATGACACCCGTGCAGCGGCCTCAGACTGCAGCAGAGAGACGGTATAATGAGGCTCATGCAGCAGCTCGCAATTTGGTGGAGTACACCTGAAGGTGTGGTTCTAGTGCCTGGACCGGTCTAGTGGAGACCTGCAATACAGTCCACAGGCATCGTCATCACCTGCTGTGCCCTTTACAATCTGGCACTGCAACGGGGAGACTAGCTGGCTGAGGAGGAGATGGAGGAGTTGGAGATCTCCACCGAATGAGGAGGACATCAACGGTGATGAGGTTGAGGAGGTCCTCAAAGGCAACGATAATGGGGATGAGGCAGGCACACTTGGGAGGCCCTCCTAGCTGCTGGATTTGTGGAGGATGATAACGACATGCAGTGAGAAGACACCATAGATCCTCACATCGCATCTATGAATGTTTGACTCCAGTCTGGCTTATAGCAGCACCAATACCCTCTGTGAGAATGCTCCTGTCATGGAGACGCAGTGGAGGCCCTAATAGTCGCTCAATTGCAGAATAATGATGACAACATGCAGTGAGGACACTCCATAAACCTTCACATAGCCTCTGAGAATGACTCCTGTCTGGCCGAGGGCAGCTCGCTTGCGCTCCATGATCAGGGTCATATCAGAGAAGCAGCCATGAAACTTTAGAAGCATCTGATCCTTTGTCTGCCTTCAGCACCTGAGCCCTTCAGGAGCTGCAGCACAGCATCAGTGGTCATGGATGCTGATGAGATGGGGGCCAGC
The DNA here is from genome assembly GCF_964194155.1 of Cetorhinus maximus. Lineage (NCBI taxonomy): Eukaryota > Metazoa > Chordata > Chondrichthyes > Lamniformes > Cetorhinidae > Cetorhinus > Cetorhinus maximus. Next base: position 50,217,877 of record NC_135883.1, read on the forward strand.
CCCACCTTAAAGGTGCTGAGAGCACACAGAGTGAATGATGAAACTCTGTGGTGCCTGCCCACTACATTCTGTCAGCAATGACCAGCACTGCCAAGGTGCAGGCATCAGTAATGTGTCCAGTGAGTGTGAGGCCAGACCATCACTTTGGTCTGAAGGCTGCACAAAGCACAGGTAAGAGGCCCTTGACTGAGACACCTGCCTTTATCTTTTGCAGAAAGGTTTCACATTTGAGTGACAAGAACACTGCTCATCAGAACAAGGAGCCATAGGTAGGGAGGTATTCTTGGGAGTTTATTGACAATAGTGAACAGGACAAGTGATTGACACCCGTGCCCAGGCAGTGCAACTGCAGTTTCCCTTTAAGAGGCTGCCTTTTACTTTGTCCCTTGATTTGTTAATTTAATTTATTTGTTTTATAACAAAAGAGTTACATATTCTTGACTTTCCTAACCCTGCCGCTACGTCTTGGTGCTCCCCGGACATCCACAGCGGAGGTGGAGGCAGCCTGCTGACTGCAACACCCTGTATGTGATGACCTTGGCGGGTGTCCTCTGGAGGGCTGAGACCTGGATACCCTGGCCTGCTTTTGGGGTCCTGCTGTGTAGCAGTGGCACCCTCCTCAGCCTGTGAAGCTGGAGCTGCTGGGATCACAGGAAGGGGGGAATCGGATGGGCCGGTCACTCCCAGAGTCACCTGGGTGGATGAGCCTGGGGTGCGGACCTGCGGATTCTCCTCCCTATGGGTGCACAGGGGCCCCTGGCTGACTCCTTGAGAAGCGGGGTAGCTGGAGTAGATCGGGCTTCCCCATATCCCTCTTGCATACACGCTGTTGGAGGCCAACTATGGCATCAGTGATGGAGTCGAGCCCATGCAGCAGTGCAGGACTGATGTCCTAGACCAAGGTCTCCAAACCAGCTGCCATCCTTCTAGTGTTAGCCTCGGTGCGTTGGCATGCCGGCGCTAACACCTGAAACTGAAGGCAGATGGACTCCTCCATCGTGCATCACAACCTGAGGAGTGCAGCAGACATCCCTTCCTGATGTTCCAGCGCTTGCCTTTTCAGCTCCAGCAACTGTGACATGACCGAGCCCAGAGGCTCCTCGCCTGACTTGGACTCAGCAAATTTCTAGCCTCCAACAGTCCTCCAAGTGCTAGAAACCTGGGAAGTCCTTGCCATCGCCTGCTGTGGATCAGGCAGTGTGATGTGCTCACCAGATTGTGACCCCAAGGCTACTCTAAAAGCTTAGGTCCCACCGAGGTGTGTGTCTCTGCACTGGTGGAGGGTATGGATGAGTGCTGTGACGGGACTTCAGGGAGGGTTTCAATGGATTACTCTTCTGAGCTTTCCTTGGGACTTGATTGGAGACCCTGGGTTGTGGACTCGCTTGGCTGTTTCCCAGATGTGCCTGTGAAAGCAAGGAGAGATAATTATTTATTTATTTTTTACTTAGTTCTGTTGAAGAGTCATACGGACTCGAAACGTTAACTGTATTCCTCTCCACAGATGCTGCCAGACCTGCTGAGTTTTTCCAGGTATTTTTATTTTAGTTTTAGAGAGAGATAGTTAGTGCATGGCAGAGGCCTGTGAAAGAGGACACATCACTCATGGCACGGTTGTCTGATGGATGTTACACTGCTGGACCCTCACTTGGTAGAGCAGCGCTGACCTCACTGTCAGCACAGGATTGGTCCAGATCCTTGCCGGCCAGCTGGATGGCTCTATTTTCAAAGTCCGTGAGGACCTTGATTTCAGGCATTCCTCCACTGGTCTGCGACCTCTCCCTCTTGTGTGCCAGCCTGTCCTGCATGAATACAGATTGAGAAAGTGTAAGCAGGACGCCTGCCAGGCCAGATGATAAGTATTTCTGGCCTGTGTGGGTGGTGAGTGGTCCCAAGGACAGGATGAGGACAATGACGGTGAATGTGAGAGAGTGAATGGTGATGTCCCTTGAATTGGCAGTGAGTGAGGGTCCTGTGGATGTGTGATGGGTTTGTGAGTGAGAGTTGAGAGTGATGAGAAGAGTGACTTACCCTGGCGGAACAGAGGAGATCATTCATCATCTTGCGGCACTGGGTCGCTCTCCTCTTTTGCAGGGCATTGGCACTGACCAGCGCTGCCACTGCCTCCCAAGCCAGGTTAGTGCTGATGCTGCCCATCCTGCGGCCAGGGCGGGGATAGAGGACATCACAGCGGGCCTCCACGGCATCCAAAAGGCACTCGAGGGACCTGTCATTAAACCTGGGAGCTGCAGTCGTCTTGCCTTTTGGGTCAGCTGTCATGGGCTTTAAACATTGAGAGGTGCATGCACGGCTGCAGTTTAAATATGGTGCCCGGCGTGATGAAGGGACAATGTGATGGCAGACAGGCGAATGAGAGCACGCCCGCCATGGAAATGGCGTGTTTCCCAGGAATGCATACATAATATGGTGGGTTCAGGATAATATGGTGTGAAAAGCTGCCATTGCGGCCGGCGAGTAAAACACTGTTTTACCTGCCTGCTACCACATTTAGTGCAAATCTGGGATGATTCCACCCATAATCTGTTTACCAGGAAAAAAGTCTGAAAGATACAGTGTGCAATTATGACTTTAAACTTGAAGAAAGTTAGAGAGATTCACAGCCAGTCTGACACTATTAACAGGCTTAACATATCAGCCTCATCTCTTGGCCATTACCAACACTGCAGCACTTTCTTTTCAGTATTTATTTTAATTTAATTTCCAGGGGATTTATTTAGCCTTCATTTAAAACAAAATTCTGTTCAAAAGCTAACTATTTTGGGGGCGGAACTTGTGTCGGAAAAATTCATGGTCACAAAAAATAAACCCTCAAGAAAATCTTTCACGCTTATCCACATCAGGAGGGAAAATGAACGGAAAATTGGCAAATGGACTGAAAACACTGACTCGCTGAGTGAATGTGCTGTACATTCTGAACTCCACAGATCAGAAAGACCATCGTTCAGTTGTGCTGATCACATCATGAGGGGGAGGGGAATAGAGCGATCTGTGGTTAGAGTGGGTAGAGCTCAGAAGAGGAAGAGAAAGCTTATGTACAGTATAAGCTCTAACATACGTCAGCAGTAAATTCTACAGATACCTATGTAATTTGCCATGGAAACAGGCCATTAAAATTGAACTCAGTGCCTGTGCTAGGGAGAGAAAACAACTCAGCCAGGGTTGCAATTTCCTATTATTACATAGAACGTGCAGCACAGAAACAGCCCAGCTGGTCTTAACTGGTATTCACGCTCCACACGAGCCTCTTCCCACCCCCTCTTCATCTATCAGCATAACTTATTATTCATTTATCCCATATTTATTTATCCAGCTTCCCCTTAAATACATCCATAATATTCTTCTCAACAGGGAGTACCCTGTGGCAGCGAGTTCCATATTTTAACTGTTGACAGGGTGAAGTAATTGCTATCTACCATCCATCATCTAAACAATATGTGTTGTCACAAAGATGTGATGTATACATGTGTGATATTAATCTTTAATTTCATTGGCTGATCAAAAAATATTGAACTACTTTTAAAGGACTTTTAAAAAGTAAGCAAATATACAATCTTAAGATGGCTGCCACAAGTCACCTGATGTCTGGTATTACAAGTAGGCCAGTTTATGAAAGGTTCCAATGCGGATTACAATTAAGATATGCCAAGAGAGCCTTCCATGGAATTTCACTTCTGTTGATGTCAAGAATTACTTCAAAGATGTACTGAAACTGTACTAGCTCTTACCTTTTGCATTTTTATAAAGCTATGCTCTCAGGCAGGCACAGAAAGTCTACTGGGACAATGGCTATATAGAAGGTGTTCTTCATAGCTCATCACAGGGAAGAATGATCCATTCAGAAGTGATAAAGTAACTAATCACCTAGGCCATAAAAAAATAACCATGGTCTGTCCAGACATGAGTTAATACATCATCTTTGAAATCAGCATGGGGAGAGAGGTCATGTGACCATTTTGTAATGACTTTTGTTACAACAACCAAGCTGCTAAAACAGTCTGGAAGAAATCTGCCAATGGAATGGTAACACCATCTCACTCTGCCTTCCCTTTCAAATTCAAGACCCTATCTCTGTTACAGTTTGAAATCCATCACAGAGATAGAGAATTTCCATCAAAGGGAACATCAAGTGCAATATCAATTTTTGGAAAAGGTGGATTATGTTTAAAAAAAAGAGACTGTCCCCAGAAATTGCAGTTTACATCAGCCTTAACTTCACTGGAATTTCCGAACCCCATGGAAAAAAATCCTACCTCAGCCACAGACACCAGTCAAGGACTCCTAAACAGTGAACTCTCTATTTTTTTCCTTTTATCAGTGAATTTTAATTTGGCCAAGAAGTAATCTCCTACTGTATAACTTGTAATTTTGCATGCTTATGTGGTGTGTGTGTGTGTGTGTGTGTGTGGGGCGGGGCGGGGGGGGGGGCGGTGTTGAGGTAAAGGTTGGGGCATGTGTTTACATTTTTAAATATATTTATATCTTTACCTCATTTTTAGCTCAATAAAAACTAACCCCTTTGTGTTTAAATTCAAGAAAGCCTGTTGGGCTTAGTTCTTTGAAATCAGCACATAAATTGTTAAGTATAGACACTGAATCAATACCTTCTTCCTCATAAATTACGAAAAAAAACCTTGTTACAATCAATCGGGGAGTGGGAAGGAAAGGCCCAGCCCAGACATGCATCTTCACGGGTCACAACAGTGTGCAGTACCTTGATGTCATGGAAGTAGAGAATTGAACATGGCTTTGGTTTCTCTCATGTTAATATATCCTGCCAAGAATCAGGACTTCAATTGGTGCATGTAGAATGGGTTCTTGATAAGGTGTTGCAAGGCAGTCAATTTCCTAGAACCACCTAGACTGGAACATCCTATATTCAGACTGGTATTTATTCACTGGTGAAGTTTCAGAACAAGATTATTCTGGCACACGGGACCCTACATCATAGGAAAGATTTGCAGAGCTGAACTTGTTGTCTTTAGTGAAAAGCAGAGTTGATACAGACACAGGTAAACTGCAAGGACAGAACTCGAGGAGACAGATAGATTGCAAGATAGATTTTCTGCTGTCAGAGAATCAATCCATGAAACAGATTCCCAGCAACAGGAGTTAACATTTCAAATAATAAGGATAAGTTAGAAAAATGTCTGGTTGGGGATGTGATGTGGGGAGCTGGGTAGAAACTAGGTATTGCTTCTAACAGTCAAAGACAGTGTGATGGTTACTGTGTTACTGGGTCTGGTCAATGCAACAGGCCATGGCTGAACAGTGGAGATATGGGGATGGATGAATATTTTGAAGTTTTGATTGATTACCTCTGGTACACGTGGAATGAGTAAGCTTGGTGGATTGAATGAATACTTCACGTCTGTCTTCACCCAAGAGAGTGAGGATGACAGTATGGAACTCGGGGAGAGAGACTGCGAGGTTCTTAAGCAAACTGATATAGGGAGCGATAAGGTATTGGAGGTGTTGGCAGGCTTAAGAGTGGACAAATCTCCAGGTCTGGATGATTTGTGTCCCAGACTGCTGAGGGAGGCAAGGGAGGAGATCGCAGGGGCTCTGACCCAAATTCTTAATTCCTCTCTGGTCACGGGGGAGGTGCCAGAGGACTAGAGAAGAGCTAATGTGGTTCCGCTATTTAAGAAGGGTTGTAGAGATAAGCCAGGGAACTACAGGCCAGTGAGTCTCACATCAGTGGTAGGGAAACTATTGGAGAAAGTTCTGAAGGAGAGTATCTATCTCCACTTGGAGAGGCAAGGTTTGATCAGGGATAGTCAGCATGGCCTTGTCAGAGGGAGGTCATGCCTAAGAAATTTGATTGAATTTTTTGAGGAGGTGACCAGGTGTGTAGATGAGGGTAGTGCAGTTAATGTAGTTTATATGGATTTCAGCAAAGCCTTTGACAAGGTCCCACATGGGAGACTTATAAAGAAGACAAATGCATATGGGTTACAGGGTAATTTGATAAGGTGGATTCAAAATCGGCTTAGTTGTAGGAGACAGAGGGTGATGACAGAAGGATGCTTTAGTGACTGGAAGCCAGTGTCCAGTGGTGTACCACAGGGATCTGTGCTCGGTCCCCTATTATTTGTCATTTATATGAACGAGACATAGATGACTATGTGGGGGGTAGGACTAGTAAGTTTGCGGATGACACAAAGATTGGTCAGGTGATTAACAGTGAGGTTGAGTGTCTTGGGCTACAGGAAGATATAGACGGGATGGTCAAATGGGCAGATAAGTGGCAGATGGAATTTAACCCTGAAAAGTGTGAGGTGATACACTTTGGAAGGAGTAATTTGACAAGGAAGTATTCAATGAATGGCATGGTACTAGGAAGTTCTGAGGAACAAAGGGACCTTGGCGTGTGTGTCCATAGATTTCTGAAGGCAGAGGAGCACGTTAGTGGGGTGGTGAAAAAGGCATATGGGACACTTGCCTTTATCAATCGAGGCATAGATTACAAAAGTAGGGAGGCCATGTTGGAGTTGTATAGAACCTTGGTGAGACCACAGCTGGAGTATTGCATGCAGTTCTGGTTGCCACATTATAGGAAGGATGTGATTGCACTGGAGGGGAAGCAGAGGAGATTCACTAGGACGTTGCCTGTGATGAAACATTCAAGTTATGAAGAGAGGTTGAATAGACTTGGGTTGTTTTTGTTGGAGCAGAGAAGACTGAGGGGCGGCCTGATCGAGGTGTACAAGATTATGAGGGGCATAGACAGGGTGGATAGGGAGCAGCTGTTCCCCTTAGTTGAAGGGTCAGTCACAAGGGGCATAAGTTCAATGTGAGAGGCAGGAGGTTTAGGGGGGATGCGAGAAAAAACTTTTTTACCCAGAGGGTGGTGACGGTCCGGAATGCACTGCCTGGGAGGGTGGTGGAGGAGGGTTGCCTCACATCCTTTAAAAAGTACCTGGATGAGCACTTGGCACATCATAACATTCAAGGCTATGGGCCAAGTGCTGGTAAATGGGATTAAGTAGGTAGGTCAGGTGTTTCTCACGTATTGGTGCAGACTCGATGGGCCGAAAGGCCTCTTCTGCACTGTGATTCTGTGTTTCTGTGATTGGCTGTACTTTCATCTGATCTTGTGTTTCCTTCTTTCTTTAATCAATGAAGAATCTTCCATCTGGTTTTCACCCTTGCAAACTGCAGAATATAAGTGGTTGGATTTGAGCCCAGTTTCTTGGTGGTGCTGTACCATGTTTTACTTGACACGGGTTGTGCGGGCAGTCTCCCTTTCTCTCTCTCTCCCTCTCTCTCACTTAGGTTAGCTCGTTTGGAGTTTGTGAAAGTGACCTGGTTTGATATTCCCAGTCATTTTCCATCTGTCCCCATAAGAATCAGATAAAAACAGGAGAAAATTGAAATCCTTTTAAGGCATGTAAAAAGGAAGCATGTTTCGATAAGAACAAAGATATCAAGAATATATTTATACTTACAGGATGATACAGGTAAGTTTTTATTTATTGTCCATCCCTGGTTCACCTCAGCTGTGAACTAAATCGAGCGGGCCAAATCTTCTGGTCTCCCGATGGTCAGAGACCGCATGAACAACTCAAGATGCGCATTGGGATGCTGTAGAAGTCATGACATGCTGACTTCTGTGGAAATTGCCTGGGGAGTTTCAAATTCTGACAGGCAATTCCCCTGATCCCCAGGACCTTCCGCGAATGTCACCAACTCTGAGATAGAGTTGGAGACTTCGGACAATTGCGTGGTACTTACCTGAATCGTTACCCAGGAAATGTTGGACTGAAAAATCCCAATCTAACTCTTGGGTAATGACAGAACTGACACACCAACTCTCCACTCAATCGAAGCACCCGCCAACCATCTGCCTACATTTCCAACCCAACCTGACTACTCCTCTGACCTGACCTGACCTCCCTCAGTGACCACCTCACACAACCTGACTACCCCTCTGACCCAACCTGACGCCCCCCCCAACCACCCTACACCCCAGACCCGATCCAACTTCTCCCTGGCCCCGCACCCAACCATCCCTGACCCAACCATCCACCCAACTTGACCACCCTGTCGATCACTAGACAACCCCCCGACAACCCCACTACCCCCTGAACACCAGAATACTCCCAACTCGATCCAACTAACCCATGATCATCTGACTTACCCCTGACCCAACCCAGCCACCCAGGATCCAACCACTCAACCCAACCCAACTACTATCCCGAAACAGCTCCCCAGATACCCACCTCACCCACCCACACACTCACCTAAACACCCTACCCATCTACCGACTCACCCACCCACCCAACTACCTCACCCACTCACCTTCCCTACCCACCTCACCCGCCCTGCCCATTCACATACTCATCTACTCACCCAATCATTCACTTATCCATTCAGTCATCCATTCACTAACATTCAAGGACTGGACCTTGACATTTACCACAGGGCAGCTAGTGCTATAGAAAGGAGATGCAGCACTACACATTTCTTTGACAGCCAGGATTGGAAGACATGACCACATCACAAAGGTGTGCATCCTCAGTCCACATGAATTTGGAAAGGAATCTCCTATTTTCGTTGTGTGCCAGCTATCTTGCCATAATCGACAATGTGTATTTATATAGCACCTATCACGACCACCAGACATTTCAAAGTACTTTACAGCCAATGCAGTATTTTTGAAGTGCAGTCACTGTTTTTTTATTCTTTATTTGTTCACGGGATGTGGGCATCACTGGCTAGACCAGCATTTATTGCCCATTCCTAATTGCCCTTGGGAAGGCAACCCTCCCTCTTCCCTTTACTGTATGTCTGCCCACACATCAGATACTAAATGTTGGATGAGAGCAGGGTCAGCCTTTTTTTACTCATTCATGGAATGTGGGCGTCGCTAGCTAGGTCCATCCCTAATTGCCCTCGAGAAGGTGGTGGAGGGCTGCCAACTTGAACCGTTGCAGTGCATTTGGTGTAGGTACACCCACAGTGCTGATGGGAAGGGAGTTCCAGGATTTTGACCCAGTGACAGTGAAGGAACAGCGATATATTTCCAAGTCAGGACGGTGTGTGGCTTGGAGGGGAACTTTCAGGTGGTGGTATTCCCATGTGTCTGCTGCCCTTGTCCTGCTAGATGGTAGTGGTCATGGGTTTGGAAGGTGCTGTTGAAGAAGCCTTGGTGAGCTCCTTCAGTGTATCTTGTACATGGTACACACTGCTGTCACTGTGCGTCGGTGGTGGTGGGAGCGAAGGTTTGTGGATGGGGTGACAATCAAGTGAGCTGCTTTGTCCTGGGTAGTGTCCAGCTCCTTGAGCCTTGTTGGAGCTGCACTCATCCAGGCAAGTGAGGAGTATTCCATCACACTCCTGACTTGTGCCTTGTAGGTGGTGGACAGGCTTTGGGGAGTCAGGTGGTGAGTTACTCGCCACAGAACCCAGCCTCTGACTGCTCTTGTAGCCATTTATATGGCTAGTCCAGTTCAGTATGGTAACCCCCCGGGTGTTGAATAGTGGAGGATTCAGCGATGGTAATGCCATTGAATGTCAAGAGGCGATGTGTATTTATATAGCGCCTATCTCTCTTGTTGGAGATGGTCATTACCTGACACTTGCGTGGTGCGAATGTTACTTGCCACTTGTCAGCCCAAGCCTGGATATTGTCCAGGTCTTGCTGCATTTGGACATGGACTGTTTCAATATCTGAGGAGTCGCAAATGGTGCTGAAAATTGTGCAATTATCAGAGAACACCCTCACTTCTGATCTTATGAAGGACATTGGTGAAGCAGTTGAAGATGGTTGGGCCTTGGACACACTCCTGGGATATCACTGCAGGCGTTCCTCTGGATATGATTTCTCCAGAGATGATTTAACTTCAACAACCACAACCATCTTCCTTTGTGCTAGGTATGACTCCAATGAGTGGGGAGTTTTCCCCTTACTCTCATTGATTTCAGTTTTGCTAGGGCTCCTTGATGCCACACTGTCAAGGGCAGTCACTCTCAGCTCATGTTTGGATCAAAGTTGTAATGAGGTCAAGAGCTGAGTGGCCCTGGCAGAACTCAAACTGAATGTCAGTGAGCAGGTTATTGCTGAGTAAGTGCCGCTTCATAGCACGATCGACAACTTCTATTACTGTTATAATGTAGAAAATGTCACAGCCAGTTGGTGCACAGCAAGCTCCCACAAACTGCTATGTGATAATGATCAGACAATCTAATTTCATGAAAGTGATTGAGGGATAAATGTTGGCCAGGACATCGGAGATAACTACAAAAAGCTAAAAGCTACTGCGGATGCTGGAAATCCAAAACAAAAACAGAATTACCTGGAAAAACTCAGCACGTCTGGCAGCATCGGTGGAGAAGAAATCAGTCAACGTTTCGAGTCTTCATGACCCTTCTGCCAAGGGTCATGAAGACTCGAAACGTTGACTGATTTCTTCTCCACCGATGCTGCCAGACGTGCTGAGTTTTTCCAGGTAATTCTGTTTTTGCATCGGGGCTAACTGCCCTGCTCTTCTTCAAAGAAGTGCCATTCATCTATCTGAGGGGACAGACATTGATTTAACATCTCATCCTAAAGACGGCACCCCCAACAGTGCAGCTCTCCCTCAGGACTGCACTGGAGAGTCAGCCTGGATGTTTGTGCCCTAATCCTGGGCTGTGAATTATGAGATTTCTAAAAGTGAATACACGATTGAAGATATATGATCTAGATCTGCAAACACAATTAACTGTACACGTGACGTGGACACCAACAGGCTTTTGAAAACTTTGCAGCGATCAGGGAATTTGAGGATACAAGAAGAAACCTGTCGAGGCTGAGGATCAGAAGCTTCCTTTCCCCAGACTAGTGGGGAAGTAGAACAGAGTCTTACTCAAAGCTGCTAATTCTATTTTGATTAAGTCCTTTTGAAAAAGAAATGTTTAAGAGCAGGATATAATGTAATAAGGATAACTACATAGGTGATTAATGTGGGTCTGTGAATGAATCAGTTATGGTATGTACAACCTGGGTTAGAAATCTGCACTAAGATCCTGTAATCTTGTAAAGTGTAGAGAAAAATTGAACAGATCTGTACTTGCCTCTCTCAAAAGATCAAGATAGCTGCATTGAATCCATAGTAAAGCAAGTTATACATTTTCTTTGAACTGACTTGGTGAGCTGAATGCTATTGACCTGATCCAATTCCTAAACACAGTATTTTCAGTTCTGAACAAAACAGAAAATTAAGTTCCTTCTGGAGAAATTGGCCTTTTATCATTTTAGTTAAGAATTCTAAAGTCGTTTCCCAGAACCTTTTGAATTAGTGAGATTGAGCAAAATTTCCCCAGATTTCATTCCTACAACTATCAGAAGCGATGTAGAAGATGCCAACTTTGGGACAGGTCTGAGTTTGCAACATTGTAAACTGCAACGTGGGCTGCAGTGACTTTGTCATTTACCAGTTAACAATTGGCCTAGCACACTGTAAGTACATGGGACCGTCTCATATTTAAACCTTTAACTATTGTAGCAGCATCAGATAGTAAGATAGAAAAATAAGTCACTACCCAAGGACTGTACGATCAATTTGCATTTGTGGTATAATTAGGTTCCTAGTGCAACGTAATCATGTAGATTAATAGTGTGATAACCTGAACTAGTCTGTTAAATTAGCCCCTCTGTGTAAAGCACAGCTTTTTGAACTTTCCGACAAACTAAAATCCATTGAAATGACTAAATCCTTTCATTGCAGCAAATTGAAACACAAAATGCAATAAAGAATAGAGAGTTTCTGAGGTAAAAATATATTTGATCCAATTTTATTGAGGCTATTGAGGTAATGTTTTCACTTGTAAGATCATAAGATTACAACAATTAGGAGCAGGAGTAGGCCACTCGGTCCCTCGAGCCTTCTCCACCATTCAATAAGATCATGGCTGATCTGATTGTGGCCTTAACTCCACTCTCCCGTCTGCCCTCCATCACACTTCACTCCCTTGTAGATCAAAAATCTGTCTAATCAGCCCTGAATATATTCAATGACCCAGTTTCCACTGCTCTCTGAGGAAGAGAATTCCAAAGACTAACAATCCTCTGAGAGAAAAAAATCCTCATCTCCATCTTAAATGGAAGACCCCTTATTTTTAAACTGTGCCCCCTAGATCTAGATTCCCCCATGAGGGGAAACATCTACCCTGTGAAGCCCCTTCAGAATCTTGCATGTTTCAAGAAGATCACCTCTCATTCTACTAAACTCCAATGAGGCCCACCCTGCTCAACCTTTGCTCCCATGACAACCCCCCTCATCCAAGGGATCAAGTTAGTGAATCTTCTCTGAGCTGCTTCCAATGAAAGTATATCCCTCCTTAAGTAGGGAGGCCAGAACTATACACATTATTCCAGATGTGGGCTCACCAATGCGCTAAACAGTTGTAGCAAGACTTCCCGACTTTTATGTTCAATCACCCTTGCAATAAAGACCAAATTACATTGCTCTACCTGCACGTTAACCTTTTGTGATTCGTGTACAAGGACACCCAGATCCCTCTGTATTGCAGCTTTCTGCAGTCTCTCTCCATTTAAACAATATTCTGCTTTTCTATTCTTCCCGCTAAAGTGGACAACCTCACCTTTGACTTGTAGCAAATGGGCGTAGCATAAGAAATAAAATAAGCGAGGTCGAAGGACAAACTGAAAGGATATGATTGCTGTTACTGGCTAAAAACTGGGCATGTCCGGAACTCACATGTTCCAGACTACAAGATGTTTTGAATGGGCTGAATGGGACATTTGGAATGGAGAAGCAGTGGAATATTGATAAAAGAAATGATTGTAGCCATAGAAAGAATTTCAGTAAGGGTGATCAGATGGTGGTGATAAAGTAAACACTCCAGATGGCAGGATGTGACTAATGGTGTTGCTGAGGGTTCTGTACGGGGGCCTCAGCTTTTCACTGTAAATATCAATAAACTGAATGGAGGTATATCCAGGCTTGCAGATACAAATTAGCAGGAACAGTAAATTGCGAAGGTGAGAGCAGGAGATTACAGAGCGAATTAAATAGATCAAATGAATGTGGCAGATAGAGTTCAGTGTAGGGAGCTTTACTTTTTATTTATTTTTTCTTGGGGTGTGGATGTTGCTGGCAAGGCCAACATTTCTTGCCCATCCCTAATTGTCTTTGAACTGAGTGGCTGGCTGGCTAGATCATTTCAGGGCAGTTAAGAGTCAACCACATTGCTATGGGACTGGAGTCACGTGTCGGCCAGACTGGGTAAGGACGGCAGATTTCCTTCCCTAAAGTACATTAGTGCACCAGATGGGTTTTTACAGCAATCGGTGATGGTTTTGTGATCACCATTACTGAGACTAGCTTTCAATTCCAGTTTGTTTTTGTTGATTGAAGTTAAATTTCAAAATTTGCAAGTTTTGGTGCTGGGATTTGAATCCATATCCCCAGAGCATTAGCCTAGGCCTCTGTCACTAGTCCAGTGACATTCCCTGCAAGATCATTTACAAGGCTTGGTCTTTACCTTAAGGGGGCTTGGAACACTGAACACTGAAGTGATATTTCAGTTGTATAGAGCCTTGGTTAAAACCTCATCTGGACCAATGCTCAGATTTGAACATCACACCTCAGCAAGGATATATTGACCTTGGAAAGAGTATATCACAGATTCACAAGAATGCCAGGGTTTAAGGGATTAAATTATGAGGATGGGTTACTTTCTGTAAATTCATAAGGTAGAGGAGAGTTCTAATAGACTAAATACAGTGAAGCTACTTATTTTGATGGAAGAGACCAAAACAAAACAGCACAATGTTAAAATTAGAGTCAGGCTATTTAAGAGTGAAACTGTGAAGCACATTTTCACACAAAGGGTAGTGGAAATCTGAAATTCTCTCCCCTGTGAGGCTCTGAATGCTTGGAGTCAATTCAAGATTTCAAAACTGAGTTTGGAAAATTCATAAAAGAGAGACTTGCATTTATATAACGCCTCTTATGACCACTGGGCATCTCGAAGCATAGCCAATGAAGGACTTTTTGAAGCACTGACATGTAACATAGGAAACTGTGAAGCCAATATGAATACAGCAAGATCCCACAAACAGCAATGTGATAATGACTGGATAGCATGTTGGTGTTGATTGAGGGGTAAACATTGGCCAGTACTCCAGGGATTCTAGCTGATCTTCAAAATAGTGCCATGGGATGTTTTTTGTCCACCTGAGAGATAGGATCAAGGACAGTAGATAGAGCTGAGATACAGTTCAGCCATAAAAGGCAAAAAGGCTTGAAGGTTAAATAGTTGCTTCTCATTTCATTGATTTAGCAAATAGCCATTTAGATTAATTGCTGCATTTTTCATTCTGTTGATTTTGAACAAACAAACTTACCTAATATTTTTGCAAAAGATCGATCATGAAGAGAGACTAAAAGCTAAAAAACTAAAAGTTAATATAAAAGCTACAACATTTCCAGGATTAAAATTACATTTGAATGTCTGTAATCTCCACTGGTTCTACTTGACTTCAACCCTTCCCTTAAAATCGTTCATCTGCTCATTAATGTCATTACTGTTTGTGAGGGAGCTATTATGTTTCATCAGAGACTATACTTCCAAAGTACTTTATTGACTGCATTCGGAGAGTGTCATGAAGCTATTAATGTATATAATATGACTGGAAAATATTTTTCTTTTAAAATAGAGGTTTAGTCTGTGGGTGTGTGTCTTAATTGGTTTAAAGCAGCTAGTCTGGGTGTTTTGATGTGTACTAGTTTTGAGGTGTAAACAGAGAAGTAGAGTGTATTTACATTTTGTTGAATAGAGCATTCAAGAAGTGAGGTGAAATCTGGCACCTAGCTAGCAGAGGCCAAGCAATATGTTTATATTACTAATAAAATTGATACTATGAAAGGGGTTTTATTGTTAGAAGAAGTGGTTCAAAGAGGCTGGTGATACAATGAGAATTTACATTCAATGAGATGTGCTGGATATAACCAACAGCAGTTTTCATGTGTACAGGGCAGAGGCAATGTAAGATCAAAGCAGCTGTAAGCCTACAACTGTCTCCAC
The DNA here is from genome assembly GCF_964194155.1 of Cetorhinus maximus. Classification (NCBI taxonomy): domain Eukaryota; kingdom Metazoa; phylum Chordata; class Chondrichthyes; order Lamniformes; family Cetorhinidae; genus Cetorhinus; species Cetorhinus maximus. The sequence goes on from NC_135883.1 coordinate 50,232,934, forward strand.
AGGAACCAAAGTAAGAGGAACCTCATTTTGAATTCCTAAGATGAAAATGCTTTGCCTGGTGCCTGGTTAAGTCTATGAGTGCTGTTGCCTGAATGGAGATTAGTTTGGGAATGTGTTAAAAGTTATGATAGTAGTAAGTTGTAGCCATGTGTATGTGTTTAATGTGCTGTAACTTAATAAAATGTTTCATTTAGTTTAATCTAAAACCTCTCAAGAACTGATGGCCTGATTCCTGAATTTAGAGCTGCATCTTGAACATACCACTTAAAATTATAGGTTATGACAGTTGTTCAAAGTTTCCCTCTGGGATTTTTAAATAACCCTGCTTTACCAACTGCTGGGTCATAACAACGGGGGGCTCTAGTGGGATAAAAATATTTCTAATTCCTTGGTTGGTTTGGAATTGGTGAATCTTAAGGTTACGAGTATGAGAGGCACTTTGAATTCAGGAACTGGTGAAGTATTTTAGAAGTGGTGAGACTGCAAAATGGCTTTGGCAATTGCTAAGGATCTGGAAGTAGAAGAGACTGATTGGGTCGGAGAAAATAACCAAAAGTAAGTGAACAGAGTTGGCAGATAAGTTAAAATTGGCGTTACCTGAGGGTGCTAGGAAATCAAATATAATTAAGAGTATAGTACAGCTTCTACAGTTGGAAGTGAAACCTGACACTAGTGAGTCATAGCTGGAGGTAGTGAGACTTCAGTTGCAAATGAAAAAGCTTGAATTAGAAGCAAAGGACAGAGAAATGGCTTTTAAAGGGGAATTAGAAATTGTGAAGATAGAGGAGGAGGAAAGAGAAAGAGAGAGAAAGAATTCCATCTGAAAATGTTGGCAGTTAAAAAAGAGATGCCAGTAGGTGAGGAAGGATTTATCTCTAGACTAGAACCCAATGGGGAGATGTTTAAATTTGAACAAATTCTTCCAAAGTTTGAGGAAAAAGATATTGAAGCATTCTTTATTTCATTTGAGAAGCTAACTAAATGGCCATGAAATAGATGAAATGGCCATAGGAAAACTGGACGTTATTATTACAGTCTAAGTTGTCAGGTAGGGTGCTTTAGGTATATGCTTCGCTATCAGGAGAAATGTCGGCAAATTATGATGTGCTGAAAAAGGCTATTTTGAGTGCATATGATGGTTCCTGAAGCATACAGGCAGAAATTTAGGAATATGAGAAACAGCCTGGGCAAACTCATATTGAGTTTGAAAGAGCAAAACAAAGTAATTTTGACTGGTGGATACGGGTGTTAAAAATAGAAACAAACTATGCAGCTCTTAGGGAAGTAATTCCTTTGGAAGAATTTAAAGATTCAATCCCTTCAGTAGTGAGAACTTGTGGAGGAACAGAGGGTTGATTCTGTAAGACAAGCAGCACAGATAGCTGATGATTATGAGTTAGTTCATAGAACTAAACCTTTTTTTGTCACCCTTTCAAATTGGAAAAGGATAAAAAGTGGGAAGATGAAAGGAAGGCAGGTAGTCAGGGAAGAGGAGTAGCTGGAAGTTCCCAGGAAGTTTTTGCTCAGAATAAAAAGGAAGGTGCTGAAGGTAGAAGTGACATTTGAAAATTGAGGTGTTTTCCTTGTAATAAAGTGGGGCACATAAAGTCAGTGTGTTGGAGACTGTGGGAAAATCTGTTGGAAATTTTGGGGTACAGAAAAGCTCTGGAAGTAAAATTACTGGGGCTCTGACGTTCAGGCATAGGAGAAACTAGTGGTTTGTGTACAGGTGAAACAGGGAGAATCAGTGATAGGTGAAGAAGTGGGAATGTGTTCACAGTTTATTCAAGAGATTTCTGAGGAGCAGGTTGCAGAAATGTTTAAAGATTTTGTATGTGAAGGGAAAGTCTTTCCATGTGTATGGGCTGGAGTAGGTAAAGATGTTAAAATTTTAAGGGACACAGGGGCTAGTCAATCCTTAATGTTGTGGGATAGTGATATTTGTTGTTCACAGGGAGTGTTACAGGAGAAGATAATAATCAGTGGGGTCATGGAGATGCTAAATCTATTCCATTGTGAAAGGTAAATTTAAAAAGCAAATGGATGACAGGTAAAGTTATAGTTGGAGCAGTAAAAAAATTGCCCATTGCAGGGGTTCGATTTATTCTGGGTAATGATATAGCTGGATCACAAATGTAGGTGATGCCTAAGGTAGGTGAGCAGCCTGTTAGAAGTATTTTCAACAGAAGTGTTACAGAAGGAGCACTCTGGATTGTTTCCTGATTGTGTTATCACGAGATCAAAGGCTCATAGGGATGAACAAGACAAACGAAATAAGCAGGCAATTCAAATGCAAGAAGACGGTGTCAAAATACAATTAGCTGGCACTGTGTTTAATAACATTGTTCAAGAGGAAGGAATACAGTACAATTCAGCTGAGGTGTTTAGTTCAAAGAGGTTAATGGAATTACAAAAAATGATTTGCAATTAAAACAGTTATATCGGAAAACTTATTCTGAAACAAAAGCAAAATGCATTCCAGTATGTTATTATCTTCAGGAAGGTATTTTGATGAGAAGGTGGAGATCGGATCATGTCTTAGCAAATGAAAGCTGGAGGGAGGTGCATCAGATTGTTATCCCATTAGGATATAGAAATGAGATTCTGAAGATTGCTCTTGAAATTCCAATGGGGGGACATTTAGGAATTAGGAAAACACAAGAAAAGATACAGAGGTTTTTCTTGGCCAGGATTGCATAGGGATGTAGTCAAATTCTATAGAACCTGTCATACATGTCAAATAACAGGAAAAGCACAAGCAGTGATTAAGCCGACGCCTTTAATCCCAATACCAGCATTTGAAGAACCTTTTACCAGGGTCATGACTGATTGTGTAAGACCCCTCCCTAAGACTAAAAGTGGAAATCAGTATTTAATGACACTAATGGATGTGTCTTCCAGATTTCCTGAAGCAATATCTTTAAGGAATATTATAGCTGAGAAGATTGTGGAGGAGTTAATTAAATTTTTTACAAGATATGGTTTACCTAAGGAAATACAATCAGATCAGGGGTCAAATTTTATGTCACAGCTGTTTAAGGAAGTAATGAACAGTTTGGGGATAAAACAGTTTAACTCAACAGCTTATTATTCGGAGTCACAAGGAGCTTTGGAAAGATGGCATCAAACTTTAAAAACTATAAAAGTGTACTGTCAGGATTATGCACAGGATTGGGATACAGGAATTCAATTCTTGTTATTTGCTATTAGAGATGCTCCTAACGCATCAACTGGTTTTGGTCCTTTTGAGCTAGTTTATGGTCATGGGGTATGGTGACCACTAAGCTAGGGAACATTTAAAGACATCACAGCAAATGATGAAAGTGAAAACCGATAAGAAAGCTAAAACTCGCAGTTTGATCTGGGGAGAAAGTATTAGTTTTGTTACCAGTATTAGGTGATTCATTAAATGCAAAATTTAGTGGGCCTTACAGGATTGAAAAGAAATTGAGTGAAGTAAATTATTTAATAAATAGAGTCATACAGTCATAGAGGTCTACAGCACAGAAAAAGGCCCTTTGGCCCACCGAGTCTGCGCCGATCAAACAAGTGCCTGACTATTCGAATCCCGTTTTCCAGCACTAGGCCCATAGCCTAGCAAGTGCATATCCAAATACTTCTTAAATGTTATGAGGGTTTCTGCCTCTACTGCCCTTTCAGGCATGAGTTCCAGATTCCCACCACCCTCTGGGTGAAAAAACTTCCCCTTTCATCCCCTCTAAACCTCCTGCCCCTTACCTTAAATCTATGCCCCCTGGTTATTGATCCCTCCACCAAGGGGAAAAGTTCCTTCCTGTCTACCTTATCAATGACCCTCATAATTTTATACACCTCAATCATGTACCCCCTCAATCTCCTCTGTTCCAGGGAAAATAACCCTAGTCTATCCAGTCTCTCCTCATAACTAAAACTCTCCAGCCCAGGCAACATCCTGGTAAATCTCCTCTGCACTTTCTCCAGTGCAATCACACCCTTCCTATAGTGCAGATTCCAGAACTGCACGCAATGCTCTAACTGTAGCCTAACCAGCGTTTTATACAGTTCCAGCATAACCTTCCTGCTCTTATATTCTGTGCCTCAGCTAATAAAGGCAAGTATCCCATATGCCTTCTTAACCACTTTAACTGCCTGTCCCGCTACCTTAAGGACATGCACACGAAGGTTTCTCAGATCCTCGGTACTTCCCAGGGTCCTACCATTCATCGTGTATTCCCGTGCCTTGTTTGTCCTGCCCAAGTGCATCATCTCACATTTATCCGGATTAAATTCCATTTGCCACTGATCAGCCCATCTCACCAGCCCGTCTATATCCTCCTGTAATCTAAGGCTATCCTCCTATTTACCACCCCACCTATTTTCGTGTCATCTGCGAACTTATTGATCAACCCGCCTACATTCAAGTCTAAATCGTTTATATATACCACAAACAGCAAGGGACCCAACACCGAACCCTGTGGAACCCCACTGGACACAGGCATCCAGTCACAAAAACACCCCTCAACCATCACCCTCTGCTTCCTGCCGCTTAGCCAATTCTGGATCCAATTTGCCAAATTGCCTTGGATCCCATGGGCTCTTACCTTTGTTATCAGTTTCCCATGCGGGACCTTAACAAAAGCCTTGCTGAAATCCAAGTAGACTACATCAAATGCATTGCCCTCATCTACATACCTGGTCACCTCTTCGAAAAATTCAATCAACTTGGTCAGAGACATGACCTCCCCTTAACAAAACCATGCTGACTGTCCTTGATTAATCCCTGCCTCTCCAAGTGTAGATTAATTCTGTCCCTCAGAATTACTTCCAATAGTTTCCCCACCACTGAGGTTGAACTGACTAGCTTGGAGTTCCCTGGTTTATCCCTTCCTCCCTTCTTGAATAACGGCACCAGTTTAGCTGTCCTCCAGTCCTTTGGCACCTCTCCTGTGGCCAGAGAGGTATTGAAAATTATTGCCAGCGTCCCTGCTATCTCCATCCCTTGCCTCACTCAACATCCTGGGATACATTCCACCTGGGCCTGGAGATTTATCTACTTTTAAGCCTGCCAGACTACTTAGAGCCTCCCCCCTTTCTATGCTAATTTCTTTAATTATATCACAGTCCTTCGGCCTGATTACTATACACACGTCGTCCCTCTTACTTGTGAACACCGACACAAAGTATTCATTTAGAACCCTACCTATGTCTTCCAGCTCCACACACAAATTACCACTACGGTCCTTAATGGGCCCTACTCTTTCCCTAGTTATCCTCTTACTCTGAATGTACTTGTAAAATAACTTTGGATTTTCCTTTATTTTACCTGCCAATGTTTTTTCATGCCCCCTTTTTGCTCTCCTAATTTCCTTTTTAAGTTCCCCCCTACACATTCTATATTCCTCTAGGGCTTCCGCTGTTTTGAGCCCTCGGTATCTGTCATAAGCCTCCCTTTTTCTCTTTATCCAATCCTGTATATCCCTCGACATCCAGGGTTTCCTGGATTTGTTGGTCCTACCCTTTGTCTTTACTGGAATATGTTGGCCCTGTACTCTCCCTATTTCCTTCTTGAATCAGTCTCACTGCTCTGACGCAGATTTACCTAAAAGTAGCTGCTCCCAGTCCACTCTGGCCAAATCATATCTGATCTTATTAAAATCGACCTTCCCCTAATTTAGAACTCTGATTTCTGGCCCATCCTTGTCCTTTTCCATAACAACCTTGAATCTAACGGAGTTATGATCACTATCTGCAAAATGCTCCTCCACCAATACCTCTACCACTTGCCCGGCTTCATTCCCTAAAATTAAGTCCAGGACTCTCTTGTATGACCTTCTGCGTACTGGCTTAAAAAGCTCTCCTGGATGCCTTTTAAGAATTCCACTCCCTCTAAACCTATCACACTATGACTAACTCAATTAATGTTGGGGAAGTTGAAATCCCCCACTATTACTACGCTATTATTTTTACACTTCTCTGAAATTTGCCTACATATCTGCTCTTCTATTTCTCTCTGACTGTTTGGGGGCCTATAGTACACTCCCAGCATTGTGATTGCTCCTTTTCTGTTTTTAAGTTCTATCCATCTGGCTTCATTTGAGGAGCCTTCCAAGATGTCATCCCTCCTTACTGCTGTGATTGATTCCTTGATCAATACTGTGATGCCCCCTTCCCTTTTACCTCCTTCCCTGTCTCGCCTGAAGACCCTATATCCTGGAATATTGAGCTGCCAATTCTGCCCCTCTCTCAACCATGTCTCTGTGACAGCAATGACATCATACTTCCATGTGTTAATTTGTGCATTCAACTCATCTGCCTTATTTGTCAGACTCCTTGCATGAAAATAAATACCATCCAACCTTGCCAAACTCCCTTGTGCCTTAACTGGCCTGTAATTTCTATGCCTTCCAGACTCACTTGCTCTTCTCTTCTAATTTTGGCTGTGCATCTCTCCCTGCTGAGCCTCCTCTCAGGACCCCACCCCCCTGCCAAGTTAGTTTAAACCCTCCCCAACAGCACTTGCAAACCTGCCCGCATGGATATTGGTCCCATTCTGGTTCAGGTGGAACCCGTCCAGCTTGGACAGTTCCCACCGCCCCCAGAAATGGTCCTAATGTCTCAGAAATTTAAAGCCCTCCCTTCTGTACCATCTCTCCAGCCACGCATTCATCTGGACTAACCTCCTATTTCTATACTCACTCGCGCGTGGCACCGGAAGTAATCCAGAGATTACTACCTTTGAGGTCCTGTTTTTTAATCTGCTTCCTAGCTCTCTAAATTCTGCTTGTAGGACCTCATCCCTCTTTCTACCTAAGTCATTGGTACTAATATGTACCACGATCTCTGTCTGTTTGCCCTCCCCATTTAGAATGCCCTGCAGCCGTTCGGTGACATCCTTGACCCTGGCACCAGGAAGGCAATATACCATCCTGGAGTCACGTCTACAGCCGCAGAAATGCCTGTCTGTTCCCCTTACTATCGAGTCTCCAACCACTATTGCTCTTCCCCTCTTTTTCCTCCCCCGACCCCGGTGCAATTGAGCCACTCACAGTGCCATGAGTATAGCTGCACTCCCCAGAGGAATCATCACTCTCAATGTGCTATCCATGAAACTCTTAGCCTTGCGGATGCACCACAGCGCCTCCAGCTGCCGCTCAAGCTCCAAAACTTGGAGTAACAAGTAGCTGCAGCTGGTGGCACTTCCTGCACATGTGGTCGGTCAGAGTGCAAGGTGCGTCTAGGACTTCCCACATGTTTCAGGCGGTACATAACACGGAACTGAGCTGCCCTGCCATGCCTCTAGTTGAAAAAAACCCCCTTACTTTAAGTTAAATACAGTAAAAAAAATTACATTATTTATGTACTTTAAATAAAAACTAGAACTCTTACTTTTCCTTAGCTTAATCTATTTTAAACTGGAGAAAAACTGGGAAAAAAAACTGGAGAAAAACACTTACCCACTACTCACCAATCAGCTCTCACCTTTGTGCTTACATCACTTTTTGAAGCTTCTCCGCACTCATGTTGGTTCTGATCTCTCCGCTGCTCTCTCGCGCTGTCTTGTGATGTCACTCTTGTTATCTTCAACAAGAACTGACTGCAGGACACTCTTCCCAGACTGCTTCACCGCGATGCTGACTGCAGGACACTCTTCCCAGACTGCTTCACTGTGATGCTGACTGAAGGACACTCTTCCCAGACTGCTTCACCGCGATGCTGACTGCAGGACACTCAAATACTCCAGATAGAAGAAAGAAGCAGAGGGTGTGTCATGTAAATATGCTTAAAACGTACTTTGACAGGGAAAAGGAACAAAAAGAGGTATTAGTGATGGTAGATAATGAGAAAAAGATAGAAGTACAGGACTCTGAAATTGATTTTCCTCTAATCAAATTGGATAATGAGGATGTGCTTGAAAATTTAAATGAAATATTGAGTTACCTTCCAAGCAAATGTCAAAGTGATTTGGAAAAGCTATTGCAGTCACACAGACCTATTTGTGGAAATAAGCTGGGAAGGACAAATTTAGCTATACAAGATGTACGTATTGGAATATCACCTTCAATAAGGCAACAACCTTATAGATTAAATCTGGCAAAGTTATCACAAGTACAAAAAGAAATTGATTTCATGCTTCAAAATTATATAATTGAGTCTAGTTGCAGTAACCGGAGTTCACCTATTGTACTGGGACCGAAACCAGATGGAACACAAAGACTGTGTGTGGACTACCAAAAGGTGAATGTGGTGACAAAAGCGGATTCCTATCCCATACTGCGGTTGGAAGATTGCATTGAGAAAGTGGGACAATTGAAATTTATCACAAAGATTGACTTGCTAAAAGGATATTGGCAGGTACCGTTGTCGGAGAGAGCAAAGCAGATATCAGCTTTTGTAATACCAAGTGGGTTATATCAGTTTAAAGTTATGCCATTTAGTATGAAGAATGCATCTGCGACATTTCAAAGACTGACAAATAAAGTAAGTGCGGGTCTAAGCAATTGTGCAGTTTATATTGATCATCTAATTGTTTTCACTCAGACATGGGAGGAGCATTTACAGAATCTGAAAGAATTATTTACTCGACTACAAGAAGCTAGTTTGGTGATGAACTTGGCCAAAAGGGAATTTGCAAAAGCGCAAGTTACGTATCTAGGCCATACCATTAGACATGGTAAGGTGGCTCCGAGAGATGTGAAAGTCAAGGCTATCGTGGATTTCCCAGTGGCTACAACAAAATGAGAAGTTTTGAGATTTCTGGGCACAGGTGGGTTTTACCAGAAATTGGCACCAAGTTTTAGCCGTGTTTGCTCCACTGACCGAACTATTAAAAAACAAGAAGTTTCAATGGACACTGGAGTGTCAGAAGACATTCAATAGTTTGAAAACTGTATTAACTATGACACCAGTTTTAGTAGTACCCAATTATGCCAAGCAATTCAAGTTGGCCGTTGACACAAGCGATATAGGCATTGGGGCTGTACTGTTACAAGAAGATGACACTGGAATTGAAAAACCGATAGGGTATTTTTCATGGAAGCTCAATGTAAAACAGAGAAGATATTCAACGATCAAAAAAGAGACTTTGAGTTTGGTGTTAGCATTGCAGCATTTTGAAATTGATGTTGCAAACAATTCATCAGAAACAATTGTTTACACAGACCATAATCCTTTGAAGTTTTTGGACAAATTTTGAGACAAAAGTGCAAGGCTTTTCAGATGGAGTCTATTGTTACAACCATTTAATCTACGTATTATACATATTGCTGGAAGAGAAAATTTGTTTGCAGATGCATTATCAAGAGTTTGAAGCTTAAAGGAAAATTGGACATTTTTTTGGACACTGCACTGGAGTGACTTCTGTTGATACCAATGACTTATGTATATATATTATGTTAATGCGTGCACCTGGTAATGTAATAGTGTAATAAGTATAGGAGGTAGTGTGAGATGGGTTATTAAAATGAAGCCGTCTTTTAGAATTATGACAGTTCATTTTTTGATAGGGAGGTGGATGTCATGAAGCTATTAATATATATATTATTGGGAAATATTTTTCTTTTAAAATAGAGGTTTTGTCTGTGGGTGTGTCTTAATTGGTTTAAAGCAGTTAGTCTGGGTGCTTTGATGTGTAAACAGAGAAGCATTTACATTTTGTTGAATAGGGCATTCAAGAAGTGGGGTGAAATCTGGCACCTAGCTAGCAGAGGCCAAGCAATATGTTTATATTACTAATAAAACTGGTATGATGAAAGGGGTTTTATTGTTAGAAGAGGTGGAGTTCAAAGAGGCTGGTGCTGCAGTGAGAATTTACATTCAATGAGATGTGCTGGATATAACCAATAGCAGTTTTTGTGTGTGCAAGTCAGAGGCAATGTAACATCAAAGCAGCTGTAAGCCTACAACTGTCTGCACAGCAACCAAAGTGAGGAACTTCATTTTGAATTCCTAAGGTGAAAATGCTTTGCCTGGTGTCTGCTTAAAGTCTAAGGGTTGCTGTTGCCTTAATGGAGATTAGTTTGGGAATTTGTTAAAAGTTATGATAGTAGTAATGTGTATGTGTTTAATGTGTTGTAACTTAATAAAATGTTTCATTTAATTTAATCTAAAGCCTCTCGAGAACTGGTGGTCTGATTCCTGAATTTAGAGCTGCATCTCAAACATACCACTTAAAACATAGGTTATGACAGTTGTTTAAAGTTCCCCTCTGGGATTTTTAAATAATTCCACTTCACCAATGGCTGGGTCATGGCCCTGCATTACTTGGCAGAGCAGGTGTCAAGATTTCCTGTGGGCTGCTGCATCTTGCAAAACATTACCATCATGAGGTATATGGTAATCAGCTGAGGAACAGGAGGAGGAGGAGGAAGGGGAGAAAGAGAAGAGAGCTTCTTGCTGACCAGGCTGATTGTAATCAACTCATCACACTGTGATACCAGTGAACACAATCTCAAACCCCCATTTAACAACAGTCCCACACCTTACCGTCCGTGTCATTGACCACCACAATGTCCGCATGGTCACAATGTTGAAATAAAATTCAATGCTAAATAAACATTCCAAAACAAAACTATAAATGAAATTTTGCCATAGCGTATGCAGACATTAACTAATATCACCCTTGTTTTTCTCTCAGTGTGTGTCTTGTGGGTGCCTTTGCCTGCCCTAGTGCTCTGACACAGTTCTTCCCCAGTGGATGGTAGAAGGCTGCTGACTTTGCCATCAATGACGGCTCCAATCACTCACTCTTCCACTGGGGGTAAGGACATGCAGCCGTGCCTGTTCCCATCCTAATGACTCCAATTTTGCACCATCTTGTCCTGCAAGATAGTGGGAAGTGTGTCAGTGAGTGTGGTGCTGTGGTTGCCATAGTTGAATAGCTGGCAGTATGTGCAAATTACAAGTTGTGAGTGTGAGGCTTGCTGCAGAGCATAGCATGTGAGGTTGATGTGACACTATGAATATCAATTATGAGTCCTGATTAACAGAGATTGTTGGAGGGTGAGGGCTGGGCCTGTGGTGCATTGAGACCAGTTGTGCAGTTGGTGGGATACAGCATTAGGAGATGCATCCACTGACCTCAAACATTCATGTAGCAACACTGAACTTCATGCAGCCTGCATTCAGAACATTGATCGCCATAACTATCTGGTCCCATTGCCTTCACAGTTTCTGTCTGGAGGGCCACCTGTCAATAGAAAACCTCTCTCCCCATCCTAGACTGCCATCTGTAATCAGAGAACCCAGGATCACGCTCTCTGCCTTGCTGCGCTATAATTTATTCTTCTTCCCGCTCCCACCCTCTTCCCACTCGCACCCTCTTCCACAAACAGTTCCAGCATCTGCTCCAACCAAAATGCACGTCCATTTTAAGAGGTGCAAGCTAGCTTTAATTAGTGCTAGCGTTGCATGAATTTGGGCTCCCTGCTGAGACACACAGCCATTCAACAGTGCTGAGTGCACACTGCAATCATGCAAGTTAGCAGGCAGCACAAAATGTGCATACTACCTGCGTCTAAAGTAACAGGCATGGGTTCATTGTCTTCCTCACCCCTCCTTTTCCAGGGGGCTATCTAATTTAGCCCCTTGAATAATTATCATTGAAGTTTTTTTTAACATTAATTTTATGGGATGTGGGCTTTGCTGGTTGGGCCAGCATTTACTGCCCATCCTTAGTTGCCCTTGAGAAGGTGTTGGTGAGCTGCCTTCTTAAACCGCTGCAGTCCATGAGGTGTAGGTACACCCACAGTGCTGATAGGGAGGGAGTTCCAGGATTTTGACCCAGCGACAGTGAAGGAACTGCGATATATTTCCAAGACAGGATGGTGAGTGACTTGGAGAGAAACTTCCAGGTGGTGGTGTTCCCATCTATCTGCTTCCCTTGTCCTTCTAGATAATAGTGGTTGTGGGTTTGGAAGGTGCTGTCGAAGCAGCCTTGGTGACTTTCTGCAGTGCATCTTGTAGATGGTACACACTGCTGCTAGTGTGGTGGAGGGAGTGAATGTTTGTGAATGGGGTACCAATCAAGTGGGCTGCTTTGTCCTGGATGGTTCTTGAGTGTTGTGGGAGCTGCACTCATCCAGGCAAATGGGGAGTATTCCATCACACTCCTGACTTGTGCCTTGTAGATGGTGGACAGTCTTTGGGAGTCAGGAGGTGAGTTACTGCAGAATTCCCAGCCTTTGACCTGCTTTTGTAGCCACAGCATTTATATGGCTAGTCCAGTTCAGTTTCTGGTCAATGGTAACCCCCAGGATGTTGATAGAGGGGGATTCAGCAATGGTAATTCCATTGAACGTCAAGGGGTGATGGTGAGATTCTATCTTGTTGGAGATGGTCTTTGCCTGGCACTTGTGTGGCATGAATGTTACTTGCCACTTGTCAGCCTAAGCTGCATATTGTCCAGGTCTTGCTGCAAATGGGAATGGACTGCTTCAGTATCTGAGGAGTCGCGAATGGTGCTGAAAATTGTGCAATCATCAGTGAACATCCCCACTTCTGACCTTATGATGGAAGGAAGGTCTTTGATGAAGCAGCTGAAGATAGTTGGGCCTAGGACACTACCCTGAGGAACTCCTGATGTCCTGGAACTAAGATGATTGACTTCCTACAACCACATCCTTTGTGCTAGGTATGACTCCAAGCAGCAGAGAGTTTTCCCCCTGATTCCCATCGACTCCAGGGTTCCTTGATGCCACACTCAGTCTAATGTTGTCTTGATGTCACTCTCACCTCACATTGGAGTTCAGTTCTTTTGTCCATGTTTGAACCAAGGCTGCATTGAGGTCAGGAGCTGAGTGGCCCTGGTGGTCCCCAAACTGGGCATCAGTTAGCAGTGAGCACTTGCTAAGCAAATGCCGCTTGGTAGCACTGTTGTTGACCCCTTCCATCACTAAGATGGTGCATTTTGGTTCTTCTTTTCCTTCGTTCTTTATGTTCTTTCAGAAGATTCTAGCTATAACGAGTAGACTTCAGGGCCATGAAATTCCATGGGAACTCTCCTGATGAAAGTCCAGCAGGAGACTGGAAAACCCCCAGGGAAAAGGCAGAATGGGGCCTAATCTGATAACATTGCCTTTCTGCTATTTATTCAGGCATTCTGCAGGTCTCCTACTGGGATCATGGCAGCAGTGGGAGCACTCTCATATAAGATCTTATACTGAGAACACATTGGATCTTATGAGTTACCTGCCAGGCGTGGGAAATCCCAAACTGGACAAAGGAACGATTGCCATCTTAGATTTTGGCACATAGCAGTTGCTATTTCACCTTGAACTGCCTGTTTTTCTCATGGCCTCTGTGAATCTTCTGATTTAACAGAAAAATCTTGCTCTTGGGATGGGGATGACTTAGGCAATGCTACATTTTTTATCTGTCCCTAATTGGCCTAAAGAGCTTTCTAGCCAACTTCTTCCCTCACGATTGTTGTATAATGAGTAGGTTACTAAGCCACACAAGGGGAATCTGACATAAACCATGAGACTAGAGTTACATGTAGGTTAGACTGCGGTAGGGTTGCTGCTTTCCTACCCTGAAGGACTAGTAAACAGTGGAGTTTATGTGACAATCCAGCAGCTTTCATGATCATTTCCATATGGTGTTACCAGATTTATTGAACTGGGAGAGAAGATCAGGAAGCAGAATCAGTCTGGCTGTAGATGAAGAATAACAAGAGTCAAAAAACACTGATCGGAGTACATTATAGGCCCTAACGGTAGATATATTGTGCAGTACATTAAACAAGAATGTTAACAAAGGCAAAGTAATAATCATGGGGGACTTTAATCTTCATATAGACTAGACAAATCAAATTAGCAGCAGTAGCCTGGAAGATGAGTTTGTAGAATACTTCCATGACAGTTTCCTAGAATACATTGTGGAACCAACTAGGGATAAAATTATTTTAGATTTAGTATTATGCAGGGTTAATTAGTAACCTCGTTGTTAAAAATCCACTGGGGGAAAAGTGATCTTAATACAATTGAATTCCATATTAAGTGTGAGAGTGACATACTCAAGTCCAAAACAAGAATCACAAAATTAAACAAAGCCAATTATATAGTTATGAGGGAGAGCTGACTAAGCATGATTGGGTAAATAGACTAAAAGATAAGGCAGTAAATAAACAATTCAAAATGTTCAACAAAAATATATTCCATTAAAAAACAAAAACTCAACAAGAAAGATCCATTTGTGGCTTCCTAGGGAAGTTAGGGATCGTTTTAGATTATATAACTCTTCTTTTAATGTTGCCAAGAATAGTAATATGCCTGAGGATTGGGAGCACTTCAGAAACAATCAAAGGGGGACCAAGTTGATAAAAAGGGGAAAAATAGAATGAGCGTAAACTAGCCAGGGATGTAAAAAGAGATTACAAGAACATTTACAAATATATAAAAAGGAGTAGCTTGAGTAAATGTTAGTCCCGAGGGACAGTGATAGGAGAAATCAGAAACACTGAAAAAATATTGAGTTTGTTTTGATAACCTTTGACCCAAAAGCAGAACCAGTAAGGAAAATGTGTAACTACTTTAAAATGTTTGGGGAGTCTTAAATAGTTTAAAAGAAGAGAGAATCTGACAAAGGACTTTTCAGACTTTGCATCACTGTAAAGGGATCAATTATAATTTTTGACTGCCAACCCTTGACCTGGAAGCATTGCCAACAGGAAGTTAAAACATGGAGGTTGCGTGGCAGAGAGGCAAACAGTAAAGGAAAGAGCAGGCAGTCAGAAGCGGAGTCAGAACGCTGGATTCCTGAGCAGTCAAGCACGTTTAGAACTGCTGCCTTTTTCTTTCGCTTCCGAGTAATTGAATTCTCAGAATTGGCTCTACCGTGCAAAGGTAAAGGTAATTCTTGTATATCCACACCACCATGACTGACGGGAGTTGAGGTGGTTCTAGAAAGAAATGTGCCATTGTATGGAAGATTGCACAGGCAAAATCCTGTCTACCTGGAGGTTGCTGCCGCTGGAGACTCAGCTAAGTCTTTGAAGGAAAGGAACTCGAATTCTGCCCAAGGAAGATCTGAGCCTGTGTGGCTGAAATTGATGCCATACTGGTGGTGTGGATGGCTAATAAGATCAGTGAGATGTACCTTTGTTGTTTTTGCTATTCCATGTGTAAATTACAGTTTATACTAACTGTAATTTACCTGTTAATTTATGTAATTCTGATGTGTGTTGTTCACTAGATTGAAAGTCAAATTTATTAAAAGTGAAATATCGTTCAGTAATTTCTTTATTTGGGGGTCATTCAGTAAATTTGGTTGACGGTTCCCCATTGGGATTGTAACACTGTCTTCCCAGCAGAAGACGCAAATTACATGCCAGAAATAGAGGATAACCAAGGGGCTAACAAGACTGAGGAATAGAAGGTAATTGATATCAGCAGAGGAAAGTATTGAAGAAGCTTAAGGGGCTAAAAGCCAACAAATCCCCAGGACCTGATGGTCTACATCCTAAGGTGCTAAAAGAGGTGGCTGCAGAGAGAGTGGGTGCATTGGTTATGATTTTCCAAACTTCCCTAGACTCTAGAATGGTTCCAGCAAATTGGAAGTTAGCAAATGTAACTCTGTTACCCAAGAAGATGGGAGAGACAAAATGGGGAACTACAGGCCAGTTAGCCTGACACATTGGGAAAATGCTGGAATCTATTATGGAGGAGGTTTTAACAGTACACTTAGAACATAACAACTAGGAGCAGGAGTAAGCAATTCAACCCCTTGAGCCTGCCCCACCATTCAATACGATCATGGCTGATCTAATTTCAGCCTCAACTCCAATTTCACGCCCTCTCCCCATAACCTTTCAACCCATTACTAATTAAAAATGTCTATCTCCTCCTTAAATCTATTCAGCATCCCAGCATCCACTGCACTCTGAGATAGTGAATTCCACAGATTCACAGCCCTTTGAGAAAAGTAATTCCTCCTCATCTCTGATTTAAATCTACCACCCCTTAGCCTAAAACTATGGCCTCTCGTTCTAGAATGCCCCACAAGGGGAAACATCTGCTCCACGTCTACTTTGTCTATCCCCTTTAACATCTTATATACCTCAATTAGATCTCCTCTCATCCTTCTAAACTCTAGCGAGTATAGGCCTAAACTGTTCAATCTCTTCTCGTAAGACAAGTCCTGCATCTCTGGAATCAATCTAGTGAACCTCCTCTGAACCACCTCCAATGCAACTACATCCTTCCTCAAGGGACCAAAACTATGCACAGTACTCCAGGTGCGGTCTCACCAATGCCTTGCACAGTTTCAACAACATTTCTCTATTTTTATACTCTATTCCTTTAGCAATAAATGCCAAAATTCCATTTGCCTTCCTTATTACCTGCTGTACCTGCACACTAGCTCTCAGCGATTCATGCACGAGGACACCCAGATCCCTCTTCACTGAAGCATTCTCAAGTTTCTCTCCATTTAAATAATAAGTCGCCTTTTTATTCTCCAACCAAAATGGATAACCTCACACTTCTCTACGTTAAACTCCATCTGCCAAATTTTGGCCCATTCACCTAACCTGTCCATATCCATTTGTAAATTTCTTATTTCTTCATTGCAACTTACTTTCCCACTTATTTTGGTGTCATCTGCAAATTTAGCTATACTGCCTTCTATCCCTGAATCCAAGTCATCCAAGACTTAGAAAATCATTGTATGATCAGACAGAGTTAACATGCTTTTATGAAAGAGAAATTCTTCTTGACACATTTATTAGAGTTTTTTGAGGATGTAACTAATAGAGAAGACAAAGGGGATATCAACAGGATGCTTCCTCTTGTGGGAGAGACTAGAACCACGGAACACAGTTTAAATATAAGCGGGTCTGCCACTTAAGATGGGAGAAATTTTTTCTCTGAGGGTCCTGAGTCTTTGGAACTCTCTTCCTTAGTGAATATTTTTAAAGCAGAGGTAGGTTGATTCCCTTGTTAGTCAACAATCTAAGGTTGTCGGGGTGGGCAGGAATGTGGGGTTGAGGTTACAATCAGATCAGCCATGATCTTACTGAATGGCGGAGCAGACTTGAGGGGCCAAATGGGCTACTTCTGCTCCTAATTTGTATGTTTATCTGTATGTGGCACACTTAGATTTCCTCTAGGAATTCAGTAAGATGCCACACAAAAGGGTAATACATAAGATAAGGGCTCATTGAGTTGGAGGTAACCTATTATCACAGATAGAGGATTGCTTATCAGACAGGAAACAGTGTGTAGGGTTAAATGGAGTATTTTCAAGTTGGCAGGCTATAACTAATGAAGTGCCACAATAATCAGTGCTGAGGCCTCATCTATTTACGACCTCTATTAATAACTTAGACTAAGAGACCAAGAGTAATGTATTCAAGTTTGCTGACAATACAATATATAGGTGGAATGTGAGCTGTGACAACAGGGAGAAGCTGCAAAGTGACCAAGACAGGTTAAGTGAGTGGGCAACAAGATGGCAGATGGAGTACAATGTAGGGAAGTGTGAGGTTATTCAAAAATAAATAATATAAAAGCAAAATATTGCAGTTGCTGGAAAAACTCAGCAGGCCTGGCAGCATCTGTGGAGAGAGAAACAGAGTTAACGTTTCGAGTCCAATATGACTCTTCTTCAGAGTTGAAGAATGGTAAAAATGTGATGGTTATTCACTTTGGCCATAAGAATAGAAAAGCAGAACATTTTTTTTAAAAAGGTGTGAAACTTGTAATAGTTGATGCTCAGAGACTTGGGTGTGCTTGTACAAGGAAAGCAGAAAGTTAGCATGCAGGTGCAGCAAGTGATTAGGAAAGCGAATGGCATGTTGGCCTTTATTACAGGAGGTTTGGAATACAAGAATATATAAGTCTTACTGCAGTTGTACAGGGTTTTGGTGAGACCACACCTGGAATGCTGTGTGCAGTTTTGATCTCCACATTTAAGGAATGATATACTTGCCTCGAGGTGGTACAGCGAGGGTTCAATAGATTAGTAACTGGGTTGAGAGGGTTGTCCTAGGATGAGATGCTGAGTAAATTGGGCTTATATTCTCTGGAGTTTAGATGAATGAGAGGTGATCTCATTGAAACATGAAAGATTCTGAAGGGGCTTTATTGTGTAAACATAGAGAGGTTGTTTCCCATGGTCAGGGAATCTAGAACAAGGGGCACAGTCTCAGGATCATAGGCCGACTGCTTAGGATTGAGATGCGGAGAAATGTCTTTACTTAAAAGCTCAAAGCTTTGAAATTCTCTACCCCAGAGGGTTGTGGATGCTCCATCGTTGAATACATTTAAAGCTGGGATAGACAGATTTTTGGTCTCTGAGGGAATTGGGGATATTGGGAGCAGGTGGGAAAGTGGAGTTGAGGCAGGTTATCAGCCATATCATATTGTTCTTTCTGCTCTGATTTCTTACCTTTCTTAGTCCAGTACCAGGCCCTTCTACACTAGACCAGTACCATAATCACTGCGGTACCAGGCCCCTCTACACTAGTCCAGTACCGTAATCACTGTAGTACCAGACCCTTCTACACTAGACCAGTACCGTAATCACTGCAGTACCAGACCCCTCTACACAACAGCAGCTCTTTGGTATAAACCTCAAAAATTCAGAAATTTGTTAACTCTGAACACAGTTTGCATTCTGGACCAACTTATGCTACACATCCAAAAATAAAAACAACTCCAGATGACTTTTATCTCAGAGAAGGTTGGAAAGTTAGTGATATGGCCTTCCCCACAGCCCCAGTCTCAACTACTAAGATAACACACTTTAAATAAATTAGGCACAGAAAGCAATTGTTACACAAAACATTAGGTAACTTTATTTATAGTTAAACCTTAAGGGCAAGTACTCCAAATATTTCTGCACCATTGGCTCATTCCCTTCAAAAGAAACGTTAAAATGGCAATCAACAGCATGAAAACACAATGTGACATAAAACATTTCACACCGTCATTACAACTTTCATTGAATTCAGCTAGACAGAAAGCTCAATTTGAAATCTGGTTCTAATGCTTAACAGTCCAGCTGTTATCTTCAAGCAGCACGGTCAGACCAAGAGACGGGACAGTTCTCCGTACCTCCTCCTTCTGTGAGTAAGATTCATCCATCGAGGAAACAATCGCTGAGTACTCAGTACTGCAGCCCGAGAAACTGTAGTGATAGTCCTTCCATTTGCAACACCCTTCAAATTGTCATCTTGGTATTGTGTGGATGTTTTGTGGAATGTTCTGTTCTAAAACAGCAAAAATACACACACAGATTTAATAAAATGGAGACCCTTAATATCCTGGTTCAATATTTAACTCCTATTAGCCTTCAGTGCAACCTTCTTGTTGAGTTCAAATTTACCTAGAATTCCTCAAAACAGCATTGTTTGGCTGCACATTAGAGTTGATAAATATGGGCAAAAGTAATAGTCATCCCCACCCCAAATGGCCCCCAATGCCAACTCCTGAATCTCCACCACAGCTAAGATTTTGCCAAGATGCAGTCGAATGCTAGGTGTAAATTATTCTCATTAACATACTCTGGCAAACTGCCAGTGTGACTCACTACTACCTTCTTAAGGGCAATTAGGGATGGGCAAAGAATATTGGCCTTGCCAGCGATGTTCACATCTCATGAATATATTTTAAAAATGCCTTAAGGGCCTTCCATAGATTGCACTTTCTTATTCTACAAATAAATGTGCAAGAAACTATGGCGACTGGCTGAGTGTCCTCAAACAGAGCACTTTCTGGGTCCACACAGGCCACTGACCACCAACATGTCAGCGGGTACCACTGACTTGTCCTGGTCCTTCAAGAGCTGTAATCAGAGTTGCCAGTGAGGGGGTGATTCCAGCTCTCTCTTTTGTGGGCCATCCAGTTCTGGAAAAACAATGCTGACATTGTGGGAAATGCAGGTGTGATCAGACACTGCATTAATGGATGATGACAAATGCTTCGAACAAATGGAAAGATGCCAAATGTGCCTTTGAAGGGTCAGAATGGAGCTGAGGTTCTAAAGTAGATTAAGTTGTACATGAGGTAGGAGGGTACGTGCGTTCGCTTACACTGGCACACAGTATGATGGTATATAAACTATTGATCAGAGAGTTAGAAATGGGATGGTACACACTTGAGATAAAGTAGGCTGGTCTGAGGCAATACGTGCGTAATTTATTTTAACCTGCCTAGAATAGTGCGGTAATTCATTGCCTAGGATAGCTGTCTCAGATGTTATGGAGGCAGCGCTGCTGGTGCCAGCTCTCTTCACTGAGCTGTAGCCAATGATAGGAGGAAGCCACTCAGCCCATCATGCCTGTGTCTGCACTTTGAAAGAGCTATCCAATTAGCCTCACACACCCTGAAGACGCTTCCTTTTTATGTAGCGATCCAAATCCCTTTTGGGGATTATTGAATCTGCTCTCACCACCTTTTCAGGCAGTGTATTCCAGATCATAAGTGCTCACTCAGTAAAAAAAAATAATCACCTCCCACCGAACTTTTTTGCCAATGATCAGAAACCTCTGTACCCAGTGCTCGAAGTATCGGTAACCTGTTTCTCCTCATTTACTCTTATTAAAATCTCCTCACAATTCTGAGCACCTCTATTAAATCTTCTGTTAACCTTTTCTGTTCTAAGGAAAATGATCCAAACTGCTGTAGTCTCTCCAGATAACAGTAAGGTGCTTTATAAATTAAAACTAGTAATCATTTGAGTACACTTGTAATGAAAGTTATCTTTAGCAGCAACAGATCCATTGATAGAAAAAGTATTTAAAGCAGTATATTTGGAATTAGCACTAAGGGATACCTGTGTATCAAGGAGAGAAATACTCTGGAAGTTACTAAGATAAAATGATGTTCAGTTGACTGAAAGAAGGCTGCATGTCCAAGCCAATGAGAGTAAACAACCTTCTCCCAGCTTTTCCAATTGTCACAACTGAGAGTGTAGGATGTTTACAGTGACTGTAACTTGGGTTTCTGAAGGTGGTAATGGACGCAGCAATGAGCATGAATTCAGGAGTACATCCATATCAACTCGACCTGAAAGCAATATTTCAGAGCAGATATAGAAACTAAAACAATATTGACTTTATAGCCACAGTTTTACTGCACATCTTATGAACGATAAACCATGTTAATGATTCAGTTGTTCACCTCAGACCTCTACAGTTAACTATTTAAGACATGTTCCCACCCCAGCCCCCAAGGTCTTCACTTCTACCCTCCCCACCACTGTCTGATAACAGCTACTGAGCATTTCTACATCATGTCACTGTTCAGAATGGAGATGATAGGGAATACCCTGTCAATCACACCTGGAGACCTCACTGCTCAAAGTGACTGGGATTGATTTTACTCTCATATTCTGTACTATCCTCCCATTCATTGAATTTAATGGAGAAATAATCCTGTTTTTAAGTGGGAGA
Source organism: Cetorhinus maximus (assembly GCF_964194155.1). NCBI lineage: Eukaryota > Metazoa > Chordata > Chondrichthyes > Lamniformes > Cetorhinidae > Cetorhinus > Cetorhinus maximus. The sequence continues at coordinate 50,254,304 of NC_135883.1, forward strand.
CAATGGCCCAGATTTCCCTCTGGGGTCAGGTGCGCACAGACAGGAGTATTCCTGGCTCCACAAACGCAACCTCTAAAAATTAATGCCCAAATTTCCAATTTTCAGTCAGGGGGTCAGGCTAGAATTGGAGTCAGGGTAGACAACCCGGAAGCAGTGAGGGGTCAGAGGCGGGCCCAGCATGGGTTGGGCACCATAGACACAGATAAAAAGCTTCGGAAAGGCCCATTTGAGAGGTTGGTCATCAATGTTGAAGTCCGTGTGCCTCAGAGGAGACGTCATTGTTTTGTCAGGTGAGTGTCCAAGCTGTAAAAGTTGTCCAACTGTTTGCTTACAATGGAATGGATGAACCATCATGGGGCTTTCCCTCAGGGAGAATTGTCATTGTTGCTGCCTAATCAAAGTGAACCACTGAAAGCATGGAGTGGATTCACAAGACACAACCATGGAGATGGCATTGCCCTGCCACCACTACCTGGCAAAAATATGCAACTGCCAAGACTCTGTGGGCAGATGTTTGTTGAGCAGTGCCATGATTATTATCACACCCACTTGCCCTCTTGCCACCCATCTATCAGGATGTGACCACACTGTTGACCCTTGACCAGCTCCCTCACAGCTGCACACTGTCACCGTATAACAGTGTGACTGAGGACGAGGAAACCGGTAGGGCTGTCAGTGGTCATGGAGCACAGCATGTTACCTTGGAGTCACAGCCACAACATACATGGCACCAAGCATTTGTGTAGAGCCAGTTTCTCCACCACACCATTAACAGTAATCATTGATGAGATGGTGAAAATGATTAGTGCATGTAAGCACACAGAATCATTACAGTGCAGAAGGAGGCCATTCGGCCCAGCAAGTCTGCACTGGCTCTCTGAAAGAGCATTCCCCCTAGTCTCACTCTCCTGCCTTATCCCTGTAACCTTTCTCATTCTCTCTTTTCAGGTAGCAATCCATTCCCCTTTGAATTCCTCAATCGAACCTGCCTCCTCCAACCTTTCAGGAAGTTTGTTCCAGACTCCAACCACCCTCTGGGTGAAAAGTTTTTCCTCACATCACATTTACTCCTTTTGCCAATTATTTCGAATTTGTGCCCTCTAGTTCTTGATGTTCTCTTGACGGGAACTGTCCCTCACTATTTACCATGTCCATACCCCTCAGGATCTTGAATAACTCTATCAAGGCTCCCCTCAACCCTCCTTACTCTTGTACTTAATGCCCCTATTAATAAAGCCTAAGATACCATATGCTTCAATAATTGTTCTCTCAACATGCCCTGCCATCTTCAATGACTTATGTACATATACACTGAGGTCCCTCTGTTCCTGCATCTCCTTTCGAATTTCTCCCTTTATTTTATACTGTTTCTCCATATTTTTCTTGCCAGAATGAATCACCTCACACTTCTCTGCATTGAACTTCATCTGCCACTTGTCTGCCCAATCCACCAACATGTCTATGTCCCTTTGAAGTTCAAGAATATCCCCATCACAGTTGACAACATTTCTAATCTTTGTATTATCTGCAAATTTTGAAATCATGCCCTGCACACCACAGTCTAGATCATTAATATATATGAAGAGCAAGGGTCCCAACACTGACCACTGGGGAGCTCCACTACAAACTTTCCTCCAATCTGAAAAACATCCATTAACCACTACTCTTTGTTTCCTACCACTCAGCCAATTTCTTATCCAAGTGCCTACTTTCCCTTTTATTCCATGAGCTAGAATTTTGCTCACAAGTCTGTTGTGTGGCACTGTATCAAATGCCTTTTGAAAATCCATTCACATCACATCAACAGTGTTTCCTTTATCAACCTTCTCTGTTACCTCCTCAAAAAACTCCAGCAAGTTAGTTAAACGGGATTTTCCCTTAATGAATCCATGCTGGCTTTCCTTAATTATCCTGTACTTTCTAAGTGACTATTGATTTTGTCCCGAGCTATAGTTTTCAGAAGTTTCCCTACCACTGAGGTCAAACTGACTGGTCTGTAGTTACCGGCTTTATCTTTGCACCCATTTTTGAACAGGAGTGTAACATTCATAGTTCTCCAGTCCTCTGGCACCTCCCCTGTGTCTAAGGACGACTAGAAGATTATCACGAGTGCCTCTGGAATTTCCACTCTCACTTCTCTCAGTACCCTTGGATGAATCTCATCCGGTCCTGGTACCTTATCTATTTTAAGTAAAGATAGCCTTTCTAACATCTCCTCCTTCTCAACTGCAAATTCTCCGAGTGTACCAGTTAGCTCCTCCCTCACCTCGGCCTGGGTAGCATCTTCTTCCTTTTTAAAGACAGTTCCAAAGTTCTGGTTCAACACCTCCACTATTTCTCCAGCCTCCACATGCAAGTCCCCTTTTTTTCTTATCCCTAATCAGCCCTACTCTTTCTTTACCACCCTTTGATTATATACATGCTTATAGAAGACATTGAAATTTCCTTTTATGTTCACTGGCAGTCTCTTTTCATGGTCTCTCCTTGCTTTTCTTATTAGTTTTTTCACTTCTCCTCTGATCCTTCTATATTCAGCCTGATTCCCCATTGTATTTTCCACCTGACATCTGTTGTACACATACTTCTTCCTTTTTAGCTTTACCTCTACCTCTCTCGTCATCCAGGGTGCTCTGGGTTTGTGTATCCAACCTTTCCCCTTCAAGGGAATATACCTTGACATTGCCTGCAATACTTTTTCTTTGAAGGTAGCCCATTGTTCAGCCACTGTCTTTTCTGCCAACATTTGATTCCAACTCACATGACTCAGATGCATTCTCATCCCATCGAAGTTGGCTTTCCCCCAATTAATTATCCCTGCTCTGGACTGTTTCTTGTCCTTTTCCATGGCCAACCTAAACCTGATGATAAAATGGTCACTGTCCCCTAGAAGCCCTCCCACTGATATTTGATCCACTTGGGTCAACTCATTCCCAGGCACCAGGTCCAACAGTGCCTGTCCTCTCATTGGACCAGAAACATACTGCTGCAGAAAATTATCTTGAACACATTCCAGGAACACTTGCCCCTCTTGTCCCTTTGCACTATTCCTATCCCAGTCGATATTTGGATATATGAAGTCCCCCATTATAATTACTCTGTAATTCCATACCTCTCTGTAATTTCTTTGCAGATTTGTTTCTCCACATCCCTTCCACTGGTTGGTGGTCTATGTAATAAACCAATTAATGTGATTGCACCTTTTTTATTCCTTACCTCTAGCCAGAGAGATTCTTTCCTTGGCCCCTCTGGAACATCCTCTCTCCAAAACAGTAATGTCATACTGTTTTCAGTTGCCACTCCCAGCCCCTCTTCTCTTCCTTTCCTGTCTTTCCTAAACAGCTTGTACCCAGGAATATTTAATGCCCAGCCTTTCCCTTCTTTGAGCCAGGTCTCTGTTATAGCAATAATATCATAATTCCATTTGTTAACCTGTGCCTGTAGTCCACCAGTCTTATTAACCACACTCCTTGTGTTCACAGACATGCACATTAAGCCTGATTTAGGCTTTTTTACTTTTCCCCCTTACTCTGACCCACCTAATGACTTACTATTTCCTTCTCTAATTCTATCAAACTTTCCAAGTATTCTATTTACCTTGATACTACTCTCTGATATATCCTCCTTATCAAGTTAATACTTGTTAATACTTCTCTACTTGCCACTGCCAGTTCCTTTCCTCTCCACTGAATTTCCCCTCAGGTTCCCCCCCCTCCCCCAATCTAGTTTAACCCCTTCCCAACAGCACTAGCAAACCTCCCCATGAGAACATTAGTTCCAGTCCTGTGAGGTGTAACCCGTCCTTCTTGTACAGGTCCCATCCGCCCCAGAGCCCATCCCAATGCCTCAGAAATCTAAAGCCCTCCCTCCTACTCCATTTCTCCAGCCACGTGTTGAACTGCTCAATCTTCCTATTCTTATGCTCACTAGCATGTGGCACTAGCAGTAATCCTAAGATTACTGCTCTTGTGGTCCTGCTTTTTAATTCCCTTCCAACTCCCTAAAATCTGCTTTCAGGACCCCATCCTTTTTCCTACCTATGTCATTGGTCCCATTGTAGACCACGACCTCTGGCTTTTCATCCTCCTCCAAAAGAATGTCCTGCAGCCACTCTGTGACATCCTTGACCCTGGCACCAGGGAGGCAAAATACCATCCTGGAGTCACATCTACGGCCATATGAACACCTGTTTGCTCCCCTAACTACAGAATCCCTTATCACTATAGCGCTTCTACTCTTACTCTTCCCCTCTTGCGCAGCTGAGCTACTTATGGTGTCACAAATCTGGCTCTTGCTACAGTCCTCTGAGGAACCATCTCGCCTACCAGTATCAAAAATGGAAAAATGGTTGGAGAGCAAGACAGCCTTGGGGGATTCCTGCACTACCTCCCTGTGTCTCTTAGATACTCTGCTGGTCACACATTCCTTCTTTGCCTGTGCTCTTCTTAGCTGTGGTGTGACCACCTCTCTAAACATACTATCCACGTAATCCCTAGACTTGCGGATGCAACACAGTGACTCCAGCCGCCACTCAAGTTCAGCAACCCAGAGCTCACGTTTCTGCAGCTGGTGACACTTCCTTCAGATGAAGTCATCAAGGGCATTTTGGTGCCTGCATGACTTCCCACACAGAATCACAGAATGACAGAATCACACAGTGCAGAAGGGGCCCATCGAGTCTGCACCGACACATGAGAAACACCTGACCTACCTACCCAATCCCATTTACCAGCACTTGGCCCATTGCCTTGAATGTTATGATGTGCCAAGTGCTCATCCAGATACTTTTTAAAGGATGTGAGGCAACCCGCCTCCACCACCCTCCCAGGCAGTGCATTCCAGACCGTCACCACCCTTTGGGTAAAAAAGTTTTCCCTCACATTCCCCCTAAATCTCCTGCCCCTCACATTGAACTTATATCTCCTCGTGACTGACCCTTCAAATAAGGGGAGCAGCTGCTCCCTATCCACCCTGTCCATGCCCTTCATAATCTTGTACACCTCGATCAGGTTGCCCCTCAGTCTTCTCTGCTCCAATGAAAACAACCCAAGTCTATCCAACCTCTCTTCATAACTTAAATGTTTCATCCCAGGCAACAACCTTGGGGAATCTCCTCTGCACCCCCTCCAGTGCAATCACATCCTTCCTATAATGTGGCGACCAAAACTGCACACAGTACTCCAGCTGTGGCCTCACCAAGGTTCTATACAACTCCAACTCCCTACTTTTGTAATCTATGCCTCAATTGATAAAGGCAAGTGTCCCATATGTCTTTTTCACCACCCCATTAACATGCCCCTCCGCCTTCAGAGATCAATGGACACACACGCCAAGGTCCCTTTGTTCCTCAGAACTTCCTAGTGCCATGCCATTCATTGAATGCTTCCTTGTCAAATTCCTCCTTCCAAAGTGTATCACCTCACACTTTTCAGGGTTAAATTCCATCTGCCACTTATCTGCCCATTTGACCATCCCATCTATATCTTCCTGTAGCCCAAGACACTCAACCTCACCGTTAACCAAACAGCCAATCTTTGTGTCATCCGCAAACTTACTGATCCTACCCCCCACATAGTCATCTATGTCGTCTACATAAATGACGAATAATAGGGGACCGAGCACAGGTCCCTGTGGTACGCCACTGGACACTGGCTTCCAGACACTAAAGCATCCTTCTGTCATCACCCTCTGTCTCCTACAACTAAGCCAATTTTGAATCCACCTTATCAAATTACCCTGTATCTATCCCATGTGCATTTGCCTTCTTTATAGGTCTCCCAAGTGGGACCTTGTCAAAGGCTTTGCTGAAATCCATATAAACTACATCAACTGCACTACCCTCATCTACACACCTGGTCACCTCCTCAAAAAATTCAATCAAATTTCTTAGGCATGACCTCCCTCTGACAAAGCCATGCTGATTATCCCTGATCAAACCTTGCCTCTCCAAGTGGAGATAAATTCTGTCCTTCAGAATTTTTTCCCATAGTTTCTCTACTACTGACGTGAGACTCACTGGCCTGTAGTTCCCTGGCTTATCTCTTCAACCCTCCTTAAATAGCAAGACCACATTAGCTGTTCTCCAGTCCTCTGGCACCTCCCCCGTGGCCAGAGAGGATTTAAAAATTTGGGTCAGAGCCCCTGCGATCTCTTCCCTTGCCTCCCTCAGCAGTCTGGGACACAAATCATCCGCACCTGGAGATTTGTCCACTTTTAAGCCTGCCAACACCTCGTCACTCCCTATATCAATTTGCTCAAGAACCTCGCAGTCTCTCTCCCTGAGTTCGATACCTTCATCCTTATTCTCTTGGGTGAAGACGGATGTGAAGTATTCGTTCAACACTTTACCCATGTCCTCTGGCTCCACCCATAGATTGCCCCCTTGGTCCCTAATGGACCCTACTCTTCCCATTGATATACTTACAGAATATCTTGGGATTTTCCCTACCTTTACAAGCCAGAGCTTTCTCATATCCCCTCTTTGCTCTCCTAATTGCTTTCTTAAGCTCCACCCTGCACTGTCTGTACTCCACTAATGCCTCCGCTGATTTGCTTCCCCTGTACCTGCTAAAAGCCTCTCTTTTCCTTCTCATCGTATCCTGAATATCTCTGGTCATCCGTGGTTCTCTGGGCTTGTTACTCCTTCCTATCACCCTAGAGGGAACATGTTGAGCCTGTACCCTCCCCGCTTCCTTTTTGAACGCCCCCCCACTGCTCCTCTGTAGATTTCCCCACAAGTAACTGTTCCCAGTCTACCTTGGCCAGATCCTGCCTTATTTTACTAAAATCCGCTCTCCCCAATCCAAAGCATTTTTTTTGCAACTTCTCTATTTCTTTGTCCATAACAAGCTTAAACTGTACCATGTTGCGGTCGCTATCACACAGAATACACATTCCACATGGTTGAGATGCACTGAAATACTTTAAACTTTATATAAAGTGTTTACTATAGTCTGATATAATATCATAACTCACCTGTCACTCACCAATCATCTCCTCTCTGCCAAGTCCAGAAAGGCCTATACTTACCAACCAATCAACTTACAGGACTCCTGCGATGTCACTTTTAGAATTTATCTGTAAACTCCCAGCTCTCTCCGAACTTCAGCTGTGATGGTTACCTTCACAGCCACTGCAGGGCCTGGGGGTCGATGGATTGGGTCTCCAGTTGCTGCTGGACCGTCTGTTGCCACCTCATGGCTCAGCCTCAGTTGCCTTCAACACTGGTTCTCCATCATATTGAGGTAGGATGCGCTGGGCCTGGTTTCCTGCCACTCCTCCTCCTCCTTCCTGGTGTGTCAGCAGCAGCCCCTTCCTCCTGATCTTCTGCCCTCCCTCTGGCCTCCAGCTGCTCAGGGTGACTGGCCTCAAAGGCGTCTATGTGCAAGGGTGACTTGCCCATCTTCTATGTTCCTCCACACGAAGCGCTATGCGCCTTCTCCAGCACAAAGTTCTTCCTGGCACCTGGCTGCGTGAGTCAGTAGGGGCAACAATAATTGCCCTGTGAGACCAGAAGCCCCACCCTCCTACTCACTTGGGTTAAGGGGAGACAGTTGGAATTTGTTTAGTGCCAATTCTGGGGCTGTGAATAAACTTTAAGCATTTTCACAGGGATACCCTCCCTCTCCAAATGCTATCCAAAGAAAACACTAAGTTCAGACCTTCTCTTACCAGTGTACTTCACACACTTCAGGTTTCACACTGCTCGGCTACCAAAATCTGACTAGAGTGGAGGCAGCTGATGATTTAAAATGCACATGCACGAAATGTGCCCCGCCCCTACAAAAATGGCAAGCGTTGGGTTCAGGGGAGGGACTTACAATTTTTGGGCAGTTTTGCTATTTTTGCCACAGTAGAGAGGCTCTCTGTTGTGGCAAAAATCTGGGCCTATGTTAGTTATGGTTTCACTCTTGAGGTCAGAGAATCAACTCATTGGTCAATAGTTGTGTTAATATCCACTTTCAAAAGAAAAAGAACTGCTGTCTTCTTCAGAAAAGACTTAATCCATTTAGAAGTTCACATACTGACTAGTGAGACCTGTAAGGACCAGTACTGCAGCCTCAGCTTTTTACAATCTATATTAATAACTTAGACAAAGAGACAGAGAGTAATGTATCTAGGTTTGCTGGTGATATAAAGCTAGGTGCGAATGCAAGCTGTGGGGAGGACACAGAGTTTGCAAAGCGATATAGACAGGTTAAGGCAGGTGGGCAACAAGATGGCAGATGGAGCATAACGTAGGAACGTGTGAAGTTATTCACTTTGGTTGTAAGAATTAAAAGCAGAAAAGTTTTTAAAAGGTGAGAAAATTGTAAGTATTGATGTTCAAAGAGAAATCAAAAACAAAAATACCTGGAAAAACTCAGCAGGTCTGGCAGCATCTGCGGAGAGGAGCACAGTTAACGTTTCAAGTCCGAATGACCCTTCAACAGAACTCAGTGGTCATTCGGACTCGAAACATTAACTGTGCTCCTCTCCGCAGATGCTGCCAGACCTGCTGAGTTTTTCCAGGTATTTTTGTTTTTGTTTTGGATTTCCAGCATCCACAGTTTTTTGCTTTTATCTTGATGTTCAAAGAGACTTGGGTGTGCTTATACAAGCAACACAAAGTTAGCATGCAGGTACAGCAAGCAATCAGGAAGTTGGCATGTTGGCCTTTATTAAAAGGGGATTGAAGTATAGGAATAAAGAAGTCTTGTTACAACTGTACAGGGTTTTGGTGAGACCACATCTGGAATACTATGTGCAGTTTTGGTCGCCATATTTAAGAAAGGATATACTTGCATTGGAGGCGGTACAGAGCGGGTACACTAGATTGGTCCCTGGGATGACAGGGTTGTCCTATGATGAGAGGCTGAGTAAATTGGGTTTATGTTCTCTGGAGTTTAGAAGAAGCAGAAGTGGTTGCATTGAAACATTCAAAATTCTGAAGGGGCTTGATAGGGTCGACACAGAGATTGTGAGGCAGAGTCTCAGGATAAGGGGCTGATCATTTAGGACTGAGATAAGGAGAAATTACTATACTCCAAGGGTTGTGAATCTTTGGAATTCTCTACCCCAGAGGGTTGTAGATGCTCCATCGTTGAACATGTTCAGGGCTGGGATAGACAGATTTTTGGTCTCTCAGGAATTAAGAGATATTGTGAGTGGATGAGAAATGGAGTTGAAACCCAAGATCAGCCATGATTGTATTGAATGGTGCAGCAGGCTCGACAAGGTCTACTCCTCCTCCTATCTAATGTTATGTTCTTTTATTTCAATAGATTTCCTCTTGCATGGCTTTGGACTCCTTCCTATTAAAGCAGCCAATAATCACAATGCAACTCAAATCCCTTCAGCCAGTTATCTGTAAAAGACATTGTGTAATCATTGTTCTTTTCCAGAAAGCCAAACGATGAAGGATAGAACTGGAGCCAATCTATACGCACTTTTTTATTTATTTACAGAGTTACACATTATAAGCACACACCTAACTCAAGAACCAATTTCAGTCTATGTCTATTTATAGAGGCTCAAGTAAATCTTCAATTAATGCCCACCACCCGCACACAATTAATCGTCTAGATTCGGGGCAAACGTTTGTAACTTTTGCTTCCTTATAATCATGTAAGTCAACATTCAAAGAATGTAAATAATAATCCATATGAACAAAACCACTCATATCCAATTAAAATAATTATCACTGCAAGGTGCCTGGTTGGAAAACTACATGTCAAAAAATGCATTTATATAGCACCTTTCATGACCTCAGATTTCCTAAAGTGCTTTACAGCCAATTATGAAATTGGAATATAGGAAATGCAGCAGCCAATTTGTGCACAGCAAGCTCCCACAAACAGCAATGGAATAATGATCAGATCATTTATTTTTATTGATATTGGTTGAGGGATGAATATTGGATACAGGGATAGCTCCCCTGCTCTTCTTTGAAATAGTGCCTTGGGATCTTTCACATCCTGCTGGGAGAGGTTTAAAGTTTTATCCCTAAGTCAGCACCTCCAACACTGCAGCACTCTCAGTGCTGCACTGGAGCATCAGCCTGGCTTCTTCTGCTCAAACCTCTGAAGGGGGACTTGAACCCACAACCTCTGCCCTAGAGACGAGAGCACAACCAACTGAGCCACAGTTGACACAAAAAAAATCTTGTGGTAGCAAATCTTGTTAACATCACTGCAATGAAGTACAACCAATAATTGAAAACATAACCAAACTGAAGAATAAGTCCCCATTCTCGACACCTGTTTTACAAAGTTTGCTGAATAAAAGCATTACAACACTTTGCTCCCTTTCAAAGCAAACCCTCAAATAGTCACAAGGCAGAGAACCTAAGAACAGGAGTAGGCAATTAAGCTTCTCAAGATCATAGCTGATCTGTATCTCAACTCCATTTACCAGCCTTCGTTAGGTAAGTTTATCACAGGATAGCTAAGAAAAATTGATGCAATTCTTGAAAATTTCAATTGATCCAGTGTCCACAGCCTCTTACAGGAGTGAATTTCAGACTTTCATTACCCTTTGTTTGCAGTCTCTGGAGATTTCCACTTGCAAATCCCATACAATTCATCTATACAAACACCAGCATGCGCATGCACAAACGCTTACGCACGCACACACACATGGCTAATTGATTCAGGGATGAACAACCACTGACCTCACTCCCCTCACAAAAGGCAAACATTCAATCAGAGAGGGTAGCTCTTCAAGCAGTTCAAAACTTCATTTTTATAAAATTTGTCCAAGTATTGAGCTAGTGTTCTGACCAGAGATCTGGATTCTGGACTATATAACAACTCATTCACACTCCATCAAAGGCATCAGCTATAGCTCAAAGATAACACACTTACCTTTGATTCAGAAAATCTTGTATTACTCAAAAGACTGGAGTACAAAAATATAGGTTAACACTCCAGTGCAGAGCTGAGTGAGTGCTGCACTGTCAGGGATGTAGTTTTTGGGATGAGATGTTAAACTGAGGCTCTGTCAGCCTTCTCAGGTGGATACAAAAGACCCCATAGCACCATTATTTTGAAGAGCAGAAGGTGAGTTACCCCGGTGTCCTGGTCAATATTTACCACTCAACCAACATTGTTGCAACAGGTTATTGGATCATTATCATATTACTGCTTGTGGGAGCTTACTATGCACAAACTGACTACCAAATTTCCTACAACGGTGACTGCACTTCAAAAGAAATTTCATTGGCTGTAAAGCATTTTGGGTTGACCTGTGGTCATGAAAGGCACTATATAAATGCAAGTCGATCTTTCTATGAACCTAGGTTTGATCCCTGATCAGTGCTGGATTAACTAATCTCAGGGGTTTTGGATTCCCACTGCTGATTGCAAAGTAGTGGCTGGTAAGGTGAAATCTGGTTGCTCGGATAGGAGGCCCCACATTGAACAATCACAGTCCAAGAAAGGTCAGCCAACATCATCAGGGCAGGGGGAGGGTGAAGGGCAGGAAACAGAAATAAGTCACAACAGCACCCTCACTCCTGAAGTGAATGAATATTTCCCCTTCCCAGTTTGCAGATGGTGACTTCTACTGGTATACGGCTCCCAGGTGGCTGAAAGCACAGTGGAACTTTACACACAATGTTGTGTGTAAGCTTAGGCAGTGAGTACCAATGAGCTATTCAGCATCAGAGTGCATCGCTGCACAGCCTGGGCCTGCATGAGTTTGAGCCTACTCCCACCTGAAGTCCACACATGAATTGTGGAGCAGGGGTCACTAGACAGCAAGAATTGTTCAGCACCACCCACCCATTCTAAAAAGGACCTTCGTTCCTGCAGCAGCAATTTTAGTCACTGAACTTGGGATCTTTCTTCCTCTGTGTGACTTCGTGCCACACTGAGTTTGGCCATTAACCATAGGCCATGGAAAAGACTTTAATTTGTCAGTCCTCCCAGTTTTCTTCATCTTTCACCCTTTCACTCCTGAAAAATCTGACTAAAATAGAATAAAATTCTCAGGGTTCTGATTGTTCAAATTGACCATTTTTCACTGATGAACTTCAATGGGTATTTGAATATGGCAGCATCGCAGCTGAATGAGTAATTCAGTGGTGAGTAATTCACCTCCTGACTCCCCAAAGCCTGTCCACGATCTACAAGGCACAAGTCAGGAGTGTGATGGAATACTCCCCATTTTCCTGGATGAGTGCAGCTCCAACAACACTCAAGAAGCTGGACACCGTCCAGGAAAAAGCAGCCCGCTTGATTGGCACCACATCCACAATCATTCACTCCCTCCACCACCAACGTACAGTGGCAGCAGTGTGTACCATCTACAAGATACACTGCAGGAATTCACCAAGGCTCCTTTGACAGCCCCCTCCAAACCCATGACCACCACCACCTAGATGGACAAGGGCAGCAGATAGATGGGAACACCACCACCTGGAAGTTCTCCTCCAAGTCACTCACCATCCTGACTTGGAAACATATCACTGTTGTTTCAATGTCATTGGGTCAAAACAGTGAGCTCCCTCCCTAACAGCACTGTGGGTGTACCTACACCACATGGACTGCAGCGGTTCAAGGGGCAGCTCACCGCCACCTTCTCAAGGGCAATTAGGGATGGGCAATAAATGCTGGCCCAGCCAATGATACCCACATCCCACGAATGAATAAAAAGGCTGACCCTGCTCTCATCCAACATTCACACATGTTCAATATCTGATGTGTGGGCAGACATACAGTAAAGGGAAGAGGGAAAGAGTTGGGCAAGAGAGAGAGAAGGAAAGTGAAAGAATGATCTCCTATTCCCTAATCTCACAATGTCCCAACTGTTGATTAAGTAATGTTGGCAAACATGACAGCCAATTTGCAAACTCCCATGGACAGCAATGAATAAAATGATCACTTAATTTGTTTTTGTGATATTGACTGAGGGATAAATATTGGTTAGGACACCAGGGAGAACCCCCTTGCTCTTCGTTAAAATGAGATCTTTTACCTGAGAGGGCAGACAGCACCTCTGACAGTGCAGCTCTCCATCAGTACTGCACTGCAGTCCCAGCCTAGACTTTACTCGAGGGTGTCTTTGATGGGGTTGGAACCTATAACCTTCTAACCCAAAAGAGAGTGCAACCAAACTGAACTATGCTGGCACCTTCCTGGTGTTTCAGCTCCATGCCTTACTGGGTGGCATCCTTAGACTGAAGCCAAGATTGAACAGCATATTATAAATTCATTTAACTACATACATTTGGAAGTCCAAGCGGACATGTTCAAAGGAGCTGATTGCTGCAAAGGTTGTACTTGTGCCAATTCTGAATTACAAAGCTGCATGGAATTCTTCCCAGAGCCAAGCACATTAGAGAAAGGAAACCCAGGCATCGCACTGACAGCTAGTAGCCTGGAGAGAGGGAGAGAAAATCTCACAGCAATTATATAACTAACTTCCCCTGGGAGGGCCAGCAACCACTTTATATACTGGACGTTAACAACTTATCAGATATATCTTCCGCTATACTGTAAACACACTATTCAGCTCCAGTTCAAGAGGCCGAGAATATTCGTCCCAAAAGCCTCCCAGCCGCTGCCTTATAAACCATGTGGGGATTTGAACACAAACCATAGCAACCTGTGCTTTGAAGTGCACGGTCACATTTATTGTTATCTTCCATTGTTCACAAGACTTTGTGTAAGCAATGTTCAACAAAAAAAAATCATCTTTGCTTCTCGTTGTCTAAAATTGCATTAGACAAAGCTACATTGTTTTAAACCAAGCAGGGTTTAACCAACCAAGCAACATTTTGTAAGGTACAGTTTAGACTGCAAGGCTCATTTCTCATCTGCAACTTGGGACTGCTGAAAGAGGGGATCAGAGGAGCAACAATCGTTTTTGTTATCTGTCTAACAGCAAGATAAAATGGAAAGATTAAATGGATTTCCCTTGTGGGATTTCATTCAATACAAGTTATTTAAATCAGAACCAAAGACAAAAGTTTCTTTGTACAAGTCAATGATTTTTATCAAACATGCTGCAACTGTAAAGCCTTGTTTATAAGTTGCCTGTATTAGGTTTCAGTCTCCAGACAGTTTCAAATCAATTGCCAAAAAACTGGCAAAATGCCGCAGAGTATCTTTACATCATCTCCTACCAATTAAATCATCGTTCCACTATAGAGACTGACTGCTCTGAAGGATGCAGCTCTTTCTGTGTAGATTTCATTAAACTGGTACTGAGTGTATTTTACATTCATCAGGCCATTTCCTCTATTGGGAGGGAGTCTCCCGTCTAATCTCTTGAGCAAACAGAAAAATGGAAACTATCCACATTTTGTGTTTACACAGCACCCACACTGCTAATATGATAGTGCTGTCAGATGCTAATACAATGCTCAAAAAAACCAGTCCTAAACAGATAGCCCAAATTAGGTGGAGTCTTATTTCCCGGACAACCCCTTTTGAGTACTGCTTGTATCACTGTTTGCTCCCCAACTTCCTCAAAACTTGTAAAAGCATTAACACTCAACCTCAAATTGATCTTCTGCACCATGTCCGTTAGGGCTCACTTCGTAAAGCTGAGTCCCTTTTTAAATTAAAATGGAAATTGTTAAAGCAGTGGTTCACCATAGCAGCTGGCAATAAGAATGTTTCCACATGTACAGCAAAGAAATGTGGAATTTTTTTTTCTTGGCAGCATTCTATCCTGTAAAACCATGTTTTGCACCTTGATGGTCAACTCTGTGTTAAGCACCGCCTGCTGTGGCTCAGGAGCCCCACTATGCAATGGCCGTCTCTGCCACGTTTTCTGCAGATGAAGTCAGTGGACTGAGGAGGTGCACAATTCACTGGCCTTTGTTTTTTTTGGCCCCCTTCTCAGCCATCTGAATTTTCTGTTTCTGTTAGCCTCTTCCAATGCCCTTCAGCGAGTGTCTCTCAGTTGTCAGTGTCAATGTCCACCATCTTCATTTCTCCACTTGTAGTGGAGATATGGATGCCCAGGAGGTCGTGACCCAGTGACCAGTTTGCTGTATAAAAGATCTTTTGGTATACAGCCGTCATCCATCGATGAACATAGCCAAGCCAGAGCAGACATTGTTAACTCAGCAACGAGTGTATGCTGATGGAATTACCTTGTTCCAGGACCTCCGAGTTGGTGATCTCATCCTGCTAAGAGATGCCAAGGATACGTCTGAGACAGTGGAAACTGCTCCGCCTAGCATATGTTGTCCAGGTCTCACCACTGTCGAGGAGTGTGCTGAGGGCACTGGCTTGGTAGGCTCAGGGTTTCGTGATCTCAGTCAGGTTGCTGTTGTTCCATGTTCTCTTATTCAGCTTGGGCATAATAGCTTTTGCGATGTGTGCATTGATTTCAACATCAAGTGACAGATTGTTGGCAATAGTGGAGCCTCGATACGTGAAGCTATCAGTAACCTCCAGCGTCACATTGTCAATGCTGATTGATGCCAATATAACAACATTCTGGACCATGACATTTGTCTTCCTGACACTGGTGGTCAAACCAAACTCTTTACAGGTGTGAGTGTCTGTTCATTTGCTGCTGAAGGTGTTCCTCGCTATAAAATGCTAGAGCGGTATAATCAGCATGCAACAACTCTTATGAAGGCTTCTGACACCTTTATCTTGGATCTCAGGCGAGCAAGGCTGAAAAGCTTTCCGTTCTGGTATATGAGTAGACACCCTCTGTAAATGATGTGATGGCAAATGACAGTAGCAATGGGAAGGATATGCCAAAGAGTGTCATTGCCAGAACACAACCCTGTTTGACCCCACTGTGGATCTCAAAGGGTTTCAATGTTGCCCCATCATAGCTGACCTTACCCATCATGTTGTCTTGGAAAGAAGTGATCAAATTGAACAGCTTCAGTGGGCACCCAATTTTCTTCAGCAGCTTCAATCGGCCACCTCTGTTCACATGGTTGAATGCCTTGGTGAGATCGAAGGCAATATATGGTGGTCTCCTTTGTTCATGACATTTCTCTTGCAGCTGCTGGACTGAGAAGATCATGTCAATTGTAGATCTTCAGGTTCTAAAGCCACACCGGGAACTGGGTAGCTGTATTCAGCCAGGATCTGCAGTCCCACAAGGGCAACGCCAGCAAATACTTATCCCACAATGCTCAGCAAGGAGATGCCTCAAGAGTTGTTATAATCACTGCTGGTGCCTTGGTTCTTGTACAGGGTCACAATCTTTGCATTATGCATAGCCTGAGGCACTGCCCCCTCCCCCCAGCAGAGACAGAGAAGTTCATGCTAATGTGATATTTAAAAACTCCACCTATTTTCAATTACCGAATCTATGCTCTCTCCAGGTGAATTGAAGTGGTCATTCTTCAGAATTGTTGCAAACTTTAGTTGAATGCATTCCTGAACGTTTCATCACATGACTTTGTCCCCCAGTGCTCTGCCCCAATGCTCCCAATACTCATCACCCAATTCATTCTTGCGGTCCACTGGCTTCCTCACAACAGATGAAGAACAAAGTGACATAATTACCCAATTCTTGAATATCTATCAAAATGCCTTTTTCCCTTCCCAGTTATTTTTGTAACTAATAAACAGCACTGTTTAAAGACAATGATAAGCATTTGTTTTTTCTCCAGGTTTGTTCCCACCAGTGTCCTGCTGATTTATCTTCCATTCCTGGAGACTCCAGTACAATCCTGGAGGATTTTGCTTAGACACTTAAGGGATGTGAGCATCATTGGCAAAGCCAGCATTTGAGCATTTATTGCCCATCCCTAGTTGCCCTTGAGAAGGTGGTGGTGAGCTGCCTTCTTGATCCACTGTGAACCGTGTGGTGTGGGTACTCCCACAGTGCTGTTAGGGAGGGAGTTCAAGGATTTTGACCCGACAACAGTGAAGGAATGGTGACATATTTCGAAGTTAGGATGGCAAGTGACTTGATGGGGAACTTCCAGGTGGTGATGTTCTCATCTATCTGCTGCCCTTATCCTTCTAAATGGTAGTGGTCACAGGTTTGGAAGGTACTGTTGAAGGAGCCTTGATGAGTTGCTGTAGTACATTTTGCAGATGGTACACACTGCTGCTACTGTGTTGATAGTGAAAGGAGCGAATGTTTGTGGATGGGATGCTAATCAAGTGGGCTGCTTTGTGCTGGATAGTGTCGCTGGAGCTGCACTCATCCAGGCAAGTGGAGAGTATTCCATCAAACCTATTCTTCAAGTGTAAGTCTAGATAACATGGGCAAGCTGTTCAACTACAAGAGGCTTTGCAGTCAAACAGAGTTCAACCCTCACCCAACAGGCACTTTCCTGCATTCCTAGCAAGTCATCAGTAGCTCCAGTTCCTTCCACTGCCTCAGGAATGTGTAGCCTCATCGTTGCATTCTTACCACCACCTGAGCAGAGACTGTCGGTTGAACCTGGAGCCTTCTCAGTGTGTACTGCTCAATCCCACATCAGAAAGTACAATCCCAAACTGAGCCACTGAGGTAACTAAACTTAAAATATTCATCCTGTTTACACGGAGGCTTTATGCAGAAAAGGCCATTTTCAGAAGACATACCTCTGATATTTTCATGCAATTGCTTCTGACCTTCACCCAGACCAATTACACACAGGGGAGTTAATGAGAAGAATGCAGGGTAATCTCAGGAGCAACTCCTGAATCTGCTGCATTCATTTGATCAAGCTTGGAATGTCTTTGTCATGTTTATATCTGAGGAAGTGTCTGAATACCATATTTTTTCACTGATGCAATATATGTAATAAAGAATATTGCTAGTCGCTTTCTGAATTGTACAATTTCTGAAAGAACATCACTTTTACTGACTGAAATATGGAGCATGAAAACATCTAGAAAAGAAGTTTATTAAAATGCTTCAATTTAAAGCAATCACATCACTAAGTTCATTGTATTCCAAGTGGTTTCTGTCAGTATTTGAATTTCTGACCCAGCTGAATTTGGAGCTGAAGAAATATTCATGCGAAATGTGAGAAAATAATTTACACTAAAATTGGAAATGTTTCTCATAATATTATTTAATGCTGCATTAATTTGATCAAATCAGCCTGCCTTAGCTTTGAATGACAGATATATAATTGAGGGGAAGCATTATAGATTGCAACGCCCTGCTTCAACGATGAGGTCAATCTGCTATATAACATCCAGAGACTCAGTCAAGAGGCACTGCAAAGAACTATAAGGTTTTCAAGCTGTCTTTTTGTTTTATATATTGCTAGACCATTGCTGTACAATTCTCTTTTTTTATTTGTTCATGGGATGTGGGCATCACTGGCTAGCCCAGCAGTTTTGCCCATTGCTAATTGCCCTCGAGGTGGTGATGGTGTGCTGCCTGTCTGTGTAACTGTGTGCCTTATAAATAAATCCGACTGACCATTTTAGCCTGAATAGAATCCTATGACATTGTGGTTTGTACCATCTTGTTCAGTTTCCAGCACATCAAAGTGGACATCCCAAATGATGCATTATACTGTTTGTCACTGGGCGAGTAAGCCAGAGACCCAGGATAATGCTCTGGGGACCTGGGTTCAATGGTCGAATTTGAATTCAATAAAAATCTGGAATTAAAAGTCTAATGATGACCATGAACCCATTGTCGATCATTATAAAAACCTTCTGATTCACTAGTGTCCTTTAGGGGAGGAAATCTGTCATCCTTACATGGTCTGGCCTACATGTGACTTCAGACCCAGAGGAATGAGGCTGACACTTAAATGCCCTCTGAAATGGCCTAGCAAGCCACTCAGTTGTAACAAACCACTAGAAAGTCACAAAAAAGGAATGTAACCGGCATCGACCTAGGCACCGGAAACGACAACGGCAATCCCAGCCCTGTCGACCCTGCAATGTCCTCCTTACTAGCACCTGGGGGCTTGTGCCAAAATTGGGAGAGCTGTCTCACAGACTAGTCAAGCAACAGCCTGACATAGTCATCCTCACGGAATCATACCTTACTGATAATGTCCCAGACACCACCCTCACCATCCCTGGGTATGTCCTGTCCCACCGGTAGGACAGACCCAGCAGAGGTGGCAGAACAGTGGTATACAGTCAGGAGGGAGTTGCCCTGAGAGTCCTCAACATCACCTCCAGCCCCCATGAAGTCTCATGGCATCAGGTCAAACATGGGAAAGGAAACCTCCTGCTGATTACCACATACCGCCCTCCCTCAGCTGATGAATCAGTGCTCCTCCATGTTGAACACCACTTGAAGGAAGCACCGAGGGTGGCAAGGGCGCAGAATGTACTCTGGGTGGGAGACTTCAATGTCCATCACCAAGAGTGGCTCGGTAACACCACTACTGACTGAGCTGGCGAAGTCCTAAATGACATAGCTGCTAGACTGGGTCTGCAGCAGGTGGTGAGGGAACCAACAAGAGGGAAAAACATACTTGACCTCATTCTTATCAACCTGCCGGCCGCAAATGCATCTGTCCATGACAGTATCGGTAGGAGTGACCAGCGCACAGTCATTGTGGAGACAAAGTCCCGCCTTCACATTGAGGATACCCTCCATTGTGTTGTGTGGCACTACCACTGTGCTAAATGAGATAGATTCCGAACAGGTCTAGTGACTCAAGACTGGGCAGATGAAGTGCTGTGGACCATCGGCAGCTGCAGAATCATACTCGAACACAATCTGTAACCTCATGGCCCGGCATATCCCCCAGTCTACCATTACCATCAAGCCAGGGGATCAACACTGGTTCAATGAAGAGTGCAGGAGGGCATGCCAGGAGCAGCACCAGGCATACCTAAAAATGAGGTGTCAACCTGGTGAAGCTATATCACAGGACTACTTGTATGCCAAATAGCATAAGCAGCAAGTGATAGCTAAGCGATCCCACAACCAACGGATCAGATCTAAACTTTGCAGTCCTGACACATCCAGTTGTGAATAGTGGTGGACAATTAAACAACTTACTGGAGGAGGAGTTACCACAAATATCCATCCTCATGATGGAGCAGCCCAGCATATCAGTGAAAAGATAAGGCTGAAGCATTTGCTACAATATTCAGGCAGAAGTACCAAGTGGATGATCCATCTTGGCCTCCTCCGGAGCTGCCCAGCATCAGAGATGCCAGCCTCAGCCAATTCAATTCACTCCTTGTGCTATCAAGAAACGGCTGAAGGCACTGGATACTGCAAAGGCTATGGGCCCTGACAATATTCCGGCAATAGTACTGAAGACTTGTGCTCCAGAACTTGCCGCACCCCTAGCCAAGCTGTTCCAGTACAGCCACAACACTGGCATCTACCCCGCTATGTGGAAAATTGCCCAGGTATGTCCTGTACACAAAGAGCAGGACAAATCCAACCCGGCCAATTACTGCCCCATCTATCTACTCTCGATCATCAGTAAATGGAAGGGGTCATCAATAGTGCTATCAAGCAGCACTTGCTTAGCAATAACCAGCTCACAGGTTAAATTAAAGCGCATGAGATTGGGGGTAGTGTATTGAGATGGATAGAAAACTGGTTGGCAGACAGGAAACAAAGAGTAGGAATAAATGGGTCTTTTTCCAAATGGCAGGCAGTGACTAGTGGGGTACCGCAGGGATCGGTGCTGGGACCCCAGTTATTCTCAATATATATTAATGATTTCGATGAGGGAATTAAATGTACTATCTCCAAATTTGCAGATGTCACAAAGCTGGGTGGGAGGGTGAGCTATGAGGAGGATGCAGAGATGCTTCAGTGTGATTTGGACAAGCTGAGTGAGTGGGCAAATGCATGGCAGATGCAGTATAATGTGGATAAATGTGAGGTTATCCATTTTGGTAGCAAAAACAGGAAGGCAGATTATCTGAATGACTATAAATTGAGAGAGGAGAATGTGCAACGAGACCTGGGTGTCCTTGTACACCAGTCGCTGAAGGGACGTCTTGCTGCAATTGTACAGGGCCTTGGCGAGACCACACCTGGAATATTGTGTGCAGTTTTGGTCTCCTTATCTGAGGAAGGATGTACTTGCTATCGAGGGAGTGCAGGTTTACCCGACTGATTCCTGGGATGGCCGGACTGACAGATGAGGAGAGATTGAGTCGATTAGGATTATATTCACTGGAGTTCAGAAGAATGAGGGGGGATCTCATAGAAACCTATAAAATTCTAACAGGACTAGACAGGGTAGACGCAGGAAGGGTGTTCCCAATGGTGGGGGAGTCCAGAACCAGGGGTCACAGTCTGAGGATATGGGGTAGACCACTTAGGACTGAGATGAGGAGAAATTTCTTCACCCAGAGAGTGGTGAGCCTGTGGAATTCATTACCACAGAAAGTAGTTGAGACCAAAGCATTGTATGTTTTCAGGAAGGAGTTAGATATAGCTCTTGGGGCGAAAGGGATCAAAGGGTATGGGGAGAAAGCGGGAGCAGGTTACTGAGCTGGATGATCAGCCATGATCATAATGAATGGCAGAGCAGGCTCAAAGGGCCGAATGGCCTACGCCTGCTCCTAGTTTCAGTTTGGGTTCTACCAGGGTCACTCAGCTCCTGACCTCATTACAGCCTTAGTTCAAACATAGACAAAAGAGCTGAACTCCCGAGGTGAGGTGAGAGTGACTGCCCTCGCTATCAAGGCAGCATTTGACCGAGTGTAGCAAAACTGGAGTCAATGGGAATCAGGGGGAAAACTCTCCACTGGTTGGAGTCATACCTAGCACAAAGGAAGATGGTTGCGGTTGTTGGAGGTCAGTCATCTTAGCTCCAGGACATCACTGCAGGAATTATTCAGGGTAATGTCCTCGACCCAACAATCTTCAGCTGCTTCATCAATGACTTTCCTTCCGTCATGAGGTCAGAAGTGGGGATGTTCGCTGACGATTGCACAATGTTCAGCACCATTCGCAACTCCTCAGGTACTGAAGCAGTCCATGTCCAAATGCAGCAAGACCTGGACAATATCTAGGCTTGGGCTGACAAGTAGCAAGTAACATTTGTGCCACACAAGTGTCAGGCAATGACCATCTCCAACAAGAGAGAATCCAACCATCGCCCCTTGATGTTCAATGGCATTACCATCGCTGAATCCCTCACTATCAACATCCCGAGGGTTACCATTGACCAGAAACTGAACTGGACTAGCCATATAAATACTGTGGCTACAAGAGCAGGTCAGAGGTTAGGAATCGTGCGATGAGTAACTCACCTCCTGACTCCCCAAAGCCTATCCACCATCTACAAGGCACAAGTCAGGAGTGTGATGGAATACTCCCCATTTGCCTGGATGAGTGCAGCTCCAAAAACACTCAAGAAGCTGGACACCGTCCAAGACAAAGTGACCCCGCTTGATTGGCACCACATCCACAAACATTAACTCCCTCCACCACTGACGCACAATAGCAGCAATGTGTACCATCTACAAGATGCACTGCAGGAATTCACCAATAATCCTTTGACAGCACCTTCCAAACCCACAGCCACCACCACCTAGACAGACAAGGGCAGCAGATAGATGGGAACACCACCATCTATAAGTTCCCTTCCAAGTCACTCACCATCCTGACTTGGAAATATATCGCCGTTCCTTCACTGTCGCTGGGTCAAAATCCTGGAACTCGCTTCCTAACAGCACTGTGGATGTACCTATGCCACATGACTGCAGCGGTTCAAGAAGGCAGCTCACCAACACCTTCTCAAGGGCAACTAGGGATGGATAATAAATACTGGCCCAGCTAGTGGAGCCCACATCCCATGAATGAATAAAAAAAAACTAATCACACTGCCCAGCCTCTCTTCATCACTCAGCATCATCTGCTTCACATATACAGATGTTTCCAGGGATGAGAAACTTCAGTTATGAAGATAGATTGGAGAGTTTGAGACAGCCTTCTCCTCTCCAATGAGAACAAAGAGGAGATTTGATAAAGGTGTTCAAAATCATGAAGGGGCTGGCCAGAGTAGATAGGGAGAAGCTGTTTCCGCTCATAAAAGGATCCAGAATGAGGGCACAGATTTAAAGTGATTTGCAAAAGAAACGAATGTGATGTCAGAATAAACTTTTTCACACATTGTAGTTCAAGTCTGGAATGCACTGCCTGGAAGTGTGGTGGAGGCAGGTTCAATCAAGGCATTCAAGAGGGCATTAGATGATTATTTGAATAGAAACAATGTGCAAGGGTACGGGGAAAAGGCAGGAGAATGGCACTAAGTCATAATGTTCATTTGGAGAGCTGGTGCAGACACGATGGACCGAATGGCCTCCTTCTGCATCTTAACAATTCTGTGATCAAATTTTCCCTCAAAATGGTCTCTGCCTCCGCCTGCTATAGGAAAGCATTTCATGCTACAACGATGCTCTACATTAATAAATTTAGCCTAACCTCACTTGCTATCGAAGTACAGTTAACCTCTTGGGAATACTTCTTCAATGGTCCGCAGTTAAGTCAGAGAATTAATCCATACTTTGGTTCAATGCAAAGATAAAAGACAGACTTGCGTTCATATAGATCTTTTCACAACTTCAGGATGTCCCAAGGCGCTTTACAATGAAACACTGTAGTTATATAAGAAACTCACCAGGCAATTTGCACACAGCAAGCTCCCACAAACTGCTGTGAGATAACAGCCAGATAATCTGCTTTTGTGATTCTGACTGAAGGACAAATATGGGCCAGGATGCCAGGAGTAACTCCTCCTCCCTGCTCTTCTTTGTAATAGTGCCATGGGATCTTACAGATCCATCCCAAGGGATGGACAGGACCTTGGTTTAACATCTCATCCAAAAGGTAGCACTTCTGACAGTGCCGCACTTCCTCAGTACAGCACTGGAGTTTCAGCCTGGATTATATACTCAAATCTCTGAGGTTGAGCATAAGCCCACAACATTTTGACTCAGGGGAGAGTGTAGGAACATTAGCATTTCATCAAGAGACTGCTATTCCAAGGGTTTCCCATGGTAGCTGCATGAAGAACAGACAACTTGAAACAGTGACCCCAGTTGTAGGTAATGGTGATGACCACCTGTGTCATATTTGCCTCTTTGCTTCTGTGAATCTAATTGTTAGTGAATTCTGATCAGTAGTTTTAGCCTGTACAGAATCATACAGCGTAGAATTAGCTCTCTGAGCTAGCCTAATCCCACTCTCCTGCTCACTTCTCATGCCTGTTAGTATTCTTCATTTTCAACCAACTATTGAATTCCCTTTTGAAAGTACTGGTGTACTCTGCTTCCCTCTGTGGTATACAATTCCACATTCCAACCAATTTCTTGTGTAAACTCATCTTTTCTAACCTCCCCTTTAATCCTTTGCATCGTTATCTTAAATTTGGTTCTCTTGTTACTTTCTCACTGACTAATGGAAACAGTCTATCACCATTTACCTGATTTATAACCCTCCATAATATTGAAGAACTCTTATTAGTTCACTTTCTTAGCTCAAACACCGATATTTTCTGCCTTCTAAATTTCCGGGAGTTGCAAAGAGGTATTCTACATCCTCATCAGCAAACAATTTACCATTGTTGGAGTTAACTTTTGGATCAGCAACTCAGTGTGGCAGAAAGCAAAGGAAGCAGGTCTCAGCTGATAAGAGAAGGGGCCTGCTTACGAAAACTGGCATCAAACCCATTTGAATGAGAAAAAGGTGTTGGGAAATGCCAGAATCTTACACCCAATGTATAGCACAGGGCACTAGGCCCAACAGGACTGGGCCAGTGTTTATGCTCCACACGAGCCCTATCAGTTTATCCTTCTATTCTTTTCTCCCTCATGTACTTATCTAACATCAAAAATAGCAACTTGTACTTTTATAGCCCCTTTAACATAATAAAACACCACATGGACTGCAGCAGTTCAAGAAGGCAGCTCACCACCATCTTCTCAAGGGCAATTAGGGATGGGCAATAAATGCTGGCCTAGCCGGCGACGCCCACATCCCAGGAATGAATTTTTAAAAATGGTGCTTCACAGGAACGTTCTAAAACAAAATTTGACACTGAGCCACATAAGGAGATTTTAAGACTCGTGGTCAAAAAAAACTCGGACAAAGAGGCGGGTTTTAAGACATGTCTTAAAAGAAGAAAGAGAGATAGAGGCGGCTGCAGGAATAGCCACCAGTGGCAGAGTGTTTCAAATCAAAAATGCTCACAAAGCCAGAGGTAATGGAGCAGAGATATTGCTAGGGCTGTGGAGCTGGAGGAGATTACAGAATTAGGAAGGGGAGAGGCCATGGAGAGATTTGAAAGCAAGGATGAGAATTTTAAAATTCAGCTGCTATTTAACCGGGAGCTCAGATAGCTCAGCAAGCACGGGGCTGATGGGGTTTTGGCGCGAGTTAGGACATGGGCAGCAAGGTTTTGGATTTACGGATGGTAGAATGTGGGAGGCTAGCCAGGAGTCCGTTCAAATTGTCAAGTCTGGAGGTAACAAAGACACGGATGAGGGTTTCAGTTCCAGAAGAATTGAGACAGGGATGGAATCGGGAAATGTTACGGAGGGGGAAATAGGTGGTCTTCATACAATGTGGTTGCCAGAGAGGGGCAGACTCAATTGTGCGGGAATGTATTTTGGAGCGGGAACCAAAAACAATGGCTTCAGTTCCCCAATAATTAATTGGAGGAAATTTCTACTCATCCAGTGCTGGATGGCAGAGAAGCAGGTGAGGTGAGAGTGACTGCCCTTGACATCAAGGCTGCATTTGACCGAGTATGGTATCAAGGAGCCCTAGCAAAACTGGGGTCAATGGGAATCGGGGGGAAAACTCTCCGCTGGTTCTAGTCATACCTAGCACAAAGGAAGATGGTTGTGGTTGTTGGAGATCAATCATCTCAGCTCCAGCACATCACTGCAGGAGTTCCTCAGGGTAGTGTCCTTGGCCCAACCATCTTCAGCTGCTTCATCAATGACTCTCCTTCCATCATAAGGTCAGAAGTGGGAATGTTTGCTGATGATTGCACAATGTTCAGCACCATTCGCGACTCTTCAGATCCACATCCAAATGCAGCAAGACCTGGACAATATCCAGGCTTGGGCTGACAAGTAACATTCACACCACACAAATGCCAGGCAATGACCATCTCCAACAAGAGAGAATCTAACCATCACCCCTTGATATTCAATAGCATTACTATTGCTGAATCCTCCACCATCAACATCCTGGGAGTTACCATTGACCAGAAACTGAGCTGGACTAGCCATATAAATACTGTGGCTACAAGAGCAGGTCAGAGGCTAGGAATGCTGTGGCGAGTAACTCACCTCCTGACTCATAAGAACATAAGAAATAGGAGTAGGAGTAGGCCATTCAGCCCTTCAAGTCCACTCCACCATTCAATGATATCATGGCTGATCTTCTACTTCAACAACATTTTCCTGCATTATCCCCACATCCATTTATGTTTTTAATATGTAGAAGTCAATTGTTTTCAGTCTTGAACACAATGACTGAGCCACCACAGCTCTTTGGGGCAGGGAATTCCAAAGTGAAGAATTCCTCCTCATCTCAGTCCTAAATGACATTCCCCTTATTCTGAGGCTGTGTCCCATGGTTCTAGACTCTGCAGCCAGGAGAACCATCCTTTCTGCACCTACCCTGTCGAGTCCTGTAAGAATTTTCTATGTTTGAATGTGATCACCTCTCATTCTTCTGAACTCCAGAGAATACAGGCCCAGTCTATTTAACCTTTCCTCATAAGACGATCCCTCCATCCCAGGAATTAGTCTGGTGAACCTCCATTGCACTCCCTCTATGGCAAGTATACCTTTTCTTAGTTAAGGAGACTAAAATTGTACACAACACTCCAGGTGGGGTCTCATCAAGGCTCTATATAATTGCAGTAAGACCTCTTTACTCCTGTACTCAAATGCCCTTGTAATCGAGGCCAACGTATTATTTGCCTTCTTGATTGCTTGCTGTAGCTGCATGTTAGCTTTCAGTGAATCATGAAAAAGAATGCCCAAGTCCATTTGAAGTTCCACACTTCCCAGCCTCCTATCATTTAAGAAATACTGTGTTTCTGTTTTTCCTACCAAAGAGTATAACTTCACATTTCTCCACATTGTATTCCATCTGCTAAATTTTTGCCTACTCACTTCGCCTCTCCAAATCCCCTTGAAGCTTCTTTGCATCCTCCTCACAACTCTCACTTCCACCTAGTTTTCTGTCATCTGCAAACTTGGAATTAGTGAATAGCTGGGGCCCAAGCACTGATTCTTGTGGTACCCCACTAGTCACAGCCTGGCAACTTGAAAATTACTAATTTATTCTTACTCTCTGTTTTCTGTCCATTAACCAGTTCTCAATCCATGCCAGTATGCTCCCCATGTGTTCTAATTTTGTTTATTAATCTCTTGTGTGGGACCTTATCAAAAGCTTTATGAAAATCTAAATATACCAGATCCACCTGTTCCCCCTTATTTATTCTGTTACATCCTCAAAAAACTCCACAGGTTTGTTAAACATGATTTCCCTTTTATAAATCCATGTTGACCATGCCCAATCCTACCATTATTTTCTAAGTGTCCAGTTGTCACATCCTTTAGAATAGATTCTAACGTTTTCCCTACAACTGATGTCAGGCTAACAGGTCTGTAGTTCCCTGTTTTCTATCTTCCTACCTTCCAGCCTGCAGGCACCATTCCAGGATTTATAGAATTTTGAAAGATGATTACCAATGCATCCACTATCTCTACAGCCACCTCTTTCAACACTCTGGGATGTAGATAATCAAGTCCAGAGGAATTATCAACTTATAGTCCCATTAATTTCTCCAGTACTATTTTTTTTACTAATACTAATTTATTTCAGTTCCTCATTTCCACTAGCCCCTTGGTTCTCTAGTATTCCAGGGAGGTTCCTTCTCTGTGTACACAGTCACAAAGTATTTGTTTAGTTTCTCTGCCATTTCCTTATTCCCCATTAGAGATTCCCCTGTCTCTACTTGTAATGGGCCCACATTTGTCTTTACTAATCTTGTCCATTATACATACCATTAATTTATTCTATTTCCTCTTTCATCATCAGTTTATTGGTCCTCTTTGCTGAATTCTAAAATGCTCCCAATCCTCAGGCTTACTACTTTTCTTTTAAGCAACTTTATAAGCCTCTTCTTGTGATTGAAAACAATCCTCAACTTCTGTTGTTAGCCACGGTTGAATCATTTTTCCTGCTGGGTTTTTGTGTCTCCAAGGAATGTAAATTTGTTGCAAACCATGCATTAGTTATTTAAATGCTAGCCATTGCCTGTCCACTGTCACACTTTCTAATGTAATTTCCCAATCTATCACAGCCAACTTGCCTCTCATGCCTTTAAAGTTTCCTTTGTTTATGCTTAAGACCCTGGTTTTGGTTGAACTCCATCATTTTCAAACTTAATGCAAAACTGCATCATAATATGGTCACTCTTCCCTCGAGGCTCCTCTACAACGAGATTATTCATTAATCCTTTCTCATTGTACAGTACTAGATATAAAATAGCCTGTTCTTTAGTTGGTTCCTCACAATACTGTTCCAGAAAGCCCAACTCGTATGCGTTCCAGGAAATCATCCTCCACAGCATTAGTACTAATTAGGATTACCCAGTCTATACGTATATTGACGTCCCCATGATTACTATATTACCCCTTATTACATGCACCTCCAATTTCCTGATTTATACCATGCCCTACATTACCACTTCTATTTAGTGGCCTATAAATAACTCCCATCAATGTTTGCTATCCCTTGCTGTTCCTTCACTCCACCCAAACTAATTCTACATCTTGATCTTCTGATCTAAGATCCTCTCTCACTCATGTAGTGATCTCATCCTTTATTAACAGCGCCACCTCACCTCCTTTTCCTTTTTCCCTATCTTTCTTAAATGTCGAATACCCTTGAATATTCAGTTCCCAGCCTTGGTCACCCTGCAGCCTCTGTAATAGCCATTAGATCATACCTATTTACTTCCATTTGTGCCATGTACCTTGTTGCAAATGCTGTGTGCATCCAGACAGAGTACCTTTAATTCTGTCTTGTTATTATTTTCATAGCCTTATCTGCTGGCGCACTCTTAAGTTTGTACACACTGTCCCTTCCTGCCACACTCAGGTTATCAATTCCCTTAATGCTGCTTTGCTCTCTTGCCCTGTCTTCTCCCTTTAATTTATCACATCTCCCATGCTTGATCCTTCACCCCTATCATTTAGTTTAAAACTCTCTCTACCACTTAGTTATACGATTCGCCAGAACACTGGTCCCAGCACGGTTCAGATGAAGACTGTCCCAGTGGTACAGCTCCCACTTTCCCGAGTGCTAGTGCCACTGCCCTATTAATTGGAAACCAATTTCTCCCACACCAATCTTTAAGCCACGTGTTTAACTCTTTAATCTTATGTATCCTACTCCAATTTGCTCATGGCTCAGGTAACAACCCAGAGATAATTACCTTGGAGGTTCTGCTTTTTAATTTAGTCCCTCGCTGCTCATATTCCCTCAGAAGAACCTCTTTCCTAGTTCTACCTATGTCATTGGTACATGGACCACAACAACTGGATACTCCCCCTCCCACTGCAAATTTCTCTCCAGCCCCGAGCAGATGTCCCACACCCTGGCACCAGGCAGGCAACACAGCCATCTGGACTCTTGTTCTTGGCTGCAGAGAACCGTGTTTATCCCACTCATTATACTATCCACTACTACCACTACATTCCAAACAACTTCCCCCACTTGAATGGCTTCCTGTGCCATGGTGCCATGGTCAGTTCGATCATCCACCCTGCAGCCTTCACTTTTGCCTGTACAGGCTGAAAGGAACTCGAACCTGTTGGACAATTGCAAAGGCTAAGGTTCCTCCACTCCTACTTTCTCAATCCCCTTACCTCCCTCACACACAGTCACATCCTCCTGTCTCTGACCACTGATTAAATCAGACGACTCTATCTTAAGGGGCGTGACCACCTCATGGAACAGAGTGTCCAGAATACTTCCCCCTCGCTGATGCATCATAGTGTCTGCAGCTCAGCCTCCAGCTCAATGACTCTGAGTCAAAGCTCCTCCAGCTGCAGACACTTGCTGCAGATGTGTTTGCCCTGGATCACACAGGACCCCACATTCGGGAGCCACAATACATCACTTGCCCCGCCATCTTTATAGCGTTTAATTAATTATTTTACTGATTAATTTTTAATTAATGTCTCTAGTCCTGAAATAATTGTTATAATTTCAATAAATATTCTACTTACCCAGATTGAAATTCCCTAGTTAAGATATATAGGAAATACTAATAAAACCTTACAATTACTTTTCAATACCTGAGTTTTGAAAGACTAATGAGAAAAATACTAACCAATTATCTGTTTTCCTGTGACGTCACATTTTTATTTTTCTACGAACACATAGATTGGACTGGACTAGATATCCGGGTTCTCCTCTTTCCCACTCTTTTAGATGCTGCTGTGTGTCTCTGGGTCCATCTCCCACTCCTTTCATGTAGCGTTTGGAAGAGGAAGGGGAATTTGGTGGAGAGTGAGACAAAGAAGTGATCAGAAATGGCCTTATCTGTGATTGATACGATGGAAGTAGCAAGGTCATGTGAGTTGATAAGTTCAAGGGAGTAGATATGAATATGGTTCGGAAGCAGAAACTTAGGGAGGATAAGAGAGTAGTGAACTCAGAGGACAAAGAACATGATGAGTTGAGATGGAGGTTAAAATCACCAAGGATGAGAAATAGTTCAGCGCAGGGAGGAAAGCAGTGAAGATTTCTTGGTGAGACAATTGTCATGGTACTTGGTTGCCAGTAAAGAATGAGGATTTTAAATCAACGAATGAGAGGGGTGGAACAAGGCGAGACACACAAAGGAGGAGAAAGTGCCACAGGAGTAAAGGGATTGGCCAAGGTGTGATTTGGTGATAAATTCCATACCACCATCACCACAGTCTGGGCTGGGCAAGTGAAAGGTGCAGCCAGGCGGGGAGACTTCAGTTAGGGGAAGGTATCATCATCAAGCAGCCAGGTTTCCATCATGTTGATCACAATAAGTTCATGGATGGTAATGGCCTTGTTTGCAAGTGAACGGACATTCTGGATGGAGATACAGAGAGGGGACAGTGAGAGCTGGACCACTGGCCAAGTCTCCACAGTCAGTAATGGGAGGGGCGAGTTGGATAGGAAGGAGCCCCCGACTACCACGCTAGGCAGGAAGGTCAGCGAGAGAGCTTACCCTTAAAAGGCATTCATCTCAACTACCCCATGTGGTAGTTAGTTCCACATTCTCTCCACTCTCTAGGTAAAGAGAGGTTTGCATTCATCATGAGTTCCTCACAGAGGGACTTAAAATTATCACATTGTAAGGAAACGGCTGGTACTTCTATTGTTATTCCTAAAGAACTATGGAGCTCACACACAACTTGTGGAAAAAACAGGTACAAACAGGAGGGGACTTCTAGCTCTGGAAATGAAGCACACCTCAAACCGCAAGTGTCACTGAGGGGACAAATAATTCTAACATTTCATGAGTAAGTTGAATGAGTTTAGTTATATTGTACTGAGTTTAGTTAGGAATCTCTTTGTTGTCAATGTAAATTCTGGAAGTGTAGCAGAAAGGCTGACAAAGCTCCAGCTGGAGAATGGGAGCAGCTCCAAATTCCATGATTAATGTGTGGACTTGTGTTTAGAAAGAAGACTTTCTTCTGCCATAGCTTTGCTGCAGAAACCAGTTGTCTACATCTTAAGACAAACCAAAGTTTACAAGCTTCATTGTTCAAGGCAAGTTCATTTAGCTCATTCTCTATACCACATCTAAAAACGTTTTTGCATCCCATCAAAGCAAGTTTTAGAAAAGTCAAGGAACAGATTTTTTGCCTCTGGTAAAGTGATTTTTTTTCACTCTTCCAAACAGCAGAGTACTGTAGTTAATTTGAGCAGGGAATCAGACTCCAGGAGATCAAGATTAGCACATAGCACCTTTCAGAATATCCAACTTAACTGAAATCATGGTGTAATCTATCACATCTTGACATCCACCCCCTCCCCCTCAACACCCCCCGCCACCCCCCACCCCCGATGCTGTGGGTGATGCAATTATTACACTACGCAGCTCACATTCAAAGATTTCATGTATTGTACAGTAGTTCAGTAATACAAAATCAAGGAACATTGATCTAAAAACGCCACAGCTTTCTCAACAACCCCACAAATCTGTGTTTTTCGCATTAAAGTGGATGACATAACAAGGTCCTAACTCCTATAGCAAGCCACAAGAACTATTCCAAGGCTTGTAGAGACTGACCTTAATCCAGTACAATACCACTTAATCCTATTCCCAACTGCTGGTCGTCATGAAACGCAGCTTGATCAGTTAAGCTGCACAATTCAAAAAACAGCCCACATTTTGGACAGAAAACAGGAATCTTTTGGGTAGATTCATTAAGCAAAATACTGAACAACTGAAGCTAAACAGGTAGCATTTATAAATTGAAAGCAAAATGCTACGGATGCTGGAAATCTGAAATAAAAACAAAAATTGCTGTAAAAACTCAGGTCTGGCAGCATCTGTGGAGAGAGAAACAGAGGTAACATTTTGAGTCCATATGACTCTTCTCCAGAGCTAAAGAGAGGTAGAAATATGATGGACCTTATACTGTTTAAGAGAGGGTGGAGCAGGTGAAACAAAACAGAAGGGTCAAGGATAGGTGGAAACTCAGGAAAGATTGACAAAGATGTCCTGGACACAAGACAAAGGGAGTGTTAAAGACTAAAAAGGTGCTGATAGTGGCGTAAAGGTAAGAGCAGAATGTGTTAATAGCAGAACAAGTCAACGCTTTGAAAGCGCAACATAGAAACCAGTGACAGATGGGCCCTGTGGTGGGGGGGGGGGGGGGGGGGGGGGGCGCGTTTTTGGAGGGTGGGAGGGTTGGGGAAGAACAAAAGGAAGAAAGAAAGAAATGTTGATGGGGGTGTTGGGTGGTAAAGGGAAGATGTGTTTGGTGGTGGCATCATGCTGGAGTTGGCGGAAATGGCAGAGGATGATCCTTTGAATGCAGAGGCTGGTGGGGTGAAAAGTGAAGACAAGGGGGACCCGATCATGTTCTGGGAGGGAGAGGAAGGTGTGTGTGGATGCACGGGAGATGGGTCGGACGTGGCTGAGGGCCCTGTCGACCACAGTGGTTGGGAAGCCTCGGCTGAAGAAGAGGAGGACGTGTCAGAAGTGCTGTTTTGCAAAGTGGCATCATCGGAACAGATGCGACAGGGGCGAGGGAACTGAGACAATGGGATGGAGTCCTTACAGGAAGCAGGGTGTGAGAAGCTGTAGTCGAGGTAGCTGTGGGAGTCGGTAGGCTAGTAATGAATATTCGTGGACAGTCTCTCACCAGAAATGGAGACAGAGAGATTAAGGAAAGGAAGGAAAGTGTGGGAGCTGCACAATGTGAAGGCGATAGAGGGGTGGAAATTGTCTTTCGATAACATGCCCTTTGATAGAGGTGTACAAGATTATGACAGGTTTGGATAAGGTAGACAAAAAGCTGTTCCCGTTATCTGTTGGCATAAAGACTAGTGGGACACAGATGTAAGGTTTTAGACAAGGGATGCAGGGGGGGATGTGAGGAAGAACTTTTTTTTAACACAGTGAGTGGTGATGACCTGGAACTCGCTACCCACGAGGACAGTGGAAACAGAAACAAACAATGATTTGAAAAGGAAATGGCATGGGCACTCGAAGGAAATAAGCCTGCAGGGGATCGGGTGGGGGAGAGGGACTGACGGGTTTGCACAGAGAGCCAGCATGGATTCAAATGGGTTGAACATCCTCCTCCTATACCATAATGACTCAACAACTCTTATTTGACTCCCTCTTTTCAATGGGCTAGGTCCTCATTAATCAGGAAAGGCCACTAATTATCCATGGCCATCTCCAGGGTGTGTAGTGGGATAGGATAATAAGGGACATTCTGATGGTGCAGGAAAAGATCACATCCTGAAAGACTTTTTTCCTTCCATTCTCAATGGGAAGCTCCTTGACAGGGCTTCCAATAA
The DNA here is from genome assembly GCF_964194155.1 of Cetorhinus maximus. NCBI lineage: Eukaryota > Metazoa > Chordata > Chondrichthyes > Lamniformes > Cetorhinidae > Cetorhinus > Cetorhinus maximus. Next base: position 50,288,216 of record NC_135883.1, read on the forward strand.
TTGCAGCCAATCAGGCATCACAACACAAGCTTATATATACATCAACTTGCATCTCTATAGCATCTTTAGCATAGTAAAACGTCACAAGGCATTTCACATGAGCATTATTGATCAAAATTTGACACTGAATCATATGTGGAGATATCAGGATCCATAACCAAAAGCTAGGTCAAAGAGGAAAGTTTTTAAAGAGGTGTCTTAAGGAGGAGAACAAGGTAGAGGTGGAGAGGTTTAGGGAGGGAATTCCAAAGCTTAGTGTCTCGACCTAGTCCCCTAAACAATATATCAAAGTTATACACTGAACTAGAACAGCTCATTGCCAAAATTCAAGACAGTCGAGAGCTAGTCAGTACGAGTACCTAAATAAAGTATAGTTATTAGCTGGATCTAAGTTCTTATGGGTAATGTGCCCAGTTAGAAATCTTTAAAAGAATGCAACTGAATCATTACATTTCCTGACCGCAGGAGCTCTGTGTGTAACACTTGCAAGTCAGAACTCTGTCAGTTTAGATCTCACTCCAGGAGACTTCAGCACTGGATCAAGGTTGACCTCAGAGTAATACTACACTGGTGTCAACACGCTCGCAAAATTGTGTGAGCACTTCTTTATATTTGCATGCAAAGGATCCAATAAGTTACACTAACATTTTAGGGACAATAGTACTGTCCAGCTAAACGTAAAAAAAAAATCCCAAACTTAGCAGAAATCAATATTCTCCACCAGACACAACAAATGTAATGATGTGATGTTGCACCTTCACACTTATTTCAATATATTTCTTTCCTAGAGGGGGAGAGAGAGCAGAGAGGAAGGGAGTGGAAAATATTTTTGCTATTTGGGAGTAAAATTTTGCAGATACAGCTATAATAAACGTCAGACATAATATTATTCAGAAACCTGGGGATATGACAAAATAAATCCATCACAAAACACCATCACCAATAGAGAGTAAAGGTTTGAAACAACACTGATGTGCATTGTCCATTTGGGAAATTATATTACAGTGACACTCCTATTCTCAACTAGAATGGACTTGATTGGGCAAAAAGGGTCTCCTGGACATTTTAGAACAGCTATTTTATTCTTCTGGCCAGTGTTGAATTTAGCCCAGTCTTGGAAACTGAATTTCTGTCGAGTCCTATTTCTTCCCTTCTTTCTAAACTGATCCCATTTTGCTGCTTTCTTCATCTTGAAGTTATTAACCAGTACTTTATGAATGTCTCTATTACATTACAGAACCGCTTCTTCACTCTTTAACCCCCTGTTCCTACTGAGGTTAACATGCAAACTCCTAAAAGAAACTAAGTTATAAAAAAAAGTGTAATTCTTGAACATATATTCCATGGCTACCCCATAGTGGATTTAGATGATCAAATAAATTCTTATGTAAATCTGCCTTTCTCCAGAAGTGCTGCTGATGCACCAACTCTCAAGACTAGGGGCCATTTTAACAATGACTACATACTCTTTCAGGGAATAAACTGGAGTCCCCACCAGGCATTTCTCTAATCAATGTGGATCAAATTGAAATATATTTTATCATAGGCAGAGGTCACCTGGGTCTTCTTGCCAGTGTTGAGCTTAGGCCAGTCTTGGAAACTGAATTCCTATAGAATCCCATTTCCTCCTCTAGAACAGAGTATAAATCAAGAAATAATGGTGGCTTGTAAGAAAAGTGCTGCAATAATCATGGGTGATTTAAATATGCATATAGATTGGACAAATCAAATTGGCAAGTTAATTTGGAGGATGAGTTCATAGAGTGTATTTTAGACAGTTTCTTAGGAGACTACATTCTGGAACCAATCAGGAACAAGGTTATTTTAGACCTAGTGACATGTAATAAAATGGGATTAATTGATGACCTTACAGGAAAGGGTCCTCTAGGTAGGAGTGATCATAACATGATAAAATTTCACATTCAGTTTGAGGCTGAGAAATGTGGGTCTGAAACAAGTGTCTTAGACTTAAATAAAGGCAATTACAAGGGTATGAAGACAAATTTAGCAGAAGTGGAATAGGAAAAAAGGTTAAAAGGCAAGATGGTAGAGAAACAGTGGCAGGTGTTTAAGGAGATAATTGATAATTTTTAACAAAGATAAAGATTCTACCAGAAGGTTGCATCATCCATGGCTAACTAAGGAAGTTAAGGATGGTATCAAATTCAAAGAAAAGGCATACAATGCTATAAAGGTTAGTGGCAGACCAGAAGATTGAAAAACATTTTAGAAACCAGCAAAGGATAACTAAAAATAAAAAGAATATATGAGAGAAAACTAGCAAGAAATACATAAACAGACAGCAAAAGTTTCAACAAGTATAAAAGAAGGGAGTAACTAAAGTGAGAGGTGGTCCCTTGGAGGCTGTGACTGGAGAATTAATAATGGGAAACAAGGAAATGGCAAAGACTTCCAATAAGTATTCCGTATCTGTATTCACAGTAGAAGACAGAAAACACATCCAAAAAATAATAAAAAAGCAGGGAACAAAAGGGAGGGACTTAAAACAATCACGGTCACTGGAGAAAAAGTACTAGGAAAATTAAAAGGAGTGACTGCAGAGATAGTGGAAGCATTGATTGTAATCTTCCAAAATTCCATAGATTTTGGAAAGGTCCTAGAAGATTGGAAAACCACAAATGTAATTCATCTATTCAAGAAAGGAGGGAGAAAGCATGAAACTACAAACCAATTAGTCTAACATTTGTCATTTAGAAAATTCTAGAGTCCATTATTAAGGAGGTAGCAGCAAGGCATTTAGAAAACCGTAATACAATCAGACAGATTGTATGAAAGGAAAATTGTATTTGAGAAATTTATTAAAATTCTTTGAGGATGTAACAAGCTGGGTAGATGAAGGGGAACCAGTAGATGTAGTGTATTTGGATTTCCAAAAGGCATTCGATAAGGTGCCACATAAAAGGTTACTGCACAAGATAAGAGCTCATGGTGTTGGGGGTGATATATTGTCATGGATAAGGGATTGGCTAACTAATAGGAATTAGAGTCAGGATAAATGGGTCAGTTTCTAGGGTTCTGGTGCCACAGGGATCAGTGCTGGGGCCTCAACTATTTACATTCTCCATCAATGACCTGCATGAAGGGATTGGCTGTATTGTATCATTTGTAATTTTGGCGACAAAGATAGGTAGGAGAGAAAGTTGTGAGGAAGATCAAAGAGTATGCAAACGGATATAGATAGGATAAGTGAATGGGCAAAAATTTGGTAGATGGAGTATAATGTGGCCAACTATAAGGTCATTCACTTTGGCAGGAAGAATAGAAAAGCAGCAGATTATTTAAACGGAGGTGCACTACAGAATGCTATGGTACAGAAGGATCTGGGTGTCCTTGAACATGAATCACAAAAAGTTAACAAGCAAGTAATTAGGAAGGTAAATGGAATGCTGGTCTTTATTGCAAGGGGGGGGGTGGCGGAGTATAAAAGTAAGGAAGTCTTGCTGCAACTTTACAGGGTATTGGTGAGGCCACGCCTGTGTACAGCTCTGGTCTCCTTACTTAAGGAGAGATATTCTTGCATTGAAGAGGTTCAGAGAAGGTTCACTAGGCTGATTCCTGGGACGAGGAAAGGTTGAGCAGGTTGGGCCTATACTCATTGGAGTATAGAAGAGCGAGAGGTGATCTTAATGAAACATAAAAGATTCTGAAGGATCTTGATAGGGTAGATGCTGAGGGGATTTTTTCCCCCTTGTCAGGGAATCTAGAACTGGGGGGGGTGGGGAGTTCAATGGGGGTGGGATGAGGACAATTTAAAAAGGCTTTCCCATTTAAAATGGAGAAGAGAAGGAATTTACTCTTTCAGTATCGTTTGTCTTTGGAATCCTCTGCCCAGAGAACAGTGGAGGCTGGGTCATTGAATGAGGGTGGGTTGAGTCAAGACAGTTTTTTGGCCTACAAGGGAATCAAGGATTACAGGGGATAGGCAGGAAAAGTGGAGTTAAGTCTACAATCAGATCAGCCATGATCTTATTGAATGGTGGAGCAGGCTAGAGGGACCGAGTGGCCTATTCCTGCTCGTGTTTCTTATGATCGTAACTCATTTCTTTTGTGACACTGTGTCAAGTGCTTCTTGGAAGTACAATGGCTGCAACTGTCTATAATTTCTATTATACTTATTGTCTATAATTTCTATTATACTTATTGTTTTTATTAACAAGAGTCAAACATGATGAACAAATATATTTGAAAATCTCTGATCAGTCCATGCCCAAAGCATTCATTTTAGTTTATCTTTACTTATCGTCTTCAGTCATTTTCCTACGACAGTGTCAAGACTAAACAGATGATAGCTGTCTGATTTATCCTTTATAAAACAGATATACACACATCTGCCATTCTTCTCTCCTTAGCACAGCTTCCACGTCAAATTAACTTTTTTTTTAAAATGGCTATCCTCTTCATTGCCTCCTTGTATATTCTGGGACACAAACATCAAGTACTGTGTACTTATCAATCATATTCTCAAGAACTGACAAAAAGGTCATTGACCTGAAACGTTAACTCTGTTTCTCTCTCCACAGATGCTGCCAGACCTGCTGAGTTTTTCCAGCATTTTCTCTTTTTACCCAAGAACTGTCATTTATAAATCTCTATATCTAATAGCTGCCCTTCTATTTCTTATCCACAAAAGCTTTGAAGTATTCCTTCACAGCCCTGATAAATCCTGCAGCAAAATATTCATTAAACAATGTTGCTATAATCTAAAATCATGTATTTTTCAGGGACCCCACTCCTTCTTAATGATCCTCATTCCATCAACTGTTTATTAAGAAGTTAATAATCATGGTCAAAATCCTGCAACTCCCTCCCCAACAGGACTATGGGTGTACCTACACCACATGGACTGCAGCGGTTCAAGGGGGCAGCTCACCACCACCTTCTCAAGGGAAATTAGGGATGGGCAATAAATGCTGGCCCAGCCGGTGACACCCACATCCCGTGAATGAATAAACAAAAAGAAAATTTCCTTTACATTGCGTGCAATTCTTCCCCACCTCCATACTCTCTCTTAACTCTCCATATTTCCTGATCCAGATCTTCCAATCTCTGGATAGACGTACCCCGGAGGATGCTGGCAGACCCCACGGAAGTCCCACACACTTACTACATGGCAATTGCTTGGGAATTTTCAACTTACATTGGGCAATTCCCCTGGGTCAGGAACCCTCAAACTTTGAGTTAGAGTAGGAGACTTTGGTTGGTTCCAATTCAACAGAATAGTTACCCAGCAAACATCAGGAGGATTAAAACCAGTTCAAACTCCTGGTAACTATACTCCTAATCCCCACACCCATATGACAAGTTTAGACAAGTTTGGCTAATCCAGAGTTAGCAGTGTGGAATTTCAGCTCATCACAGGCATCATTCTATGGGATTTGCTATTCTGCCAGTGGGAATGGTTGACATAACTGGAATTTTGTGTCATCCGAGGTTGACTCTTCGCGACTTCACTGTATTAGTGCTGAATCTGTGTGTTGTCTTTACACTCACGGATATTTTCACAGCAACGCCTTGTCCAAGTTGTACAATGCAATGGAAGGGGGACAAGTAGGCAGGAGCTGATGGGCAAGAGATTGGGGGGTGGTGGGGGGGAAAACAGGTAATTCGAGATTTAGTAACCAATCACTGATTGCAATAATTTCAGAGGAGGGGCAGAAAACATCCACACAAACTCTGAAGAAAATATCAAGTAGCATCCAACTAACTCCCTGGAATCTTGAGAGAAGATTAAGGTTGAATTTTTAATAGCACTATATACATGACTAACCCAGGGCGGGAGAGATTTGCTCTGCTATTTTTCACATTGTGGTCATTATGTTCTTGACTATGTTAATGATATGATATATGACTATGTTAATGATATGAGGATGTCCACATGGAAGAATTAATGGTGACACAATCACTGAAAGCGTGATCAAAATAAAAACAGAAAATGCTGGAAGTACTCAGCAGAACAGGCAGGGGAGAGGAACAGAGTTAACATTTTCAGTCACTGACCTTTCATCAAAGTGAACAAGGTCACAGCGACAAACAGAAATCCCGTCAGCTAGAGATTCTGATGAAAGATCATCGGCCTGAAACGTTAACTCTCTTACTCGCTCCACAGCTGCTGCCCGACCTGCTGACTATTTCCAGCACTTTCTGTTTTTATTTCAGATTTCCAGCATCTGCAGTGTTTTATTTTTGTATTTGTGAAAGCTTGATCAATGCCTAGTCTGAAGTGCACAATTCGAGAGCGTGAAGTACCGTGTGTACAGATTCAGAGCTCAAGCCCCTATTTTTCCTTTCGAAGGGTGTAGTTGTGTGAGCTGGTGTTCAGCAGGAAGTGTAATCCTGTAATAAGGTGCCAAGTTCCAGGGATCAATAGAATGTAAAAATGCAGCTGTTAGAACTCCAAACACCGAACATATATCACACCTTTATCCCTACAATTCAGGCTCCAGAAAGGGCCAGCGACCACAAAGCACATCAGAACATCAGGTGAACTCTGACAAGTGGATGAACCAGCACCACAAAAGGAATATGTCAGCTAACTCATCCATCTGTGTCTTTACAGATGGAAAATGAAAATCACAAGAGACTGGAGGACAGTCATCATTCCCAGGAAAAGGGGAGGAAAGAAGAGTGCGCTGTCAGCTCAAATTCAGAATGTGTAGATTAGGATCTTGTGACAATATTTCAGATTAAAATAAATATCAATTTCCAGAATGAAAACAGCAAAGGTCAGAACGAACAGCTTGGTCAGTCTCTGAATGATTGCTTTCAGTTGGACCTTTTCTTAAAAAACAACATAAGTGTTAGCCTGTCTCTCCTTTTCAGTTGCTGACTGACTGGCAGATTTCCAGCACTTGCTCTTTCTGTGACAATATGCGGGATTTTGTTTTCACAGTTGACACACTCAGTCCTGCTGGGATGTTGCTCCACTCCTAGGGGTATGGCAGAGTGTGATTTCTAGCTTCCAACTACTCAGAACATTCATCCCATTCTCAAATCCCAGGGACAGGGTGATTCCAGAGCTCAGAGCTCAGACCCACATGAGAAACCAGAAACACAGAGCACTGAGTGGATAATTCCAGAAGGTGGGGCTAAATAAAATACAGGCAAATTGGATGGGCTGTTCTCATTCTTATCCATCAGCCTGTACCCAACTATATTTCACATTTTTATAGCCATATATTGGCTATATAAGATGGCATAATCTTTCTCCAAATGCCTTGTTGTTTTTCTGTTTTCAATTGTCCCATTAAAACGTCTCTGTCTCAGCCACTTACTGTGGCAAAGCTCTATCTTCCTGAGTAAAGAAATTCTTCCAAATCTCTCTCCTTATTTTCTTAGTGACAATTCTACATTGATGACACCTCATCTTCAGCTCCCCAAGTAGAGGAAATAAATTTTGCTATTCATTTTTTAATCGTTCCATTAAATCTCCTCTGAGCCTTCTCCGCTTCAGTGGAAAGAGTCTCAGCATTTCTCTTGCAGATGATAACTCTGTCTGTAGCATCATCCTGGCAAACCTACACTGTATACTCTGTATGGCTCTAGTGTCATTTCTATAATGGGGCATCCAAAGTCAGGCATAGTCCTCCAAATGGAATCAAACCAATGTTCAGTTCTTACTGTCATTACTTCTTTACTCAGTATGCTATGTTCCTGATTATCAGCCCTAAAATTCTGGGATTCCTTGGTTTTATTTACCTCTTTCAAGGGAATTTTGTATTTAAATCCCTGATCCCTTGATTCTTCCACACACTAGAGTGTCTTCTTATTAAGTGTATGTCCCCATTCAGTATTTTTTCTCCTAAACATATGACCTCACACCTATTTGCAGTAAATGGACTCTTCCACCTGTCTTGCCATTCCATTGGCCTGGTAACATCTTCCAGTTATCAGTGCTGAGGTGACTTATTCACTTCATGATCTGCTAACTTTCTCATAAACAGTTCCAAAGAGTGTGCAGGAATGGAGGGACCTGGGGTGCATGTGCATGGATCTTTGAAGGTGGAAGGACATTTTGAGAGAGAATGGTCAGTAAACCATATGGGATCTTGGGCTTCATAAATAGAGGCATCAAGTACAAAAGCAGGGAAATTATGCTCAACCTAGATAAAACTCTGGTTAGGCCACAACTAGAGTAGTGTGTCCAGTTCTGGTCACCACACGTTAGGAAAAAAATGAGGTCTTTGAGATGGTGTAGAGGAGATTTACCAGAATGGTTCCAGGGATGAGGGATTTTAGCTACAAGGTTAGGTTGGAGAAGTTGGGGTTAATCTCCTTTGCTCCAAGGAGGACGAGGGGAGACTGGATGGAGGTGTGCAAGGTTATGTCTACCTTATCCAAACCTGTCAAAGAAAAGCTGTTCCCATTAGCTGATGGTATAAGGACTAGGACTAACTCACCTCCTGACTCGCCAAAGCCTGTCCAGCATCTGCAAGGCACAAGTCAGGAGTGTGATGGAATACTCTCCACTTGATCGACGATGGAAGGGCAGTGGATGTTATATCCATGGATTTCAGTAAAGCCTTTGACAAGGTCCCTCTTGGCAGACTGGTACAGAAGGTGAAGTCGCACCGGATCAGAGGTGAGCTGGCAAGATGAATACAGAATTGGCTTGGTCATAGAAGAGGGTAGCAGTGGAAGGGTGCTTTTCTGAATGGAGGGCTGTGACTAGTGGTGTTCCGAGGGATCGATGCTGGGACCTTTGCTTTTGTAGTATACGTAAATGATTTGGAGGAAAATGTAACTGGGCTAATTAGTAAGTTTGCAGATGACACTAAGGTTGGCGGAGTTGCAGATAGTGAAGAGGATTGTCAAAGGATATAACAGGATATAGATCGGTTGGAGACTTGGGCGGAGAAATGGCAGATGGAGTTTAATCTGGACAAATGCGAGGTAATGCATTTTGGAAGGTCTAATACAGGTAGGAATTATACAGTAAATGGCAGAACTCTTAAGTGCATCGACGGGCAGAAGGATCTGGGTGTACAAGTTCACAGGTCACTGAAAGTAGCAACGCAGATGGATAAGGTAGTCAGGAAGCCATATGGCATGCTTGCCTTCATTGGCAGGGGTATTGAGTATAAATGCTGGGAACTCATGCTGAAACTGTATAGAACCACACTTGGAATATTGCGTGCAATTCTGGTCGCCACATTACCAGAAGGATATGGAGGCATTGGAGAGGGTGCAGAGGAGGTTTACCAGGATGCTGCCTGGTCTGGAGGTTATTAGCTATGAGGAGAGGTTGGAGAAACTCAGATTGTTCTCACTAGAGCGATGGAGATTGAGGGGCGACTTGATAGAAGTTTACAAAATTATGAGTGGCACGGACAGAGTAGATAGTCAGAAGCTTTTTCCCAGGGTGGAAGAGTCAATTACTAGGGGACATAGATTTAAGGTGAGAGGAGAAAACTTTAGAGGAGATGTGCGGGGCAAGTTTTTTTATGCAGAGGAGAGTGAGTGTCTGGAATTCGCTGCCAGAGGAGGTGGTGGAAGCAGGTACGATAGTGGTGTTTAAGAGACAGCTTGACAAATACATGAATAGGATGGAAATAGAGGGATACGGACCCCGGAAGTGCAAAATGTTTTAGTTTGACGGGCAATATGATCGGCGCAGGCTTGGAGGGCCGAAGGGCCTGTTCCTGTGCTGTACTTTTCTTTGTTCTTTGTTTGCCTGGATGGGTGCAGCTCCCACAACACTCAAGAAGCTCGACACCGTCAAGGACAAAGCAGCCCGCTTGATGAGATCAACACTTAATCTCTCACCATTTAAGAAATACTCTGCGTTTCTGTTTTTCCTATCAAAGTGGATAACTTCACGTTTTTTTCCACATTATATTCCGTCCACCACTTTAAACATTCACTCCCTCCACCACCAATGCACAGTAGCAGCCGTGTGTACCATCTACAAGATGCACTGCAGGAACTCACCAAGGCTCCTTAGACAGCACCTTCCAAACCCACGACCACTACCATCTAGAAGGACAAGGGCAGCAGACACATGGGAACGCCACCACCTGGAAGTTCCCCTCTAAGCCACTCACCAACCTGACTTAGAAATACATCGCTGATTCTTCACTGTCACTGGGTCAAAATCTTGGAACTTCCTCCCTAACAGCACTGTGGGTGTACTTATACCACATGGACTGCAGCGGTTCAAGAAGGCAGCTCATCACCACCTTCTCAATATATATTGGCCTTGCCCGTGATGGCCCACAAATAACTAAAAAAAATCTTTTCTACAATTACCCCCATCAATTGTTGCATATCCTCCTCTATATTATCATTTAAAATAAAACAATGCAAATTATTTATCCACAACATCATCCCTTCCATCTAATTCATCCTACCCTCTTTTTAAGAAATTAATTAATTTGCTATGCTTATAAAAGGATTTAGCATTTCCTTTTAGACCACCAATTGGGCTTTTTGCATCTTTACTTTAAGCACGTCTACTACTGTCATAGCAAAGCAGATCTTTTCCATGCCCAGTACACACACAAATGCACTTTGCTGGAGGAGTTGGCAGACAGAAATCAAGAGCAGGAACATAGGAGGTAGGAGCAGGAGTAGGTCATTCAGCCCCTCGAGCCTGCTCCACCATTCCACTAGATCATGGCTGATCTTTTACCTCAACGCCATTTCCTGCACTATCCTGTATCCCTCAATATCTTTAATATGTAGAAATCTATCAAGCTCCATCTTGAACACACTCAATGACTGAGCCTCCACAGCCCTCTGGCGCAGGGAATTCCAAAGATTCACCACCCTCTGAGAATTCCTCCTCATCTCAGTTCTAAATGGCCACCTCTTATTCTGAGTCTGTGTCCCCTGGTTCTAGACTCCCCCCACATTCCCCAGCCAGGGGAATCATCCTTCTTGCATCTACCCTGTGAGCCCTGTAAATATTTTCTGTGTCTCAATGAGATCATCTCTCATTCTTCTAAACTTTAGGGAATATAGACCCAGTCTTCTCAATCTCTCCTCATAGGACAACCCCACCATCCCAGGAATCAGTCTGGTGAATCTCCGTTGCACTCCCTCTATGGCAAATATATCCTTCCTTAAATAAGGGGGCCAAAACTGTACACAATACTCCAGGTGCGGTCTCAACAAGGCTGTATACAATTGAAGCAAAGCATCTTTACTTCTGTACTCAAATCACCTTGTAATGAAGGTCAACCCATTTGGCTTTCTAATTGCTTGCTGCACCTGCCTGTTAATGTTCAGTGACTTGTGTACAAGGACACCCAGGTCCTTTTAGACATCAACACTTCCCAATCTCTCCCCAATCTCTCACCATTTAAGAAATACTCTTCATTTCTGTTTTTCCTACCAAAGTGGATAACTTCACAATTTTCCGCATTATATTCCATCTGCCATGTTCTTGCCCACTCACTTAGCCTGTCAAAATCCCCTTGAAACCTCTTTGTATCCTCCTCACAACTCACATTCCCACCTAATTTTGTATCATCAGCAAACTGAGAAATATTGTATTTGGTCTCCATGTCCAAATTATTGATATAGGTTGTGAACAGCTGTGGCCCAGCACTAATCCTTGCCGTACCCCACTAGTCACAGCCTGCCAACCTGAGAATGACCTGCTTATTCCTGCTGTTTTCTGTCCATTAACCAATTCACAATCCAAGTTTGTATATCACCCCCAATCCCGTGTGCTATAATTTTGCTTACTAATCTCCTACATAGGACCTTATCGAAAGCTTTCTGAAAATCCAAATACATCACATTCATTAGTTCTCCCTTTTCTATTCTGCAAGTTAACTCAACTGCTACTGTGCGTCGGTGGTGGAGGGCGTGAATGTTTGTGGATGTGGTGTCAATCAAGCGGGCTGCCTTGTCCTAGATGGTGTCATGCTTCTTGAGTGTTGTGGGAGCTGCACTCATCCAGGCAAGTGGAGAGTATTCCATCACACTCCTGAATTGTGTCTTGTACATGGTGGACAGGCTTGGGGGAGTCAGGAGGTGAGTTACTCGCTGCAGGATTCCTAGCCTCTGACCTGCTCTTATAGCCACAGTATTTATATGACTAGTTCAGTTCAATTTCTGGTCAATGGTAACTCCCAGGACATTGATAGTGGGGGATTCAGTGATGGTAATGCCATTGAATGTCAAGGGGAGTTGGTTAAATTCTCTCTTGTTGGAGATGGTCATTGCCTGACACTTGTGTGGCACAAATGTTACTTGCCACTTGTCAGCCCAAGCATGGATATTGTCCAGGTCTTGCTGCATTTGGACATGGACTACTTCAGTATATGAGTTGTCGCGAATGGTGCTGAACATTGTGCAATCATCAGCGAACATCCCCACTTCTGACCTTATGATGGAAGGAAGGTCATTGATGAAGCAGCTGAAGATGGTTGGACCAAGGACATTACCCTGAGGAATTCCTGCAGTGATGTCCTGGAGCTGAGATGATTGACTTCCAACAACCACAACCATCTTCCTTCGTGCTTGGTATGACTCCAACCAGTGGGGAGTTTTCCCTCTGATTCCCATTGACTCTAGTTTTGCTAGGGCTCCTCTGACTCGGTCAAATGCAGCCTTGATGTCAAGGGCAGTCACTCTCACCTCACCTTGGGAGTTCAGTTCTTTTGTCCATGTTTGTCCAAGGCTATAATGAGATCAGGAGCTGAGCGGCCCTGGCGGAATCCAAACTGGGCGTCAGTGAGGAGGTTATTGCTAAGCAAGTGCTGCTTGATAGCACTGTTGATGACCCTTCCATCACTTTACTGACGATTGAGAGTAGACTGATGGGGCGGTAATTGTCGGGTTGGATTTGTCCTGCTTTTTGTGTAAGGGACATAACCGGGCAGTTTTCCACACAGCCGGGTAAATGCCAGTATTGTAGCAGTGCTGGAAGAGGGCTAGGGGCGTGGCAAGTTCTGGAGCACAAGATACAAGTACTATTGCTGGAATATTGTAAGGCCCCATAGTCTTTGCAGTATCCGGTGCCTTCAGCTGTTTCTTCATGTCATGTGGAGTGAATCGAATTGGCTGGAGAGTGGCATCTGTGATGCTAGGGACCTCCAGAGGAGGCAGAGATGTATCACCCACTCAGCACTTCTGGCTGAAGATTGCAGCAAATGCTTCAGCCTTACCTTATGCACTGATATGCTGGGCACCCCCATCATTGAGGATGGGGATATTTGTGGAGCCTCCTTCTCCAGTGAGTTGTTTAACTGTCCACCACCATTCACGGCTAGATGTGGCAGGGTTGCAGAGCTTAGATCTGATCCGTTGGTTGTGGGCTCGCTTAGCTCTGTCTATCACTTGCTGCTTATGCTGTTTGGCATGCAAGTAATCCTGTGTTATAGCTTCACCAGATTGACCCTCCTTTTTATGTATGCGTGGTGCTGCTCCTGGCATGTCCTTCTGCTCTCTTCATTGAACCAGGGTTGATCCCCTGGCTTGATGGTAATGGTCGAGTGGAGAATATGTCAGGCCATGAGGTTACAGATTGTGTTCCGAGTACAATTCTGTTGCTGCTGATGTCCCACAGTACCTCATGGATGCCCAGTCTGGAGTTGTTAGATCTGTCCAAAATCTATCCCATTTAGCACGGTAGTGCCACACAACACAATGGAGGGTATCCTTAATGTGAAGGCAGGACTTAGTCTCCACAACGAATGTGTGGTGGTCACTCCTACTGATACTGTCATGCACAGATGCATCTGTGACGGACAGGTTGGTGAGGGTGAGGTCAAGTAAGTTTTTCCCTCTTGTTGGTTCCCTCACCGCCTACCACAGACCCAGTCTAGCAGCTGTGTCCTTTAGGACTTGGCCAGCTCGGTCAGTAGTGGTGCTGCCGAGCTACTCTTGGTGATAGACATTCAAGTCCCCCACCCAGAGTACATCCTTCAGTGCTTCCTTCAAGTGGTGTTCAACATGGAGGAGCACTGATTCATCAGCTGAGGGAGGGCGGTACATGGTAATCAGGAGGTTTCCTTGCCCATGTTTGACCTGATGCCGAGAGACTTCATGGGGTTCAGAGTCGATGTTGAGGATTCCCAGGGCAACTCCCTCCCGATTGTTTACCACTGTGCCGCCACCTCTGCTGGGTCTGTCCTGCCGGTGGGACATGACATACCCAGGGATGGTGATGGTGGTTATCTGTAAGGTATGATTCCGTGAGGATGACTGTGTCAGGCTGTTGCTTGACTAGTCTGTGAGACATCTCTCCCAATTTTGGTACTAGCCCCCAGATGTTAGTCAGGAGGACTTTGCAGGATCGACAGGGCTGCGATTGCCGTTGTCGTTTCCGGTGCCTAGGTCGATGCCGGGTGGTCCTTTCAGTTTCATTCCTTTTAGACTTTGTAGCGGTTTGATACAACTGAGTGGCTTGCCAGGCTATTTCAAAGGGCATTGAAGAGTCTGGAGTCACATGTAGGCCAGACCAGGTAAGGACAGCAGATTTCCTGCCCTAAAGGGACAATAGTGAACCAGATGGGTTTTTACAACAAGCGACAATGGTTTCATGGTCATCATTAGGCTTTTAATTCCAGGTTTTTCCTGGGTCCCCAGAGCATTACCCTAGATTTCTGGATTACTAGTCCAGCAACAATGCCACTAATCCATTGCATCCTCCAGACACCATGCCCTTAGAGGGCATTGGCAATCATGGACTTCCACTGGATTGGTCCATGATTATGCTTGGCAAGGTAATGCAGTGGCTGCTGTTGCCTTCTGCAGTTTGGCTGGCCAGGAACCTCTTGCACTCTTACCGCCTGCCATCAGACATATTGGAAGGATTTACAGGCTGATAATTAACCTCTGTGGCCATGACATGAATGCACCTTCTGTGGCCATCAAGTCCTGAAGTGGGACTTGATCCCGGAGCTTCTGGCCCAGAGATAGGGGCAAGACCTCCCTTCCCCATTATCTCTGCAGCCACCTCTTTCAACACTCTGGGATGTAGATCATCAGTTCTAGAGGAATTATCAACTTTCAGTCCCATTAATTTCTCCAGTACTACTTTTTTATTATACTAATTTTTTCAGCTTCTCAATCTCAGCAGTCCCTTGGTTCCCTAATATTTCAGGGAGGGTTTTTTGTATCCTCATGAGTAGAATATTCTCTCTTTCATC
Source organism: Cetorhinus maximus (assembly GCF_964194155.1). Lineage (NCBI taxonomy): Eukaryota > Metazoa > Chordata > Chondrichthyes > Lamniformes > Cetorhinidae > Cetorhinus > Cetorhinus maximus. The sequence continues at coordinate 50,303,338 of NC_135883.1, forward strand.
ATCAGTCTCTTGGTCCTCCTTTGCTGAATTCTAAAATGCTCCCAGTCCTCGGACTTAATACTTTTTTTGGCAACATTTTAAGCCTCTCCCGTTGATCAAATACAACCTTGAACTTCCTTTGTTGGCCACGTTGACTCCCTTTTCCTGTTGGGAGTTTGTGCCTTAAAGGAGTATATATTTGTTGTCAACAATGTATTAATTCTTTAAATGCTAGCCATTGCCTGTCTACCCTCATACCTTTTAACCTCGTTCTCCAATCTACCACAGCCAACTTTCCCCTCATACTTTCATGGTTTCCTTTCTTTCGATTTAAAACCCTAGTTTAGGATTGAACTACGTTGTTTTCAAACTCAATGTAAAATACTAGCATATTATGGTTACTCTTCCCTAAACGCTCTTTTACAATGAGATTATTAATTAGCCTTTTCTTATTGCACGGTACTAGATCTAAAATAGCCCATTCTCCAGTTGGTTCCTCAACAAACTGTCCTAGGAAACTATCTTGTATACCAACTGATTTCCCTTTCCTAACCTCAACTCCTTGGGTCAAAGGAATGAGGCCCTATGGTCACTCCAGCTGAGATCTGTTCACCCAGCACAAACCCTCTGACCTTTCCCGTTTGCACTTCACTAAACCATTTAGTTACAATAATTAGTTGTGTTACCCTGAACTAAATTCACTACTGGACTAAAATAAGCACAATACATTTCTTTTCCAGAATTTACAAGTGTAAAACTATGTTTATTTTTCCACATTCACATTCAGGATCAAAGGGCTGGAGAAATTATTTTTGCTGTATTATTTCTCTTGGGCTCCTTGGTCAAGAGCCAATGACAGCAAGATAGTTTTTACTGTGAAAGCTTGGATCTTGTTATGCTGTTACGTCAGATGGCAGTCTGCGATGGAGGGGAAGCATGGCTGACTTCTGATGCTAAGCAAAATATTGACTTGAAAATCTAGCTTAACTCCATGACTCTCGGAGGATATTGGAACTGCTCAGGGACCTTGTTTATCATTAGGAGGTGGAATGCAATTGAAAGCTTTTCTATTAGCATGACTTGTGTAATGGATAAAACTCACTCCACTGTTTTCTAAAAATAATGAAAGGCCTTCAAGCTGGATGAATTGAAAAGAAAACTGAAACCAAGTCCCAGGTCAGTCTGCATAACAAAAAAAAATCAACAGCTCCATTGATTAAAAAACAAAACCACATTTAATAATAGTCTAAAATAAAAACAGAAAATGCTGCAAAAATCTAAGGAGGTCTGGCATTATCTGTGGACAGATACTTTTGTTTTTCTCTCTCCACAGATGCTAGCAAACCTGCTGAGTTTTATGAGCATTTTCTGTTTTGATTTCACATTTCTAGCATCTGCAGTATTTTACTTTTAACAATAATCTGGGTGGAGAGAAGTTCAGCCTAATGAAAATGATCAATGTCATTTGTTAATGCTGTTATGTTTTGTAAATATAAAATTGCACTGTGTGCTGGCTCCTAATACCTAGAATAGTAGTGAGGTTTTGTAATAGTGTCAAGAGTGAAGCATAAATATATATCACACCACTACACTGTTACTCCCTGTTGCCCAGACGCAAATAGCATAGATCAAAGCAAGCACCAATAATCCACTCTGGGATTCAGCAACAAAATTGACATGATTTTCATAGCTGAAGGGGGTGCTGGTTTAGCTCTGGAAGCCAGTTTATAAAGTTTGGATTTTAATTCCACCGTACTTGAAGTAGCTTTTCAGAGCCTTGGTGTTGGCTGAGTGCACCTCATTCTGTGGCTATGAGTGATACGGACCAAATAAGACTCTCATTCAATCCCTGCTCAGTGTGCGTTCACTGATCTCAGGGCAGTGTTTAAATTCTCTGAGGCGAGAGGAGAAAAACATCATTCCCTCCACTTCTGTTCCTGATGACACCAAGTGTGCGTATCCACATGAATTGAGGATAGGAGTTTGGTTGCTGTGTCCCAATTATTGCACCATCGCTGCCACCGCTCACATATAACAAAAGCTCCTTGTATAAATTAGAATGGTTACAATACAGAAGATGGCCATTCGGCCAAGTCCATGTTGGCTCACTACAGGAGCAATTTAGCTTGTCCCACTCCCATGCCCTTTCCCTGAAGACTTTTTCTCTTCATTGCCCAATTTCCTTTTGAATGTCTCAATTGACCCTGCCTCCACCACTCACTCAGGTGGTGCATTCCAGATCCTAACCATGCACTGCATAAGGAAGATTGTTTTCATGACGTTACTGGCTCATTTACCAATTACCTTAAATCAGTGCCTTCTGCTTCTCAGCGCTTCTGCCAATCATAGCATGATAGAATGGTTACAACACAGGAGACCATTCTGTCCATCATCTTCATGTCAGCTCTCTAAGAGAGCAGCTTAGCTAGTCCACTCCCCTGCCTTTACCTCTTAGTCCAAAAATATTTCTCACTTCAGATAATTAATGGGAACAGTTTCTCCAATCTATTCTACCCAGGCCCTTCATGATTTCGAACACCTCTATCATATCACATCTCAACCTTCTCTTCTCCAAGGAGAGCAGCCCCAACTTCTCCAATCTATTCATATAACTGAACTCCCTCATCCCTGGAACCACTCTTATTAATCTTTCCTGCACCCTCTCTAAAACTTTCCCTTTCTTGCTAAAGTGTACTGCCCAGAATCGGGCAATACTCCAGATGAGGTTGAACCAATGTTTTATAAAGATTCATTATTACTTCCTCGCTTTCACAATCTATAGGCCATATCTTCCTCTGGATTCAGGAAAACTCGACCTCGCACCCCCCCACCCCCGCAGACCTTGCGCCGGTGCGCGTGCAACCTCATACACTATTTCAGTCTTTTCACATCTGGTTCAGGTTCACTGTGCTGTTTGTGAACTGCGCTGTAGTGTGAGGTAGACCAGTTAGATGGCCCATCTTGGTTCTCCAACACAGTATCCCAGGTCCCAACAATGTTTAGCAGCCACCCCTCACCTACACAACCCATCTTCAATGTCAGGCCAAGCCACCTCAGATCACCCACACCACCTCCATGCCCCCCATGTATCCTCCATAGCCACTCACCCAGTTTACACTATCTACAGCCACAAATCCATTCCAGATCAATGGAAAATATTTTATATTCTTTGGGGGGGTGAAGAATAAAACTCTCACCATCTAATAAAAACCGACACATTACTGATACTGAGAAGAATGCATTCTGCACGCGAAAAGAAAACCTTGTAAGTCTTGTAATCCTATTATTCTGTGTCAAAAAAACAGAAACCACAAAGGGACAATCTGTTATTACAATTTTTAAAAACTGTCATTAATTTTCAAATGAATGGAGCACCTGCTGTGCTGCAACCTATTAGCACTTGAAACTCAGCCAGCCATTGACCAGTTTTTTTTTAATTCTTTCAGGGATTTGGGTGTTGCTGCCAAGACCAGCACCTGCTGCCCATCCCTAATTGCCCTTGAACTGAGTGGCTTGCTCCGAAATTTCACAGGGCAATTAAGAGTCAACCACATTGCTGTGGGTCTTGGGTCACTCGTAGGCCAGACCAGGTAAGAATGACAGGTTTCTTTCCCTAAAGGACATTAATGAATCAGTTGGGTTTTTGCAACAATTGATGATAGTTTCATGGTCACCATTACTGAGACTAGCTTTCAATTCCAGATTTTATTAATTGAATTTAAATTCCACCAGTTGCCATGGTGGGATTTGAACCCAATTCCCCTGAGCATTAGCCTGGGATTTTGGATTACTGGTCCAGTGACTTTAACACTATGCCACTGTCTCTCCCTGATGTTGTCCAAACAATAGACTGCTCTCTGGAAAGGAAAGAACAGAAGGTGTTCATTTCAATTTTAAAGCAGAGTGCCAGTCAATCAAAGTAAAGGAGCAGGTGGTTATATTTTTTCAAGTGCCAAAACCAGTTTTTTCTTAATCATCCAGGACCATTTAATCGCAGCAGAAAAGATGACAGCACAGGCTGACAGGCCACGTTGCAAGATTTTTCACTGCTTTATGGTGCTTCTCCATTGGGAAAGTACTGTAATGCAAGTGAACAAATACACAAGACTAGCCGATGTAAGATCTGCAGGACAGATCCCTATGATGAATCACTGCATTAAAAGCGCATTTACATTGCAATACAGCACCTAATAGTGACATTTGAATGAGCAAAAACATGATACACTTACCTTTCAGAATGTTCCAGACTCCTTTGGCAGCTTTCCATTTCCTTCACAAAGTGCCAAACCTGGCGTGCTTTTAATGAGCTTCCAAAATCCCTTACCACCAGTTAAAAATGGTGTGTGGGAGGAAATCTGATTTTTGTCCCCCATTTAAAGTGGGGAACCTGACCTCAGTCGAGTTTGGGGACTTCTTCACACTAGGCATTCCCAACCCACAAAAAGACCAGAGGAAAATGGGGCAGGGTCAGGAATACAAAAGAAAATCAAATTCCCTCCCAAAAGAAAATACGTTTGGCCATTCGTGCATTGAAATGCACCTCTGCACCAGATGAAAAGTTGGCCCTATGTCTCTATTTATAAAGCTCAGTATCCCATCTGGCTTTAACCACTTTCGCAACCTCTCCTGCCACTTTCAATGATTTATGCACATATACCCCTCCGTCCCTCTGCTCCTATACCCACTTTAGAACTGTACTCTTTATTTTATTTTGTCCCTCTATGTTCTTCCTACTAAAATGAATCCCTTCACAATTCTCTGCATTTAATTTCATCTGACACTTGTCTGCCTATTCCAGCAGCCTATGTCCTCTTTATGTCTATCACTATCCTCTTCATTGTTTACAATACTTCCAAGCTACGTCACCTGCAAATTCTGATATTATGCCCTGCGCACCCACCCAAGTCTAGGTCATCAATATATGTCAAGAAAACCTGGGGTCCTACTACCAACTCTGGTGAATTTTGAAGTTCCAGTTTGAAAAACAAACGTTTACCACGACTTCCTTTTTTCTGTCACTTGGCCAACTCCATATCCACACTGTCACTTTCCCTTTTATTCCAGGGCCTTTTGGAAATCCATGTACGCCATACCAACAGCATTACCCTCATCAACCCTCTCCAAAAGGTCACCTCTTCAAAAAATGTCAATCAAATTAGCTAAACACAATTTGCTTTGAGTAAATCCATGCTGACTTTCCTTGTCCAAGTGACTGTTAATTTTGTCCACAATTATTATTTCTAAAAGCTTCCTCATCACCAAGATTAAACTGACTGACCTGTATGGCCTGCATGGCCGCAGCCCCCAAATTTCTGTTATGGCCAGGTGAGGGGCAGAATGGCTCCCCTCTTTCACCAGTCCTCATTTGATTGCAACAATATGCTTGCCAATTAAGTCAGTGTTTAACTGTTAAAGTGCTGTGACTGTAAGAGACACACACAGATAGGTTTTCTTGCAACATTTTTAAAAGATTTTAGTATTTATTGTACTTAACACAAAATCAAAATAAAAGTAATAAAAATGCTCTGACGCACACGCACAATCAAGGGTTCACACATGCACACACAAGAAAGTTGCAAAGTGGGAGGATAAATTGAATCATTTTCAAGTCTAACGAAGGTGAATGACATGCAGATCCCGTACATTGTTGACTACTGGATTTTGTGAGAAGACAATTTAAAGATGTTGACAGAGGATTTATCTTTCCTTCTGGAAACAGCAGCTGCTGGAATCATTCTTTAAACACTGCCTGCGGGGGTGTGGATGGTCAAACAGCAGACATGGCTGGAGCAGGCAGGATTGGAATGGGGAGCAGGGGAAGGGGGGAGAGGGCGGAAGGAGGGCAGAGGTCAGAGTGTGAAGTTGTTCACTTTGGTCGTAAGGATAGAAAAGCAGAATATTTTTAAACTTGTAAATGTTGACGTTCAGAGACACTTGAGCACTCAAACAAGAAATACGATGTTAGCACGCAGGTACAGCAAGCAATTAGGAAGGCAAATGGCATGTTGACCATTATTACAAGAGGATTGGAGTATAGGAATAAAGAAGTCTTGTTACAATTGTACAGGGTTTTGGTGAGACCACAACTGGAATACTACGTGCAGTTTTGGTCTCCATACTTAAGGAAGGATATACTTGCATTGGAGGCAATACAGTGAAGGTTCACTAGATTGGTCCCTGGGATGAGGGGGTTGTCCTATGATGAGGCACTGAGTAAATTGGGCCTATACTCTCTGGATTTAAGAATAATAAACCCCCTGAGGGGGTTTGATAGGGTGGATGTTGAGAGATTGGGGAATCTAAAATACAGGGGCACAGTCTCTGGATAAGGGGCTGATCATTTAGGTTTCAGATAAGGAAAAATTTCTTCACTCAAAGGGTTTGTGAATCTTTGGAATTCTCTACCCCAGAGGGTTGTGGATGCTTCATCATTGAGCAGCAGGTGAAGCTAGCTGTTTCACGCTGTTACTATGCAGTAGCAACACGAGTGATATTCTCCACGAACAGGATGCTGCTGTCAAATCAAAAAGAAGTTCTGCCTATCACACAAATGAGTAATGTGGTACATGAATTTCAGTGTCGGTGTGATGCCAATTATGTATCAATCTACAGAAATCTATTAATCTCAATTTTAAGATTTATAATTGACCCCACCCCCCAGCCTTTTTGGAGAGAGAGTTCCATTCTGTTTTGTGTGAAGAAATGTTCTCTAATATCATCCCTGGATGGCCTGGCTCCAATTTTAAGGTTATGCTGCCTTTGTTCTGACTCCTCCAGCAGATGAAAGATCTACCCTATCAAACTCTTTAATCATTTTAAACACCTCAATTGGATCATCCTTCACTTTTCTGCTATCAAGGGAGTACAAGCCTAGTCTATGCAATGTGTCCTCAGAAATTAATCCTTTCAGCTCCTGTAGACACCAACATGAGTGAAATGCTTTATTCATCATTACCGATACAACTTGACCATTAACTAGAACCATGTGTAAATTACGAACTCAAATACATAGTTGCTATTCAGTGTGCCAAAAGAAAGCAGTGATCATGAATTAATTCAAGTAAGCTACAGCTTCTATAGAAATTCAGATCTACAACTGTGTTAGCTGGGCATTTGCCAGCTCTAGAAAAACAAAAGCTTTCAAGAGGACATTTATTTGATTCTCGATATGGCAGGTTTTAGTTTTATTTCCACCAGCTGTTCAAAGACTTTAAGCAGATTAATCCTTCACAGAACTGGTTGCTAGGAAGCGTGCTTCGACCCTGTTCAAGACCCTTCGAAACGTGTTTCCCCTCCGTAACTAGAGTAGTTTCAGTGGAGTTCTTTTCAGTGATGGATTGTTCAAGCTATGGTCGAAATAATACTTCAGACCAATCCTCTTATTCAAACAGTGTAAATGGTGTCTTGAAATTGCCTTTCATAGATTCCTCTGTATTCTCAAATTTCTCTTCTAATTTCTGAGGCTTTTTTTGAAAGAAAAGAGGACTCTCTTACAGCATGTCATATACCTGTTTCCCAAGGACTGTGTTTTAGTGACAAGAATCAAAGTGGTGTTGCACTGTAGGTGTTTTTTCTAGTACTTTGGCTTAAAAATGAGAGTATCGTAAACAACTTGGTGCATTTTAAAAAACTGTTTCTTGTAAACTGTCTATTTAATTGTAACTCAACCATTTGAGGGAAGCTCTTGGTCAGGTCCAGCTTGATCTTTTAAAAAAACTGCATCTCACGTCAGAGATTCCTGACCAAGCTGTCATGTGCAATAAGTCATTCTAAAGTGTTGCCTCCTTGAAGTCTTTGGCTCCTGGCTGAGATGGGCTTCTACTGCTGCTAGTCGCCTTTCTGTACTACATCCATACAGCCCATATTCAGGTATAAGCCTCCACACTATTTGTGGGCAGACTATTTCAATAAAGATCAGGCATGCCTGTGTCCAATCCTGCCTCATGCAACATTGACATCAATCCATTTCCAGCAGGGATGACTGGATGATGAGCAGAAGCGGGAACCACACGGATTTTCCAGCCAGGACGACTGGATAGTGAGCAGGAGCGGGAACCACACTGATTTTCCAGCAGGGATGACTGGATAGTGAGCAGGAGCTGGAGCCACATGGATTTTCCAGCAGGGATGACTGGATAGTGAGCAGAAGCGGGAACCACACGGATTTTCCAGCAGGGATGACTGGATAGTGAGCAGGAGCGGGAATCACACTGATTTTCCAGCAGGGATGACTGGATGGTGAGCAGGAGCTGGAGCCACATGGATTTTCCAGCAGGGATGACTGGATAGTGAGCAGAAGCGGGAACCACACGGATTTTCCAGCAGGGATGACTGGATAGTGAGCAGAAGCGGGAACCACACTGATTTTCCAGCAGGGATGACTGGATAGTGAGCAGAAGCGGGAACCACACGGATTTTCCAGCAGGGATGACTGGATAGTGAGCAGAAGCGGGAACCACACGGATTTTCCAGCAGGGATGACTGGATAGTGCGCAGGAGCGGGAATCACACTGATTTTCCAGCAGGGATGACTGGATAGTGATCAGGAGCTGGAGCCACACGGATTTTCCAGCAGGGACGACTGGATAGTGAGCAGGAGCGGGAACCACAAGGATTTTCCAGCAGGGATGACTGGATAGTGAGCAGGAGCGGGAACCACAAGGATTTTCCAGCAGGGATGACTGGATAGTGAACAGGAGCTGGAGCCACACGGATTTTCCAGCAGGGATGACTGGGTAGTGAACAGAAGCGGGAACCACACGGATTTTCCAGCAGAGATGACTGGATACTCTTTCGAGTTATCAACAGTCACAGATTGCAGCTCTTTTGAGTACAATCACAGTTCTTGGTTTCCAGGAGTGGGACATGAACCCACAACCCTCTGATTCAAAGGCGAGGGTGCTATGAACTGAGCCACAGCTGACACCTCTAGGGATGACTGGATAGTGAACAGAAGCGGGAACCACACTGATTTTCCAGCAGCCAGGAAAAGCCTTGAATATTAGCCAGATTAAATAAACTCAGAGGCAACTGGGGAATCGATATGTTCCTCATCAGCACAGCTTAATTTAGTTCAACTCTTGCGAGCTGCAACTTGGGTTATAAAAAATATCAATGATTTTCAATGGTTAATGAAAATTTTAATGATAATTTAATATCGTGCTTAAAAAAACATCAAGTGATATCACAATGTAATATCACTGGACTACCAGCAAAAGTGTTTAATGCTGTGCCAATAATCACCATGGTAATGTCCAATCACTTATACCATCCAAAATTCAAATACACACCATCAGCACTGGTTTTAAGGACAAATTACTTCTGTTTAGGTTTAGTATTTCATCAAAAACAAAGCACACTTACCCATACTTCAGAAATGTTGGATACTGCTGTAGAACCAACATAGAAGATCATATTTCACAATGTTTTGTAATTTACAGAGTAAAGGGAGCAGGAAGAGGCCTCAAGCCTGTTCTGCCATTCACTTACATTATGGCTGATTTGTACTCAACCTTATTTGCCCATCTTTGACCCATATTCCTGTATAGTAAACCCTCACCGAATAAAAATCTATTGATTTCTATCGATATCTTATAAAGAAGGCAAATGCACAGGGGATACAGGGTAATTTGATGAGGTGGATTCAAAATTGGCTTAAGTTGTAGGAGACAGCAGGTGATGACAGAAGGATGCTTTAGTGACTGGAAGCCAGTTGTCCAGTGGCGTACCACAGGGATCTGTGCTCGGTCCCCTATTATTCGTCATTTATATAAACGACATAAATGACTATGTCGGGGGTAGGATTAGTAAGTTTGCAGATGATACAGATTGGCCGGGCGGTTAACAGTAAGGTTGTGTGTCTTGGGCTACAGGAAGATATAGGAGGGATGATCAAATGGGCAGATAAGTGGCAGATGGAATTTAACCCTGAAAAGTGTGAGGTGGTACACTTTGGAAGGAGGAATTTGACAAGGAAGTATTCAATGAACGGCATGGCACTAGGAAGTTCTGAGGAACAAAGAGACCTTGGCGTGTGTGTCCATAGATCTCTGAAGGCAGAGGGGCATGTTAATGGGGTGGTGAAAAAGGCATATGGGACACTTGCCTTTATCAATCGAGGCATAGATTACAAAAGTGGGGAGGTCATGTTGGAGTTGTATAGAACCTTCGTGAGGCCACAGCTGGAGTACTGTGTGCAGTTCTGGTCGCCACATTATAGGAAGGATGTGATTGACTGGAGGATGTTGCCTGGGATGAAACATTTAAGTTATGAAGAGAGGTTGGATAGACTTGGGTTGTTTTCGTTGGAGCAGAGAAGACTGAGGGGCGACTTGATCGAGGTGTACAAGATTATGAGGGGCATGGACAGGGTGGATAGGGAGCAGCTGTTCCCCTTAGTTGAAGGGTCAGTCGCGAGAGGACAAAAGTTCAAGATGAGGGGCAGGAGGTTTGGGGGGGGGGTGGGTGGGTGAGGAAAAACCTTTTTACCCAGAGGGTGGTGACGGTCTGGAATGCACTGCCTGGGAGGGTGCTGGAGGCGGGTTGCCTCACATCCTTTAAAAAGTATCTGGATGAGCACTTGGCACGTCATAACATTCAAGGCTATGGGCCAAGTGCTGGTAAATGGGATTAGGTAGGTAGGTCAGGTGTTTCTCATGTATCGGTGCAGACTCGATGGGCCAAATTGCCTCTTTTGCACTGTGAGATTCTGTGATTTCAATCTTGAGAAGTTGCAATTGATGCCCCAGTCTTTTGAGAGAAAGTTGCAGACTTCTACTTCCCTTTGTATGAAGAACAGTCTTCGAATTCCTCTTCTGAGAGGCTTGGCTCTAATTCAAAGATTGTGCCCTTTTGACCTGCGTTTCCCCATCATAGAAAATAGATTCTCTTTATCTACTTTATCAAATCCTATCATAATTTTTAACACCTCAATTAGATTAGCCCTTAATCTTCTGTATTCACGGGAACACAAGCCAAGTTTATGCAACCTGTGCTCATAATTTAATGCTTTAACTCTTGGTCATTTTCAAAATGCACAGTAGCCCCTCCAAGGCCAATATATTCTTCATGACGGGTAGTGCCCAGAACTGACTGTGGTACCCCAGGTGGTTAGAGAAGGCTGCACACAACTGAGGAATCACTTTCCACCCCTTTGTATTCCAACTGCCCCGAAGGCCAACATTCCATGAGCCTCGAAGAGGGTCACATCAGCTTCCCGAATGTGACTGATAGCTATTTATGTACAGAAAGCCCCAAACCTCTCTGCACTTCCACAGTTTCTAGTTTCAGAAATACTTCCATTTGTCTTTCTTGTATCTAAAAAGTGGGCAGCTTCAAAATTCTGCTTAGGAAAGAGGAAAACACTGCCAGCTGCAATCACAGAGCACAGGCAAATGAAGATGCAACCACAATTTTACAAGTTAAGGAGATGCTTGGGATGCAGAGACATGGGTTTAAATAGATTTTCTGCTTTTGGGGTGGCCCTCGATTCACATCTTCCAAAAACACAATTGCAGTGCACCACTGGGGAAGGGGAGAGGGGGAAGAGGGAGGGAGAGAAAGAGCGAGATAGAGGGAGACCAAGAATTCATAGGGGGGAATTTTATGGATGGGAGTCCCAGCCACCAATTGGGGAGCCAGCAGTGCGACCCATGCTGCCTCTTTTGGGGTGCCTTTCACAGGACCAGGACCCCAGGGGTGGGTAGTTCTGCCCACTGAGCGCTGCCAGGAAATCAGCAGCTGGCAGCTGTTTTACTCAGCCGCGTCTCTGGGGAGTTGAGGACTTTCTTATTCTTTCTTGGGATGTGGGAGTGATGCAGCATTTGTTACCCAACCCTAATTGTCCTTGAACTAAAAGTGGCTTATTTTTTAGACCACTTCAGAGGGCAGTTAAGAATCAACCACATTGTTGTGGGTCTGGAGTCACATGTAGGCCAGACCAGGTAGGGGCGGCAGATTCCCTTCCCTAAAGGGCATTAGTGAACCAGATGGGTTTTTACAACAATCAATGATAGTTTCATCATTACTGAGATGAGCTTTCAATTTCAGATTTATTAATTGAATTTAAATTCCACCAATTGCCGTGCTGTGATTTGAACCTGTGTCCCCAAGGATTTGGCCTGGGCTCTGGATTAATGGTCCAGTGACATGACCATTTCTCCCACCCACCAGAGGCCCAGGGTCTTGGGGTGACCCAGGCCAGAAGTGAGTGATGGCAGGGGGTTTTCACAGGGTGGGTTCGGGGCAAGGGGGTGTAGCGAGGGTTGCCAACAAAGGCAGATGAGTGGCGCTCAGTGGGCCACCCCTACTTCCCGATGCTCTGTACCTTGACCAGGCAATATGTGCTCCCATCCTGGACGGCCACAAGTATACGACAAGTTTGCATGGCGACAGGCTGCCTGCCACTGGGTTAATATCAGCAGCAACAGGAAGAGGCCTTTAATTGTGAGTTAATTGCTTATTAAGGGCCTCAATGGGCATTGTGGCGGGAAGGCCTTCCACAGACATAATCGGGCAGGGGGTGCGCAGTGTGTGGGGGGCGATGTGGGTGGCGTGTGGGGGGCGGTGTGTGTTGGGGGGTGGTGGTGTGTGTTGGGGGGGTTGGGGGGTGGTGTTTGTAGTGGGGGCAGTCTGTATCCTCGTCTCAGCATTCATTCATTCAGGAGAGTAACTGATCACCTGTACAGTCTGTGCCTGATGATGATCAAATGCTCTTACTTCAAATAACAAGCATCTCATTGAAGCTGCTGAACATCACAAACGAGTTCCTATGAAGCTAAATATCTGGCTTGTACACCACAAGGTTTCTTTTTAAAGAGAAAGACCCCTGCTTCTCCCTTCCTGAAAGACAACATGTTCTCCTGGTCTTTACTTCCACAGGCAGTGCCTGTTGTTCATTGTCTCATCCAGTTAACCATTTGACGTGTGGGCGCCAATGCAAAGAATACAAGCTGGAGGTAGAGAGCGACACCAGCCACTGTTTGTCTCACTGACTGTTAGGGTGTTGGTATCACTGGCATGACTGACAGTTATTGTCCATCTGCAACCTCATCAGTGCAGATACCAAATGCTGGATTCCCCGCACATGATCACCAGCCCAACCTCAAGGTAACACCTTCCAGCAACAGTCATAAGAACACAAGAAACAGAGGCAGGAGTAGACCACATGGCCTGTCAAGCCAAATCCGCTACTCAGCACAATCATGGCTGACCTTCTATCTCAACTCCACTTTCCTGTCCACTCCCCATATCCCTTGCTTTCCTAAGAGATCACAAATCTGTCTATCCCAGCCTTTTAGTGAGACAGAGAGACAGAGAACAGGCAAAGACACACAGAAAACAGGCAATCATGAAGGCATCATGACTGTTGGCAGGATGCCAGCCATTGACCTGTGCTGTGAATGGCCGTGCACCAGATGGGCATTGCGGGAGTGAGATCACTTCCAGTTGGAGCAGAGCTGCCATTGCAGCCCCCACAAAGTGACATGTGTGTAGTCAATGGCATGCCACACCATGGGGAAGTCTGCAATCCTCACAAAGCTGTATGCTCACTCTATCTGCTTCTCTCTGGCAAGAGTGAATGAAACGTATTCAGCTCTTTGCATACAGAACATCAGCAACCTTCCCCTATACAACAGTGAAGAGCAAACTAAGGGAACTTTCAAATATTGCCCATCCCAACCTTGCAAGAGCCAGATGTGGAGAAGTTCATGGTCACCTTCATAGACAGTGACAATGCTGCCTCCCCTCTGCTCTGAGGTTGTAGTTGTGACTGCAAATGAGTGACAGATTTCAGTGAGGACATTCTTAGTGAAGTGGATATACCCCACACACTGTTCCTGAGGTTCATCTCAGAGAAAACACTGGATTGATATGGCCTCCTGTTAAGAGCCCTTCTCCCTATCTTCCTCCTCCCTCTTCCAGAAGCTTGTCCTGCTTGGATTAGAGAGCAGAAGGGACACCAAGATGGATGCATCCATGACTGGGAGCAAGTAGTCATGCAAAATCCTTGAAGCTCAGACCAACTACTACAGCACGTACCACAACACTCACAGGAAACAACTCAAGCCACCACCAAACACTTCGCAGCAACAGTCAGTAGAAATCAAATCAGCAGCTATCCTGAAAATAGTTGATGATCCATTTAAAGAACATTGGTGCAGATAGCGATGATGTCGGTGGGGGGTGGGGGGGGGGGAGTAGGGGATCCTTCCTTCTGCTAACTGCAGGTTCAGCTGTGTGAGGTTAAGAGAGGGCATTAGCTGGATCATGGAGCTCAAAAATAGCAGTGCTGGCTTCAAATCAGTGTCACGCACGGACTGGCATCACAACGTGCCTACTCTGCATACTTGTGGCACATGCTTCCCACGCCGGCACTAACACCTTCATCAAAATACTGCAGTTAATGGCAGAAGCGTGCACGTGCTACTGAAACCATCTGAGGCAAAATGGCACTCAACGCAATGAGATCGCGCACATTCAGGAACCAAATTTCCTGGCCTCTGTGTTCATTGCCCAGATCTCCAATATATACGAACAATTCAATATGGAACTAGATTACCCATCATCCAGTGCTTTAAAATAAAATGTAGTAAGGGCGTCAGTCCAGAGGAAGTGAGCCTCTCTGCCCTGCTCCATCAGAAAAAACTCACTTTGTTTTTGAAAGCTGAGTTCACAAAGTAAATAGGAAGCTCTTCAAACCACCTGTACTTCTGTACTTTATCTCACTTTTCAAATCCATCTATGACCTGAGTCCTGCCCATCTCTGTAACATCCAGCAACCTACAGCCCTTCAAGATCTCAGCTAATCCTCAATTTTCACCATTCCACCAGTGGTGGCCGTGCTTTCAGCTACCTCGGCCCTAACCTCTCGAATTCTCTCCTCAAACCTCTCCACCCTTTTTTCAAGATGTTCCTTAAAAACTGCTTTGACCAAGCTACAGGTCACCTGTGCTTATATCTCATTTGGCCAAGTCTTGTTCGATAATGGTCCTGTGACATGCCTTGGGAAGTTTTGCCAAGTTAAAGGTACTATATAAATAGAAGTTGTTACTATTTCGGCTGCTAAGAAACCAGCCAAGATTCCCTTTATTTGAAGTGTTGTTACATGATAAATATTCATGAGGTCAATGGATGCTTGGACCACAAGAGTCATCTTTGGGTACTTGATAGTTTGTGTGTAGGACAGGAGTCAGCTTTCTTTTTGTGGTGTGGGGCAGCTGGCAGCTGCAAACATCTGACTGAGAGCTCAATCTGCTACATCACAGCTCCCAGTCGAGGATGTTTACAGTAGCACATACTGTCAACCCTGGAGAACAGCTCCTGTTCTATCACAGCGTACAATCTAAACACCAGCTAGCAAGACAACCACACATGTCCAACAGGAAGAAAAAACAGCACATAATTACCAAAGCTGAGCAGTCAGTTGGATATAGAATGCTGGGGTCACAATCAAACAAGCATACAAAGTTACAGAAGACTGGATCCAATACATAATTCTCCATTTACATAAATTACAACATAGTAACAAAAACACAATGGCTTTCTTAACATATACAGGACATTAAAAGGTACATCAGGTGCAAAGGTAAAAGGAAAATTCACTTACCACATAGAATGATGCAAAAACAAAGTCATACAAATACCCAGCTGACAGCCTTACACTCCCAGAAATCCCCATTAAAAATGTTTACCTTAACTCGACTTCACAAAAAAAAACTGATATGGCTGATTTCCAAGCCCCTCCCAGCACACAAATTGGAACTTCATAAATGCCCCCCCAAACTACTCAGCCAATTATCAAAGCAAAAGCAGTCGAGCAGTGACTGTATGTTCCACCTGACATCCCAACACATTGTGGCAAGGACAACTTCAGACCGGTTTACACTTCTAGGCAGAGATAGCTTGGTTATCAGATTCATGTTTCGTACACAGGATATAGGTCACCAGTGGCAAAAAGGACATTCACAAAGTGTAAAATGACACAGCCTGAAGGCACTGGCACCTTCACATTGTATTCACAGGTAAACATCAGCTTTCTTTTAAATTTATAAAATAAATCTTTTAGCCATTTAGATATTTTGATTTTAAAGGATCATGTTACAATATTCCTTTCCTAGACATTTTTAGCCTATTTAAACCGAGTTCAAAATAGGCAGGAGAGTTATTTTACTTTTTGCTGATGAAATCTCAAGCGTTTTAAAAAGATAAATTCCCCTAGGAGACAGAGCTAACAGAAGGTTTTTCATTGGCACTTGGTAAAATAAGCTCGTGGGTGTGCAGTATGCGAATGAGAAACTTCTGGACCCCCCAAATCAATAAGAAAGGGGTTTTTAGGAACAGTTCCAATCCTGAGAAAATTAAATTCCCAGTCTTTTTTAAAAGAACCTTCTTACACATCCCCCAACCGGTATTTCTTTAAGAACTGGAGTAACAGACTAATCTCCTAGCCAGCAGGTGAAGCAGATGTAGAATTCTGCAGCAGTTGACTTCACTGCCATTGACTTTGCACTATTACAACTTCCTGGCAACCCACATATTCTCTCTGGATCCAGTCAGTAGCAGAACAAAGCAAAGCTTTATCACAGCAGAGCAATCCGACATTCCAGGAATTCTTAACACTTGGCATGTTAATCCAAGGTTAGCGGGGGATGGGTAATATATTTATAAAGTACACATATATAAAACTACCAATTTCTCACCAAGGTGACTTTACTCCGTAAAGTATGTCTGCTGACAGTGGCCAACTGAAAAAGCATCAAAAATTAATATTTCACTCATTAACAGTCAACAAGATGCAAAAGACTCAAATCAGTTGAAAAACTAAATTTTAGAAAAAATTGGCACAATACAGCAGAAATATCACATGATCTCTTACCTTCTTTACTCAGTCTCCAGTTCATTATGAGCAACGTATCAAGTAAATCCAGTATAACTGAAGTCAAATCAAGGCCATCTCTGATCAGAAAGACAAGAGCATATTATTCAATGTCTAATGCTTCAGCTGGTAGCAACCTAGAAGAGAGTTCAATGACATCCAGTTAAATAACATAAATATGCTTCATCCTTATTTAAAAAGAGAAAGGTCACTCAAAATTGTCAGTTGGCGATTCTACCATTTCACATCACTTCCTGGCAATTTCATTGTGGAAGAGCTGACTAAGGTGAACTATCTGCCATCTCACACCTTCCACACTGTGGTGCATTTTCAACAAGAAAGATGTCTTCAAAATTGTTAACCTGGAAACAGAGCTTTGCATGGAGTCCCTTTCAGATGGAGCAGTTTGGGTTTTGTCAATTGAGAAACCGAGTATGATGGCCTGGTCCAAAGGTGAAGAAGAACACAAACGGTTGAAAAGAATGAGGCAGGATTAAATTAATCAAATGGTGTTGGCTGGCCCGCAGGCAAAATCTGTTGATTGTAGAAGGAAGTAGGAGAGCATCAAGAGTTTCAATGACCAGAGTGGGGAGGTGGGAAAAGAAAGAGTCAACAGCAGGAAAAGATGGACAATATGATAACTGCCTCCCCTCTCAGTTTTACTGCCTCCTTTATTCTTCCGAATACGAGTACATTCCCTTTACCTACTATCTGGAGCATGTGTTTCTGAAAGATTCTCCGAATTCTGGGTCCCAGAAACTAGATACCCTTTGTTTAGGGAGTCTCTCCAAGTGGCCTTTTCATTTAATCTAGAGAATCAGCCAGCTGAGAAGAATTGGGACAAACTTTAACCTTGCATTGAAAAAAATATCTGTGTTGCATGTGCTGATGACATATTCTTTAGTTTGGAGGAGTTGTTAAACCCAACCATACTGGAGTAGCCAATTAACATTCTCACAGCTTTGGTTAAGCTCCTTCACACTGTCAGGATGGGAAATCAACCATCCCTGTATCATATTGATGTTAGCTAAACAAGATTACTTAAAAATACAAACAGTAATACCAGAATTTCAATAGGGATCCAGATAAGAACTCCTTAACACCTGATCCATCAACTGTTTCTACCTATAAACACAGTGACCACCTGAAGGCACACATCCACTGTGACCATCTTAATCTGGGTGAGTTTTATTTCTATGGTGCTTCTGTTTTGTAATTGACATTCCAAGAATGCACTGTTTCATTAAGAATTACCTCAAATGCCATCTTTATATACTGGGATGAACAATTTCTCCGCATTCACCCATCTGGATATCTACTGAGTATACAATGTTAGGTTTTTCAGAGTTTTTATTTTCTAGAGCCTGCAATGTGCCAACATGCAAGTCACAAAGCACTAAAAGAAAAGTTTGCATTTCTATAGCACCTTGCATAACACCTGGATGTCCTAAAGTGCTTTATAACCAGTCCATGCTGGTGTTTCTGCTCCACTTAAGCCTCCTCCCATCTTTCCTCATCTAAATCTATTAATGTAACCTCTATTCCCTTCTCCGTCCTGTGCTGATCTGGTTTCCCCTTAATTGTATCTGTACAATTCACTACAGTCACTTCCTGTGGTAGCAAGTTCCACAATCTCTTTGGATAAAGAAATTTCTTCTTAGATTTCTTGGTGACTATTTTATATTGACGGCCTCTAGTTCTGCTCTCCCCCAAAGGAGGAAACATTCTCTCTGTATCCACACAATCAAAACCATTCAGAATTTTATAGACCTCACTTAGGTCACCCCTCAGTCCTTTATTCCCCCCAAGAGGCAAGAGAGCCAGCCTGTCAGTCCTTTCCTGATTACCACATTTGTGGTACCATCCTTGTAAATCTTCTTAGCACCCTCTCTAGTGTTTACAGCCAATGAAATACATTGGAAATGTAGCCACTGTTGTGACATAGGAAAAAAGGCAGCCAACTCATACACAAATATAAATATGATAATCAGATCATGTGTATTAGTGGTAGCATGCAGGGGACCATGTTGGAATATCTATGATTGCAAGGGTTAGTGGATCATCTAAGCAGCAAGTAATTTTTCTTGTTAAGGTAAACAGCTGCTTTAGCACCAAGAGCTGGATCATGCAAATAACTCGAGTTAAAAGCCAGCAGGTTTGTTACTGTTATTGAGTATAAAAGCTGGGAAGTCATGCTGCAGCTGTATAGAACCTTGGTTAGGCCACACTTGGAATATTGCGTGCAATTCTGGTCGCCGCATTACCAGAAGGATATGGAGGCATTAGAGAGGGTGCAGGGAAGGTTTACCAGGATGCTACCTGGTCTGGAGGTTATTAGCTATGAGGAGAGGTTGGAGAAACTCGGATTGTTCTCACTGGAGCGACGGAGATTGAGGGGCGACTTGATAGAAGTTTACAAAATTATGAGTGGCATGGACAGAGTAGATAGTTAGAAGCTTTTTCCCCAGAGTGGAAGAGTCAATTACTAGGGGACGTAGATTTAAGGTGAGAGGAGAAAACTATAAAGGAGATGTTGTTTTTCTACGCAGAGGGTAGTGAGTGTCTGGAATTCGCTGCCAGAGGAGGTGGTGGAAGCAGGTACGATAATGGTGTTTAAGAGGCAGCTTGACAAATACATGAATAGGATGGGAATAGAGGGATACGGACCCCGGAAGTACAAAATGTTTTAGTTTGACAGGCAATATGATCGGCGCAGGCTTGGAGGGCCGAAGGGCCTGTTCCAGTGCTGTACTTTTCTTTGTTCTTTGTTAATTAATGAAACACCTCTTGTCTAACAGATTCATCCAAGATGTTAAATAAAAGGTGTGAATTGTTCAAAAATGATTTCCTTTCCTTCTTGTTACTACATTTCCATCTTTTTGCAATTGCTAAATCTGATAGCTGAGAGATATACAAGGCACACGAGGCAGAGAGAGGGAGTGAAAAGGTGCACACACAGGCAAGAGAGGTAGGGAGGGGAGAAGAGACACACACACACCCGATTTATCCTCCACAATTTTAATGTGAGTTCAAGGAGAAAGCTGCCTCATACCAGCACTAAAGCTGGAATGTAATTGCACCCTTTGTCAGTGAAGTAGCAATGTATTCAAGTCTTAAACTAAGAAGACCAGAGGAAGGATATCAGATGAACTAATTGTGACCGGACCTGGATAAGGCTTTTCTTGTAATTGAGCATGGGAGATTAAAGGTATTCTTGACTGAATTAGTAAATACCTAGAACAGAACAAAATCTGAGAAAGATTCCAGACTTAATCCCCAAACTGTGCTTCAGGAAAATATCAGTTCTATTCCCATTTTTCATTGCAACCCAATGACCGACTACTGAGATCAGATTGGTGCCAGCTGAGAGAAGGTTCTGGAATGGTGGTTTTGACCCCTGAATTGACTATCCCATGACTATCCCAATTGACACACATTCTCTTGGTTCACACATGAAGAATGGCTACCAGTGAAACACTTCCGGTAATTTCCGTACTATTTAATGTGGCCATGCAACGGTACAACCTAGCTTTAAGTTGAGTGCAATGACATTCTACAAGCAATGGGTTCTGAGCTGATCTTCCAGATCAGGTTCATACAAATGTCAAATAGCCTGTTGCCTTCTTGCCTTTGGCTGCATTTAAAGAGGTGCCCATTACACAGCAGTGTAAGTGTGTGCAGTGACAATGAATACTTGTACATTGGCAGTGTGGCAGGACCAGCATGTTCTTCCAGAAAAGGGAGAATTTTCCAGTACCACACAACACCTAAAATTAGCCCTGTGAATAGAATAATCTAAATATAGATTGCCTATTTTATATTAGTGTATGTCAATCCAAGGAAAATGCTGCAGTTTAACACTAAATGTCACCTTTAAACAAACAGGTCATTTAGAAAAATCAGGATACTTCGGAAGAAAAGTGGGCATTTTGATATAACTTGGTATGCTCACACAGTCCACCCATTCTCACAATGTGACCCCCATCTCCTTCACCTGCACAGGCTCACTGCTCCCTCTGATTGAAGGTCTCCCATTCGCACATCCCAACTCAATGGGGGACTGATTGAGCTGGGCTTCAGTACCTCCTCCCATCAAGCAAAAGGATCTCTGTCCAAATTAAATGATTGGGCCATCGCCGCTTTTCTCAGTGGCAGTACTGCACCATTCCCAAGAGCAGCCGCGAATTGGTTAGGACCACAATAAAATCCAACAGTAGCCTGTAATCTGGAACCTAGACATCAGGATAATTTCCCCCTTGACCACTTCTTAGCTGGTATGGTGCTGGAGTGCATAATCACCCACCCAGTCTAGAAACTTCCCGTCCACTGTTTTCACTAAAATTAGTCATGTGGTTGGGGGAACAGGCTCCCAATGTTCTGTTGTAATATCAGTGGAAGCCACAGGGAGACCCCACGTAAAATAGATCGAGGTTTTGAAGCCTTGAATGTGCGAGTTATATTTACATTATAACAGTATAACTACACTTCAAATGTACTTCACGGGCTGTTGATCATTTTGGGATGTTGAAGTTGTGAAAGGCTCTGCATTGATACAAATTCTTTCTTTCTCCCTTAACACTGTAAAAGCCGAACCAATGATTTGAAAGTCACATCAGTCTGGGTTGGAAGTTAACGCTCAATGATAACTAAAATTCTTTTAAATATAATGAATACAAATGTCAATAAAAAGGCAAAGAGAAATCACATTTAAAATGGAGCGTGACTGCCAGCACAAACAAATGCCTCACCTGTTCAGGTAAGGATTCTCAGTTAACCAAGGACTTTGCAATAAGGGGAAGAGCTAGCTATGAACAGAACATTCTGTGTAAGTACTGTAGGGTTACCAGGAAGAGGTTACATTCACTGAGACAGCGAGGAGCTTTACTTCAAATAAAGTCTCTCTCACTACAGATTCCGACTTCCCCAGTAATGATAAAGGAGGTCGGGAGTTAAAACCATGGGGTCAGGGGAGAGGGATGTTACTTGCAGTCAGGAATAGACAGAAAGGGTGTAAACAGATGTAAGTGAGCTGAAGCAAATTCAAAACAATTAAACCTTACTGAAAGCTTGAAAACTGCTCTCTGCAAAAACTCAGCCACCCAGCCCACCGGGATGTGGGCGCACGGGACGCCGCCCAGCCCGCCAGGACGCCGCCCAGCCCGCCGGGACGCGGGCGCACGATGCGAGTTAGCACAGTCCCCAGGGAGTTGAACACAGCTACAAAGAGAACAGGGAAAGGTGACAGACAGCTCAGCAGAAAGAACTGCAACTTATTCTGGGGAGAAAATGCAACCAACCCCAAAACTAGTACAAGTGACAGTTTCCCCATCCTTCCTACATTGGAGTGAGTGGTTGCCTGAGAGAAGCATGTGTATGTTCAACTGACCAAAGGCAAATGCCAACCAAAAAGCCACAAACAAATATGATGTTTGCTGAACAATAAAGTTTAGATGCTGGAAGGAGACCTCATTACACAGGGAAGTAGCTGATTGCACATACTCAATGTGTTTAATGGTAATGGTTGGTTAATTACTGCTGAGTCCTACTGCATTTATTGGAAAATTGTACAAAGATGGCAGAATATTTTAAACTCAGCAAGTAATGATGAACGGGAATACATTGCCTGAAAGGATGGGGGAGGCAGATTCAATAGTAAAAGGTAACTAGATTATTATAAAAGGAATAATTTGCAGGGCTACAGGAAAAAAGCCAGGGGGTTGCAGTAATTAGATAGTTCTTTCTGGCACAGGTACTGGCTCAATGGCCTCCTGAGTTGTATGATTCTACAAAACCACAGGAATATCAGAAGGATTTTATTCTCTGACAGGATTTTATTTAACTTTGCTGATATTTTGAAGAACAATGGTTAATATACTAAACAAGGTAACAAACTCTTTCGAGTTATCAACAGTCACAGATTGCAACTCTTTCGAGTACAATCACAGTTCTTGGTTTCCGGGAGTGGGACATGAACCCACAACCTTCTGATTCAAAGGCGAGGGTGCTATGAACTGAGCCACAGCTGACACCTCTAAACAAGGTAACAAGGTGAACTGTTATGCTGGAGTCGTTAATAACTAGTTTGGATATCAATTCCTAAAACAACATTATTGAATTTACAGGGGGTAATTAATTACCTCCAATAATGAAGCAGGCTATGTAGGCCTACAGGACTTCAATAATATAAGCTGACATTCATACCACACAGGTGCAAAATAACAACTAGATCAAACAACCAACAACCACTAATCTTCAATGTCATGAAAATGTAGAGTTCCCCGTCAACCAGAAACGTAACTTAGAATGAGTGGCTCACCTCCAGACCTCCTCAAAACCTCACCACCATCTCTAAATTCAGGAATAAGATGGAATACTGGGTGCAGCCACACAAGACTCAAGAAGCACCACCCAAAACAAAAAAGTATTTGTTTGACCAGTGCCCCCTATCCTAGACTCAATATCCACTACCCCCCTCACCATGCCCAGCACACTGTGGTGACAGGATAAACTGTCTACAAACATACTTCAACAACAACTTCTAATACTCAGAAGGACAAAAGCTAAATCTTTGCAGGAATCTTCAAAATCTGCATTATTGTGACGTAGTCACGTATCGCCATCACTATCCCAGAATCCACTACTTAAAATCATTGTTGTACCCACAACAACACAGGGACCACAAGCACAATCCTCTCAGGGTAAATGGATATGACCTCAAAACCGTCACTCACTGGAGCAAGTAAAACCCCAGCAGCCATTAAGAGACTGCAAGCAATGATGGTGTAAATAAAATCTTCCTGTTTGGAACATACAGTATTTGAGTCCTCCTTGTTATAGAAGGCCAGAGAGAGATATCAGACAAACATTATTTGTCAAAAGCCCTATTCCTCATCTGCTTTCAGCATACATTGCAGCAATACATGGATGTTACACAGAGAGACAGGCATTTATTTTCAATTACTAGATTGCCTATTTACAAACTGAAAAGAACATTGTACAATCACATTTGAAAATGTTTTGTGTGTGTGTCGAACACGGGCTTAAAAATTGTGCTTGGAACAAATCACTGTTAGTGATGCCCTGGTTCTTCAGTAATGCTGGTCCTACATCAAATCAAACCTCAATCAAAACTACCCAGCACATCTCACAATGTTGCAGAGATAAGAGTGATTAATGAACTGTTTATCTTACCTAAGCAACACAACAAACTTTCCACTAGTAAATTACCTTGAACTACATTTCAAGCGTACTGCAGTAATGCAAGTGTCACTGTAATGAATACAATATAAGCCTAACTTCCTGGTTGATAATGGCACAGATAATGCCGTGTTCAGTTTAAAACAACACAATGGTTTTAGTTAGGGTGACCAATTTACTCCCTGGGTTTCTGATAAAGAAGCCATAGCATTTTTTCTCCAAAATCGACGATCTTCATTTTCCCAACAGAACTCTTGATCAGATTCTCTCTGAAGATGATTTTTACCTCACCTCACTCAAATTGCATGCGTCTCCTCTGAGGTCTTCATATGAGGTAGATTGTGGCTCAATTGAAGTTTCTGATGGTATCTTGATCATCACTTCAGCTCTGCCTTCAAAATATAACATTGAAATGTGACCCTGACTGGTTTGAATATGACACTGTGAGGCTTTTGATGCTCAATGTCACCAAATAATGTGCTCAAGAAGAACTGAATCTTACTGCTGGTGACATGTATTTGGTGTATTAATGCAATAAGATGTCACAGTGGTATGTAGAGGTGTGGCTGCTGAGCCTAATCAGTGAATTAGCTGAGCTTGCTTAAATAGAACGGTACTGTAAATAAGATCACTTCTCATTCTTCTAAACTCCAATTGGTACAGGCCCAGTCTATTGTTGTTGGTTACTCCTGTACATTTGATAGCTTTCTAATTACAACATTTTTTTTCTCTCCATTTTTGAGAAAGCAACATCACTGCTTGTCTCATCTTCAGTTCCTTGCTGAGTGCTAGATTACCTGGATGAATGGTTCTATTCTTAGAAATGTGAACTTAAAAAAAGTGACCTGCATTTATGTACCTTTCATGACCTCAGGGCATTCCAAAATACAACAACAGTTCTCCAATGGCCCCACATGCATATTCAATTCATTCTTTAGAGAAAATCCAGTCACACTTTACAGCCAATGAAATACTTTTTGAAGTGCAGTCACTGTTTTAATGTAGGAAGCACGGCAACCAATTTGCACAAAGCAAGCTCCTACAAACAGCAATGAGGTAATCAGATTATCTAGTTTTTGTGATTGGGGGATAAATATTGGCCAAGGAACCAGGGAGAACTCTCCTGTCCGTCTTCAAATAGTACTGTGGGATACTTTTACATCTTCCTGATGGAGAAGAGGGGATCTGAGTTTAATGCCTCATCCAGAAGATGGCACCTCCAACATTGCTGCACTCCTTGGTACTGCATTGGAGCGCCTACCTAGATCGTGCGCTCAAGTTTCTGGAGTGGAACTTGAACCTACAGCCTTCTGACGCAGGTGAGAGTGCTACCCATTGAGCCAAGCTGACACCTTGTGTAAGGTGCTTATTAGTTGCCTGTGTTACTGCCCAGAGCAAATAGATGAATATTGGGTTATTTTTAGATGTACAAGATGGATTCAAAGCCATCTACTGTCTAAAATCTGCAATTACAGTGGACCATATCTTAAATGTGAAATGCTGACATTGAGATGGAAATGGAGATTTGATAGAGGTATTCAAAATCATGAGGGGTCTGGACAGAGTAGATAGGGAGAAAGTTCCATTGGAGGAAGGATTGAGAACCAGAGGGCACAGATTTAAGGTAATAATTGGCAAAAGAAGCAATGGAGAAATGAGGAAATCTTTTTTACACAGCTAGTGGTTAGGATCTGGAGTGCACTGCCTGAGACCGTGGTGGAAGCAGGGTCAAAAGGGAATTGCATAGTAATCTGGAGAGAAAAAAATTCAGGGCTACGGGGAGAAGGCAGGGGAGCGGAACTAGACGAGTTACTCATGCAGAGGGCCAGCACAGATTCGACAGGTCGGACCACTGTACGGCTCTAGGGTTTGAGAGAAAAGTGAAAAGTAACAAGAAAGGTTTGTAGACAGGAAGCACTATATAAGGTAATTGGCAATTTACAGCCCATTGAATAATTTATCTAATTAGCTGATTGATATTTCCTGGAGAAATTCTTCAACCTGTCTAACTATTCCTACTACCTCCCCTGAGTCATTTAGTGGGTAAACTCATCTTTATCCCTTTACTGTTGTTGGAAGTTCATATGTAATGATCAAAATATATTAAATTCAGTATTCAGCTTACAATTCGAACATTTCACCACCTTCAAATGTTTTCTGCTACAACAAAACAGCTTTAGATAGATATTTCACAAATAGGATTGCAAATAAATATTATTTTAAAATCCTGTTTCCACAGGACAGTGACAAATCAATGAAAACATTGGAAAAATTTAAAAATTCAACCATTTTTTTAATATTAACTCTGGTTTATCAAAGAATCCATCTCACAGGAGGAAGCCATTCAACCCATCCTGTCTGTGCTGGTTCGTTGCAAGGGCTTTCCAATTAGTGCTGCTCCCCTGCTCTTTCCCCAGGGCCCTGCATCTTTTCCTTCCAATAAACGTCCAATTCCCTTTTGAAAGTTACTATTGAATCTGCTTCCACCATCTTTTGAGGCAGTGCATTCCCGATGACAAAAACTTATTGCATAAAAAGCTCTTCTTTCTTTTTCCTTTCATGGGATGTGGATGTCACTGGCTGGGTCAGCATTTATTGCCCATCGCTCATTGAGGTGGTGGTGATGAGCTGCCTTCTTGAACCACTGCAGTCCATGTGGTGTAGGTACACCCACAGTGCTGTTAGGAAGGGAGTTCCAGGATTTTGACCCAGCGACAGTGAAGGAACAGCGATATATTTCCAAGTCAGGATGATGAGTGACTTGGAGGGGAACTTCCAGGTGGTGGTGTTCCCACATTTTTGCTGCCCTTGTCCTTCTAGATGGCAGCGGTCGTGGGTTTGGAAGGTGCTGTCGAAGCCTTGCACAAAATTTCTGCAGTGCATCTTGTAGATGGTACACACTGCTTCCACTGTGCATCGGTGGCAGAGGGAGTGAATGTTTGTGGATGTGATGCCAATCAAGCGGGGCTGCTTTGTCCTAGATGGTGTCGAGCTTCTCAAGTGTTGTGGGAGCTGCACTCATCCAAGCAAGTGGGGAGTATTCCATCACACTCCTGACTTGTGCCTTGTAGATGGTGGACAGGCTTTGAGGAGTCAGGAGGTGAGTTACTCACTGCAGGATTCATGGCCTCTGACCTGCTCTTGTAGCCACAGTATTTATATGGCTAGTCCAGTTCAGTTTCTGGTCAATGGTAACCCCCACAGTGTTGATAGTGGAGGATTCAGCGACGGTAATGCCATTGAATGTCAAGGTGCAATGGTTAGATTCTCTCTTGTTGGAGATGGTCATTGCCTGACACTTGTGTGGCATGAATGTTACTTGCAACTTAACAACCTAAGCCTCGATATTGTCTAGGTCTTGCTGTATTTGGACATGGGCTGCTTCAGTATCTGAAGAGTTGCAAATGGTGCTGTATATTGTGCAATCATCAGTGACCATCCCCACTTCTGACCTCATGATGGAAGGAAGGTCATTGATGGAGCAGCTGAAGATGGTTGGGCTGAGGACACTACCCTGAGGAACTCCTGCAGTGATGTCCTGGAGCTGAGATGACTGACCTCCAACAACCATAGCCATCTTCCTTTGTGCTAGGTATGAATCCAACCAGCAGAGAGTTTTCCCCGAATCCCATTGACTCCAGTTTTGCTAGGGCTCCTTGATGCCACACTCAGTCAAATGCAACCTTAATGTCAAGGACAGTCCCTCTCACCTCACCTCAGGAGTTCAGCTCTTTGGTCCACGTTTTGACCAATACTTGAATGAGATCTGGAGCCAAGTGGCCCTGGTGGAACCCAAACTGAGTATCAGTGAGCAGGTGTATACAAACAAAATACTCTGGATGCTGGAAATCTGAAATAAAAACCTAAAGTGCTGGAAAAACTCAGCAGGTCTGGCAGCATCTGTGGAGAGAGAATGTTTCGAGTCCAATATGACTTCTTTGGAACTGCCAGCCTGGGGGAGTTGGTGGTATAATGGTAATATCATTGGGCTACTAATCCACGGCAGCAGGATTCAATTAAAAAAAATTTGGAATTGAAAGCTAGTCTCAGTAACGATCACCATGAAACCATCAACAATTGTTGTAAAAACCTGTTTCACCAATGTCCTTTAGGGAAGGGAATCGGCCATCCTTACCTGGTCTGGCCTACATCGGATTCCAGACTCACAGCAATTGACTGACTCCTAACTGCCCTCTGAAAGGGTCTAGCAAGTCACTCAGTTCAAGGGAAACTAGGGACGGGCAACAAAAGTTGGTCTTGCCAGTGAAGCTCACATCTCAAAGAATAAAAAGAATGGATATCAGAAAAGGGCTAATGGAACATCATGTTTTATGGAAGGAAGGAGAGGACATTGAAGTGCAAATGGTGAACCTACAAAAAAATCTTAATAAGGCCATAGTTTTGGACTCCATACCATGAGGAGGCTGTTGAGGCAAAAGAGAGTATAGATTGACTCGGCTGTGTCTAGAGTAAGATAACATAAGTCCAAAGAGAGATGTGAAAAAATTGAGTTGTTTTCATCAGAACAAAGGACATTATGAGATGGTATTTTAAAAATGTTAAGGAATTAGACAGGATATAGAAGCAGATTGTTAGGAATAGGTTTCAATCAATGAGATGAAAACCAGATCCAGATTAGGTGGCAGTGGTCCCACTCCAGAGACTTCAGCACATAAACCAGCTCAACATTTCGATGCAGTATTGAGCAAGTGCTGCACTGTAGGAGGTATCCAATGAGATGTTAAACCCCATCTACCCTCTCAAGTGAGTATAAAAGATCCCATGGCACTGTTCAAAGAAAAGGGCATTGTCCTGACTAATATTTATGACTCAACAACATCACTTTAAAAAAAAAGACCATCAGGTCATTGCTTACTGCTGTTTGTGGAAGCTTGCTGTGCACACATTGGGCAAAGCATTTCCCTACAATACAACAGTGACTACACTTCGTGAGAACTTCATTGGCTGTAAAGCATTTTGGGATATTCTGAGGTTGTGAAGGGTTTTTTTTTATTCATTCATGGGTTGTTTTCAAGAAGGAGTTAGATATAGCTCTTGGGGCCAAAGGGATCAAAGGATATAGGAAGAAAGCGGGAGCAGGCTATTGAGTTGGATGATCAGCCATGATCATAATAAATGGCGGAGCAGGCTCGAAGAGCCGAATGTCCTACTCCTGCTCGTATTTTCTATGCTTCTATTTTTCTATGTGGGCGTTGCTGGCTAGGCCAGCATTTATTACCCATCCCTAATTGCCCTTGAGAAGGTGGTGGTGAGCTGCCTTCTTGAACCACTGCAGTCCATTTGGTGTACGTACACCAACAGTGCTGTTAGGGAGGGAGTTCCAGGATTTTGACCCAGCGACAGAGAAGGAACGGTGACAAGGTTCCAAGTCAGGATGGTGAACGGCTTGGAGGGGAACTTGCAGGGGGTGGTGTTCCCATCTATCTGCTGCCCTTGTCCTTCTAGATGGTAGTGGTTGTGGGTTTAAAAGGTGCTGTCTAAGGAATCTTGGTGAGCTCCTGCAGTGCATATTGTTGATGGTACACACTGCTGCTACTGTGCATCGGTGGTGGAGGGAGTGAATGTTTGTGGGTATGGTGCCAATCAAGCAGGTTGTGTTGCCCTGGACGGTGTCAAGCTTCCTGAGTGTTGTGGGAGCTGCGCTCATCCAGGCAGTCACTCTCACCTCACCTTAGGAGTTCAGCTATTTTGTCCATGTTTAAACCAAGGCTGTAATGAGGTCAGGAGCTGAATGGTGGGACCCAAACTGGGCGTCAGTGAGCAGGTTATTGCTAAGCAGGTGCCACTTAATAGCACTGTTGATGACCCCTTCCATCACTTAACTGATGATCGAGAGTAGACTGATGGGGCGGTAATTGACCAGGTTGCATTTGTCCTGCTTTTTGTGTACAGGACACACTGGGCATTTTTCCACATAGCCGGATAGATGCCAGTGTTGTAGCTGTACTGGAACAGCTTGGCTAGGGGCGCAGCAAGTTCTGGAGCACAAGTCCTCAGTACTATTGCCGGAATATTGTCAGGGCCCACAGTCTTTGCACTATCCAGTGCCTTCAACCCTTTCTTGATATCCCGTGGAGTGAATCGAATTGGCTGAAGACTGGCATCTGCAATGCTGGGGACCTCCGGAGGAGGCCGAGATGGATCATCCACTCGGCACTTCTGCCTGAAGATTGTAGCAAATGCTTCAGCCTTATCTTTTGCATTGCTGTGCTGGGCTCCTCCATCATTGAGGATGGGGATATTTGTGGAGCCTCCTCCTCCAGTGAGTTGTTTAATTGTCCACCATCATTCACGACTGGATGTGGCAGGACTGCA
This sequence comes from Cetorhinus maximus, assembly GCF_964194155.1. NCBI lineage: Eukaryota > Metazoa > Chordata > Chondrichthyes > Lamniformes > Cetorhinidae > Cetorhinus > Cetorhinus maximus. The sequence goes on from NC_135883.1 coordinate 50,333,726, forward strand.
GAGCTTAGATCTGATCCATTGGTTGTGGGATTGTTTGGCTCTGTCTATCACTTGCTGCTTATGCTGTTTGGCACGCAAGTAGCCCTGTGTTATAGCTTCACTAGGTTTACAGCTCATTTTTAGGTATGCCTGGTGCTGCTCCTGGCATGCCCTGCCACACTCTTCATTGAACCCTGGCTTGATGGTAATGGTAGAATGGGGATATGCTGGGCCATGAGGTTGCAGATTGTGTTTGAGTAACTGAACTCCTGAGGTGAGGTGACAGTGACTGCCTGGATGAGTGCAGCTCCCACAACACTCAAGAAGCTTGACACTGTCCAGGGCAAAGCAGCCCGCTTGATTGGCACATCCACAGCGCCTCATGGATGCCCAGCCTCGAGTTGCGAGATCTGTTCTAATTCTATCCCATTTAGCACAGTAGTAGTGCCACACAGCACGATGGAGGGTATCCTCATTGTGAAGGCAGGACTTCGTCTCCACAATGACTGTGCGGTGGTACTCCTACTGATACCATCATGGACAGATGCATCTGCGGCAGGCAGGTTGGTGAGGATGAGGCCAAGTAGGTTTTTCCCTCTTGTTGGTTCCCTCACTACCTGCCACAGACCCAGTCTAGCAGCTATGTCCTTTAGGACTCGGCCAACTCAGTCAGTAGTGGTGCTACTGAGCCACTCGGTGGTGGACATTGGAGTCCCCCACCCAGAGTACATTCCGTGCCCTTGCCACCCTCGATGCTTCCACCAAGTGATGTTCAACATGGAGGAGCACTGATTCATCAGCTGAGGGAGGGCAGTACGTGGTAATCAACAGGAGGTTTCCTTTCCCATGTTTGACCTGATGCCATGAGACTTCATGGGGGCTGGAGTCGATGTTGAGGACTCACAGGGCAACTCCCTCTCGACTGTGCCGCCACCTCTGCTGGGTCTGTCCTGCCGGTGAGGCAGGACATACCCAGGGAAGGTGATGGTGGAGTCTGGGACATTATCTGTAAGGTATGATTCCGTGAGGGTGACTATATCAGGCTGTTGCTTGACTAGTCTGAGAGACAATTTTGTCACTAGCACCCAGGTGTTAGTAAGGAGGACTTTGCAGGGTCGACAGGGCTACAATTGCCATTGTCATTTCCAGTGCCTAGGTCGATGCCAGCTGGTCTGTCCGGTTTCATTCCTTTTTTGTGACTTTGTTAGGCCTTTGCTAGGCCATTTCAGAGGGCATTTAAGAGTCAACTACATTGCTGTGGGTCTGGAGTCACATGTAGGCACAGGTAAGGATGACAGATTTCTTTCCCTAAAAAGAACATTAGTGAACCAGATGGGTTTTTATGACAATCGACAATGGTTTCATGGTCATCCTTAGACTGTTAATTCCAGATTTTTTATTGAATTCAAATTCCACCATCTGCCATGGCAGGACTCAAACCCGGGTCCCCAGAGCATTACCCTGGGTCTCTAGACTACTAGATCAACGACAATACCACTACGCCATCGCCTGATGTGGCTGTTACAAATCAAAGGGTTTTTCTTTGCTGGCAAAAAGTAGCTGTAAGGTGTTCATACTTAGAGACCATGGCAGCAGCAGCTGTTTTGACAGTGGTCAGACTGCTAGTCTCCAAAGTCCCAGGAAGGTCTTGAGAATGTCAGGTTGCAAACAGCTATGCTTTAAACTGCCCACTTACTTGAATATAGAGTTGGGGTCTAAAGAAAAACTAATCAGCATTTCTTCCAGGATACAAGGCCCAAGTGATTCACATTGCCAGGGAGATGGATTTTGAAAGGGAGAGTGTCAATAGGGAGCTATTTGTAGGATCAGGCTTCAGGTTTTTTAAAAAAAGACATCCTTGAAACTCACAGACAAGTTAGTGTGCCAAGATCCTAGAGAAAGAACAGGTAGAGCTGAAAGTCTCTATGGTTCATCATGCAGGAATATGGGTGTGAGCGCATGAAAAGACCAAATCTAAGACTATTTGAGAAGCTGAAAGATTCGCCTAACTTGTGCTACAGGAAGAATTTCCCAGTAAAACCTTCACCATGAAAGACATTTCTGGGATTAAAAGTTACCAGGCAGGGAAAGGAAAGGAACAGAAGTAAACACACAGGAGCTAAGATCTCTCTGGACTGGGTCCAGGAAAATTGAATGGCTACTTAATGGACAGTGTAAAGTATATCTATGAAGTGGGATTTTCAGGCATGTTAAAAGTAAAAGGGGAAAATTCTGTTCTGTGGTTTAAAGTTGCCTACAACAATAGTGTTTCTTCAAAAGTGATTTTAGCTTGTTTGTTACAGGAAAAGTCTTAAAAATGTGAAATCTTGTGTGTTCCTTGCATCTATCAATTCAAAGTTTGAATGTCTATTTTTTAAAGTTAATGGGGATTATAACAATACAAATGATTAACAAACAAACCCTACAGTCTTCAAAATACCAACACTTCTGAGGAACAAAGGGACCTTGGCGTGCGAGTCCATAGATCTCTGAAGGCAGAGGGGCATGTTCGTGGGGTGGTGAAAAAGGCATATGGGACACTTGCCTTTATCAACCAAGGCACAGATTACAAAAGTAGGGAGGTCATGTTGGAGTTGTATAGAACCTTGGTGAGGCCACAGCTGGAGTACTGTGTGCAGTTCTGGTCACCACATTATAGGAAGGATGTGATTGCATTGGAGGGGGTGCAGAGGAGATTCACCAGGATGTTACCTGGGATGAAACATTTAAGTTATGAAGAGAGGTTAGATAGACTTGGGTTGTTTTCGTTGGAGCAGAAAAGACTGAGGGGCAACCTGATCGAGGTGTACAAGATTATGAGGGGCATGGACAGGGTGGATAGGGAGCAGCTGTTCCCCTTAGTTGAAGGGTCAGTCACGAGGGAACGTAAGTTCAAGGTGAGGGGCAGGAGGTTTAGGGGGGGTGTGAGGACAAACGTTTTTACCCAGAGGGTGGTGACGGTTTGGAATGCACTGCCTGGGAGGGTGGTGGAGGCGGGTTGCCTCACATCCTTTAAAAAGTACCTGAATGAGCACTTGGCAAGTCATAACATTCATGGCTATGGGCCAAGTGCTGGTAAATGGGATTGGGTAGGTAGGTCAGGTGTTTCTCACGTGTCGGTGCAGACTCGATGGGCCGAATGGCCTCTTCTGCACTGTGACTCGCACCAGAACTGTGAACGCACAATTGTAATTGGAATTTTGAGCCAATGGAAGAATTGGGATTAAAAATACAAATTGCATAAATTTGGTGGAAAGTGAGAGAGATTACAAGCAGAAAAGTTTGGCACCTTTAGTCAAGAGTCCAGGCACCAAACCATTGTTAATGTTAAGTAAGGGAGGAGCAGAATAAGGTATACCAGAAATATACTGCAGATAACAGAAATCCAAGATAAAAACTGGAAGTGTTGATGCTCCCTGACCTGCTGAGTGTTTACAATGTTTTCTATTTTTATTGTATAGGAAAACTGCAATAAAAAGGACTGGAAACAACACCACAAACATTTGACGTTAAATTATTCTCCCGTTTATTTTTTAACACTGCTGAGTGTTTAAATTTGTTGGGGTTTTTTCCCCCAGTTTTGGATCTATTTTCCCTCAACATATCATTTCAAATCAAGATCGCTTAAGATGCAAGCTGAAGGCCCCCATTGTTACTTCCATTAGTTTATCGAGAAATAATCAACTGAAGATTGCCAGGACTTACTAAACAGCCTATGTTGTACTTGGTTAATGGGGAATTTACTGGAAGGTTATGTCGCTGCTGTCTTACAAGGTCAAACATGTACGTCATGCATACCGGCACTCTGGAGCTTTACTGTCATATTCAAAGGCAGCAACACTTAAGTAGCACAATGGCCTTTGTATGAGCATCCTTAGGGGACACTCCTGAAACACACAAACACACAATAAAAATATTACTACTATAATTTCACTGTATTTGTCCAAATATATGACTATAGCAAAAGAAAACTGATCACAGTATTGATAAACTGCTCAAGTAAAGATGTTGCTGTTTGTAATGATGACACTGATTAGATTATAATCTAGTATTCTGTATCAGTTAAATCAGTTATCACTAGTATTCTAAAAGTTCAAAGCAAAATAACAGCCATTCTAAAGTCTAGCAGGATTATTGAGAGAGAAATAAGAAGTTTTCTTACTGTTTTAAAAGCCCATTTATGTTTGGATATTCTTGTCTTGGTTTGCTGCTAAGCAGTATCCTCGATTTGAGGGTCACTGATCCATAGTGTATACTGTGATTTAGGTACTGGGCAGGGGGAAGAGACAGCCCCAAGTCTACTTCAGCTGGAATGGGGGTCAAACCCTGTTCTGTTGGCACTAATCTGATATCTTGATCCACACGCTTGCCATCTAGCCAACTGAGCTAACCGCTCTCTTCCCCCACCCCCAAACTGGGCAGTTAGCACTCACCGGCTCCTTAAGAAATAACCTTCTACAGCCACAAAATGTGTCCTTCCTCATTCTAGAGGCTGTCTAGAAAGGGAAAAAGCAGTTTGAACACCAGAGTCAAAATTATTTCTACTCCAATCAGTTAATAACCACACCCCTGTAGCCCTCTTAATGACAGGAACTCACTTCTGTTAACAGAAAAACAGCAGATTCCAGCCTATGACCAGCCTAAGGGGCTTCAGTAACTTTACAACAGGGAGATCGTGGAGGGCGGTGGTGGCCGGAGGGCGGGGGTGGGGGGGGGTTGAGACCATAAAACTGCATCCAGGTAGGGAGCAATTATGCTAAAGAATTTAAATGCTGAGCACGATTACATACAACGCCACTAAAGCAGCCAACCATATCTTCAGCACTTTTTGAGTATGATTAACAGAATGGACTTTCAAAAGGTCAATTAAATGTCAACATGTTTAAAGGTTATTTTCACCCCCATCGCCTCCCTCTCAAACTTTGAAGAACCAGTTGTCAATGTTGGAGTCTTGTTTTTTTCAACAAAATCCAGCAAATCCACCTTCTAATCCTGTTAACTTCAAACATTTTATACTGAGGTGAGAATTGAGTTCCCAACAAAAACGTACAAAAGTCACGATTAATGTGTAACACTCCGCTCCGAGTCAGTAGATCGTGGGTTCAAGTCCCACACCAGGCTTTGAGGAGGTGAATTTTTCAGAGATGTTAAACCTCTCAGGTGGACCCAAAGACCCCACAACGCTATTGGATGGAAAGCAGGGAGTTCTCCGTGTGTCCAGGCAAACATGTGTCCCTCTACCAACAGCACAGAGAACTGGTAAATTGTCACATTTGCTGTTTTTGGGATGTTGTTGTCTACTAATGGGCTGCCATAATACCTACACAGCAATAGCTTCAAAAGTTTACAATTGGCTAGTAATTGCTTTGAGATGTGTCAAGCATGCGAAATGCATTATATTAATGTAGGTCTTTCTTCAAAAGCGTATGTCTGAATGTCAAAATAAGCAACAGTTTTACTTCATCCTTATCAGGAGTGATTTTGGCATTTATTTCAGGAAGGGAGCAAAGGGAAGGGTGAACGCTGGACTGAATGAACTCAACTCATAGTGGAATATTCCAATCTGAAACCAGCAGCCTAACACACACACACAAATGAAATGCACAGATTCAGCTTATGCATCAGTCAGCTGATCACAAGTGATTTGTTATTTTCCAATCAAAAAGTTTGAAAGTTGAAAGAGAGAGTGTCACACCACCTTTTTGGCACACATTCCAGAGGTAATTTGGAGGCCAGGAAGTGGGAAGTCCAAAGTGCTTATATGAATCAGTGCTTATGATTTACAGAGGTTCACCTACAAACATTACAAATGTAACTCTGTGTCTGTACTATCACCTTTCTAATCTGCAGGATAACTTGCACATTTAACCATTGGAATCTCGAACTTCCCGCTAGTAAGATGCTGAAGTTCAGAGTTTCCACTTTGATCTTGCAGGAGCTAATCATTGATAATTCTTTACTATTGTATGGAACTCTGACAGACATCCACCTCAAAGCAGCAGCACCTCAATTTAAAATGCTCATTCCTGAGATATTTCTTCTCAATCCAGGATTTAACAAAACGCTCCATTCAGGCTAAACAAACACACTCAGTAAGGTGATCTGTTCCTGTTTAATCTCCAATCACTATCTTGCTCTCAAGCTTTTTGTTTTATCAAGAGTACAAGCATTGCTCTTCTCAGCTTTCTTTTATCGTTCTTTCTAAGCCATACAGACACCATGCTACATCTTAACTACGTTGCAGTACAAACAGCACACTGTCTCCTAATCCTCAAAACTGGGTGGTTGCCTTCCTCCTTAAGCCATTCTTTGTAAATATGATCTGCAGGCTTTTAAACTTCCATCCTTCACACCATTAACCATTACTCTTTCATTTACTTTTCCTACCTTACTGCCTTTTGAAGCCTTGTTTGTGCCGGTCCTTTTCCTAGTTTTCCCAATAGAAAATAAAACATATTTCGTTACTGAATGGACTTTAAGCAATAATTACTGTGCACCTAATTGTTCATTCAATGTCCAGTCAACTCATTGAACAGCATTGGCTGGACTAAGTTTTACGAGTTCAATATGCAGTATTTTGGCTGGCCACATTTTAGTTGTTTGATCTATAAACTTAGTTATGGACATAAGTAAGTTGCAAAAATTCCTTGTGTGTTAAATTCTAGTCTCCGGTTACAGCCTATAAAGTGTACACAGAAACTCCGTTCTAGCACAACTCTATATCTCCCAACTCCAAAAGCATCTTGTGTGAATCTACCTGGGTGTGGCAGAGGTAGCTGCGAGTGTCAGCTGGCTTGGAATGAATATTGGTTGACAGTCTATCACCAGAAATGGTGACAGAGATGTCAAGGAGGGAAAGGGAAGTGTCAGAGATGGACAAAAATCGATACATTTTTCCAGGTCCAGTTGCAAGCTTGAAGCAGCACTGAAACAGTATTCGATGTATCGATAAAAGAGTTGCGGGAGGGCGCCCGAGTAGGACTAGAACAAGGAATGTTCCACATACTCCACAAAAAAACAGGCATAACTGGGACCCAGGCAGGTGCCCATAGCCACACCTTTTATTTAGAGGAAGTGAGACAAGTTAAAGGAGAAACTGTTCAGTGAGAGAACAAGTTCAGCCAGGTGGAGGAGAGTGGTGGACAGGGATTGTTCTGATCTCTGTTCAAGAAAGCAGCACAGAACCTTAGAAAGGTAGAAAAATAGGAGCAAGAGTAGGCCATTCAGCCCTTCGAGCCTGCTCTGCCATTCATTATGATCATGGCTGAGCATCCAACTCAATAGCCTGCTCCTGCTTTCTCCCCTTGTCCTTTGATCCCTTTCACCCCAAGAGTCATATCGAACTCCTTCTTGAAAACATACAACGTTTTGGCCTCAACTACTTTCTGTGGTAGCGAATTCCACAGGCTCACCACTCTCTGGGTGACGAAATTTCTCCTCATCTCAGTCCTAAATGGTCTACCCCGTATCCTCGGACTGTGACCCCTGGTTCTGGACTCCCCCACCATCGGGAATATCCTTCCTGCAACTACCCTGTCTAGTCCTGTTAGAATTTTATAGGTTTCTATGAGATCCCCCCCTCATTCTTCTGAACTCCAGCGAATATAATCCGAACCGGCTCAATCTCTCCTCATCTGTCAGTCCCGCCATCCCAGGAATCAGTCGGGTAAACCTTCGCTGCACTCCCTCTATAGCAAGAACATCCTTCCTCAGATAAGGAGACCAAAACTGCACACAATGTTCCAGGTGTGGTCTCACAAAGGCCCTGTACAATTGCAGCAAGACACCCCTACTCCTGTACTCGAATCCTCTGGCTATGAAGGCCAACATACTATTTGCCTTCTTCACCGCCTGCTGCACCTGCATGCTTACCTTCAATGACTGGTGTACGAGGAGACCCAGGTCTCGTTGTACATTCCCCCCTCTCAATTTATAGCCATTCAGATAATAATCTGTCTTCCTGTTTTTGCTAACCTCACACTTATCCACATTATACTGCATCTGCAATGCATTTGCCCACTCACTCAGCTTGTCCAAATCACACTGAAGCATCTCTGCCTCTCCTCACAGCTCACCCTCCCACCCAGCTTTGTGTCATCTGCAAATTTGGAGATATTCACAGAATCACAGAATCTCACAGTGCAGAAGAGGCCCTTCGGCCCATCGAGTCTGCACCGACACGTGAGAAACACCTGACCAACCTACCCAATCCCATTTACCAGCACTTGGCCCATAACCTTGAATGTTATGACGTGCCAAGTGCTCATCCAGGTACATTTTAAAGGATGTGAGGCAACCCGCCTCCACCACCCTCCCAGGCAGTGCATTCCAGACCGTCACTACCCTCTGGGTAAAAATGTTTTTCCTCACATCCCCCCTAAACCTCCTGCCCCTCACCTTGAACTTATGACCTCTTGTGACTGACCCTTCAACTAAGGGGAACAGCTGCTCCCTATCCACCCTGTCCATGCCCTTCATAATCTTGTACACCTCGATCAGGTTGCCCCTCAGTCTTTTCTGCTCCAATGAAAACAACCCAAGTCTATCCAACCTCTCTTCACAACTTAAATGTTTCATCCCAGACAACATCCTGGTGAATCTCCTCTGCACCCCCTCCAGTGCAATCACATCCTTCCTATATTACATTTAGTTCCCTCATCTAGATCATTAATACATATTGTGAATAGATGGGGTCCCAGAACCGATCCCTGTGGTATCCCACTAGTCACTGCCTGCCATTTGGAAAAAGACCCATTTATTCCTACTCTTTGTTTCCTGTCTGCCAACCATTTTTCTATCCATCTCAATACACTACCCCCAATCCCACGTGCTTTAATTTTACATGCTAATCCATGTGGGACTTTGTCGAATGCCTTCTGAAAGTCCAAATAAACCACATCCACTGGCTCCCTCTCATCACCTCTACTAGTCACATCCTCAAAATTCCAGTAGATTTGTCAAGCATGATTTCCCTTTTGTAAATCCACGCTGACTCTGTCTGATTATGCCACTATTTTCCAAGTGCTCAGCTTTTAAATCTTTTGTAATGGACTCTAGAATTTTCCCCATTACCGACGTTCGGCTGACTGGTCTATAATTCCTTGTTTTCTCTCTACCTCCCTTTTTAAATAGTGGGGTTACATTAGCTACCCTCCAATCTGTAGGAACTGTTCCAGAGTCTATAGAATCTCGGAAGATGACAACCAATGCATCCACTATTTCTAGGGCCACTTCCTTAAGTACTCTGGGATGTAGATTATCAGATTATTGGGGATTGATCAACCTTCAATCCCATCAATTTCCCCAACACCATTTCCCGACTCATACGGATTTCTTTCAGTTCCTCCCTCTCACTAAACCTTGTGTTCCTCAACATTTCTAGTATGTTATTTGTGTCCTCCTTTGTGAAGACAGAACCAAAGTATGTATTTAGTTGGTCTGCCATTTATTTGTTTCCCATTATAAATTCCCCTGTTTTTGACTGTAAGGGACCTACGTTTGTCTTCACCAATCTTTTTCTCTTCACATACCTATAAAAACTGACTGTAAAAGTTTCTTGCTTACTCTTGTACTCTATTTTCCCCTTCTTTATCAATCCCTTGGTCTTCCTTTGCTGAATTCTAAACTGCTCCCAATCCTCAGGTCTGTTTTTTTTTTAGCCAATTTGTATGCCATTTCCTTGGATTTAATACTATCTCTAATTTCCCTTGTAAGCCATGGTTTGGCCACCTTCCTTGTTTTACTTTTGCGCCAGACAGGAATAAACAATTGTTGCAGTTCACCCATGCGCTCTTTAAATGTTTGCCATTGCCTATCCACCGTCGCCCCTTTAAGTAACGTTTCCCAATCCATCATTGCCAACTCGTGCCTCATAGTAGTTTCCTTCATTAAGATTCAGGACCCAATTCTCAGAATCAACTACGTCACTCTCCATCTTGATGAAGAATTCTATCATATTATGGTCGCTCATCCCCAAGGGGCCTCGCACAACTAGATTGCCAATTATTCCTTTCTCATTACACAATACCCAGTCGAGGATGGCCTGTTCTCTAGTTGGTTCCTCAACGTATTGGTCCAGAAAATTATCCTGTATACACTCCAGGAATTCCTCCTCTACAGTATTGTTACTAATTTGATTTGCCCAATCTATATGCAGGTTAAAGTCACCCACAATTACAGATGTTCCTTTATTGCATGCATCTCTAATTTCCTGTTTAATGCCATTCCCAACATTACACTACAGTTTGGGGGTCTATATACAACCCCCACTAACATGTTTTGCCCTTTAGCGTTTCCCAGCTCTGCTTTTGCCCCTTAGTGTTTCTCAGCTCTACGGTGCTCCTCCTTCAGACCATCCTGGTGGGGGATGGAGGTGTAGAGGGATTGGACGTCCATGGTGAAGAGGTGGTGGTTAGGGCCAGGAAATTGGAAATTGTTGATATGACATTGGGCATCAGAGGAATCGCGAATGTAGGAGGGAAGAGACTGGGCAATGGTAGAGAGAATGGGGTGAAGATAGGAAGAAATTAGTTCTGATGGGTTTGCCAGGACAATCCTATTTGTGGATTTTTGGAAGGAGATAGAAGTGGGCTGTGCAGGACTGGGAGACTATGAGGTTGGAAGCTGTGGAGGGAAGATCTCCAGAGGAGATGACGTCAGTGCCAGTCTTGCTATCTTATCTTTATGCTAATATCAGCACCTTCTTTAGCCTTTAACACTCCCTTTGTCTTGTGTCCATGACACCTTTGTCAAGCTCTCCTTAGCTCCCACATATCCCTGACCTTCTATCTCATTCCCCCTGCTCCACCCCTCTTAAACAGTATAAAATCCATCACATTTCTACTTCTATTAAGCTCTGAGGAATAGTCATACGGACTCTAAATGTTAACTGTTTCTCTCTCCACAGATGCTGCCAGACCTGCTGAGTTTTTCAAGCATTTTCTTTTTTTATTTCATTATTCACCTTCCTGTAAGCGTTACCCTCAATCATCGTGGAAAGTAACATGACCTAACCCACTCATTTTAATCCAGCTTCTGCTATTGAATGTATTAACCTGCAGAGCAGGTTCCAAAGGCACAGTGGACAACTCCTGCTTGTACTACTTATATTTGGAGGAATTAACTAATGTGTCCATGAAGACTGCTCCTATAGGTTGGAAGGCAATCAGTGATGACTGTCAGACTATGTAGAACATGCGAGTCCAGTCACACTTAGTCTTTTGTATATGCAATATCCACTATCCCAGTAACTAGAATACAAAACTACACAGGGCATCTACAGAACAGAAACATTCATGATTAAACAACAATGAGATTAAGTTGGCTTTTAATGGATAATTTTCTGAATAGTTCTTTTGGCCAGGTCATTCCTGCTTTCCTTTTTGAATAGTACTCTTGGATCTTTAATGCCCAATTTAACACCTCAATCAAAAGACAGCATCCATGAAGCCCCAAGTACTCCTCTGGAAATCACACAAGATTACAGATGAGTAAATCCATGAACTGGACTCGAGCCTAAGGCTTCCTGACTGAAAGTTGGGGGGGGGGGGGGGGGGGGGGGGGGTGTGTGTGTGTGTGTGCTATCAACTGAGCCAGGATGAGAAACAGTCAGAGAAAATTACTGGCTTTACCAGCTGCAAACTAGGGTGGGGAAAATGCCCACAACTGACTCCAATCCAGTGATTTCTGCTGGAGTGAACCAGATGAAGCATAACTGAACAGGTCATCAACTCTCACCTTCTAGTCTGGGCATGATAAGTGCTCACTTCCCCAATACATGGGACACAAAGTAACAAAACCCAACAACAATCTGGGCTTTCACAAAAGGAGGAGACAGAGTTTGAACTGGAAGTAAAAATGGGAATATTACGCAGATATTTAAGCAGGTGAGTGAAGGCTACCTTCAACTCAATTGACGTACTGAAGTACCAGGAGATAATTCTTTTTTATATGAGAAATCCACTAAAGATTTCCCATCAGAGAAATGTGATCTTTGGAGTTGTAAGGGCTCACTCAGCAGACTTTAGCAAATTTGCATACATTTCATTGCAAATACCATTGCAGCAAGGGTCTTTAAGATTCAACAGTAACTCAGTACACAACAGCTGGATACAAAATTAAAAAGCTTTTTCTGTCTAATGTTTGTGTAGATCCCTCAGTAGAAATTCAGCTTCTACAGAATCGTACAGTGCAGTACAGAAGGAGGCCATTTGGCTCATTGTACCTATGCCTCTACTTTTCTCCCTGAGCCAAGAATTTTCAGCATTTCACCATGAATAGACAGGAGCAGTGCCTCTCCAAATAGGGGCTGAGAGTACAAAGGCAAGGAAGTTATGGTAAACCTGTATACAACACTGGTTCGGCCTCAACTGCAATATTGTGTCCAGTATTGGGCACCACACTTTAGGAAGGATATGAAAGCATTGGAGAGTGCAGAAAAGATTCACGAGAATGGTTCCAGGGATGAAGGGCTTCAGTTAGGTAGAAAGATTGGAGAGGTTGGAGTTGTTCTCCTTAGAGAAAGGATGGTTGAGAGGAGATTTGATAGAGCTGTCCAAAATCATGAGGACTCTGGACGGAGTAGGTAGGAAGAACGTGTTCCCATTGACAGATGGATTGAGAGCCAGAGGGCACAGGTTTAAGGTGATTGGCAAAAGTAAGGGTGACATGAGGAAATACTTTTTTTTACACAACGAGTAGGATCTGGAATGCACTGCCTGAGTGTGGTGGAGGCAGGGTCAAACAAGGTTTTCATAAGAAAATTGGATCATTATCGAAAAATAAAAAAAATTGCATGGCTACAGGGAAAAGGTTGGGGAGGGGAACTCGGTGAGTTACACTTGCAGAGAGCTGACATGGACACAATGGGCCAAATAGCCTCCTTCCGGCTGTTATCATTCTAACATTCTAATTCTATTCCTCTGCTTTTTCCCATAACCGTTCCTATTTTAAACAGAGAGCCAATTTGAAAGTTTTGTTTAATATATTTCCATCACCCTTTCAGGCAGTGCATTCCAGATCAGAACTCACTGCATAAAAATATTTCTCATGTCTCTTCTGGCTCTTTTTGCCAAATTATTTTAAATCTGTGTCTTCAGGTTCCTGACCCTCCTGTCACTGGAAACAGTTTCTCCCTGTCTATAGTCTATCAGAACCCCATATCATCTTGAACACCTCTCCAAGCTTCTAACAACAAAAGGCATAATTTCACAGGATGGTAAATGCACTAGAAGTTACTGCTCAAAAACATACAGGTGAGTTTTCAGGGCCAAATCCAAACCTGTGAACTGATCTCAGGAGAGGAGCGGACAACATTGCTGAGAAAACATTAAAAATTTTGGTTTTAGACCAATGCCCTTTTCTGGTGAGCTTTCACATTTAGGGCTTCATTATTTATTTCAATACATGTATATTTTTAATGGAAGTATTTTACATGTTTTTCACACGCCTGAACCCTTTTTCACTCACTTATAAAGAATGTTAGTGCTACATGTCCCCATAGTGCTTTAGGATTTCAACATTTCACCAAAAACGAACAAGAGCTGTGCCAGCAATTCCATGAAAACTGCAAGTAAAATACATCGATGATTTATCATCTCACCTCCCAAAGTTCAAAATGTAAATGAGAAAACCTTCCATAATTGGATGAACCTGATTTGACAATCCTGCATTCGACAGAATCAGAATGAACCCATGGTCAGCAATTTCAAGCCATGCCCAGGTGAACATATTAATCATTTTCTGATTTACACCAATTGTGATAAATTATTAGAGACACCATGATTTAATATTAATACACCACAATGTATGCCAATATATGAGCCAATAGTTACATTGGAATATTAATATACTTCATGAATTATGCAGTACTTCTTCAAACAAGTAAAAGATTTCAGATTTTGAGACTTGGCGAGAATAGAACAGTAAGGCAAAGCATTCTTTTTTTTTGCACACTGATATTTATAGAAATGGTTGCTCAAAAAATTCCAGGTAAAGTCGGATTCTCACCTGCTCCTACGTCTGTGGCGTTCCCCTCCTCATCGACCCGAGCTTTTTAATGTCAAGGTCATCTCCTCAGATTCTGAGAACTTCAGAAGCAAAACACACACAAACAAACTTCAAACCAAACAAAAGATCATTTAAACCGTTGCAAGCCTTCTGGAAGGTATTTCCCTCAATGTATTGCGCACTCCCCCCCCCCCGCCTCCCAGGACCAGCTGTGTGTCTCCCAAAGGCTCTTTGGGGGGAAACTCGTCCTCCCCTTCAATGTGACAGACACTCCCAGAGAAAATCTTTCCGCCATAGGCTTCACATTACAACTCGACTAGAAGAGCTCAACTCCCACTTTCAAATCGTATTTTGTAGCAATTAATTGAGTTATACATTATACATTTTTTAAAAAGTCAAATCAAAACTAATTAAAATCCTCAAACTCCGCGACCTGGACAACTTAAACAGTGCAACAATTCTCCTTAACTGAGCAACATGAAAACAAGTTGTTTCCCCACTGAAATCGCGAGTGCCGGAGAGTGAGAGGTGAGTGTGCTGCCTTCCTGGAGAGAGAGGCTGATTTAAGGTGTACCTCCTCCCTCTGGGAGGGAGGGGGGTCAGAAACTGCACACAGCCGCCAATAAAACTCGCTACAACGAATGGAAAAGTTGAGAGAAAGTTTAGTGGTGGTCAGACTGCCCTTTAAAGAGTAGGAGACGAGAACTCTTACCCAGCAGCAGCTTTCCTTTCATCTGCTCGCAGTTGGCAGGCTGGGCCACAGGGGTTTTGGGTGGGTGGGGTAAATCCAAACCAGGTCTGCTCACACTCAGGGATTATTCAGAAAATGGGGCAGGCGGAACCGAGTTTATCTCCATCTCTCGCCATTTTCTTTGTTTTCTCTTTACACAAAAAAGCTCACTTTCCCATGGCTCAACTTCTTCATCGCTGTTAACTAGGGTTTCCTGCAAGGGAGCCGGGTGGGGAGAAAGGGAGAGGAGGAGGAGGGGGGGTGGGGAGAAAGGGAGAGGAGGAGGAGGGGGGGTGGGGAGAAAGGGAGAGGAGGAGGAGGGGGGGTGGGGAGAAAGGGAGAGGAGGAGGAGGGGGGGTGGGGAGAAAGGGAGAGGAGGAGGAGGGGGGGTGGGGAGAAAGGGAGAGGAGGAGGAGGGGGGGTGGGGAGAAAGGGAGAGGAGGAGGAGGGGGGGTGGGGAGAAAGGGAGAGGAGGAGGAGGGGGGTGGAGAGGAGGAGGGGGTGGAGAGGAGGAGGGGGGGTGGAGAGGAGGAGGGGGGGGTGGGGAGAACGGGAGAGGAGGAGGGGGGGGGTGGGGAGAGGAGGAGGGGGGTGGGGAGAGGAGGAGGGGGGGGTGGGGAGAAAGGGAGAGGAGGAGGAGGGGGGGTGGGGAGAAAGGGAGAGGGAGAGGAGGGGGGTGGGGAGAAAGGGAGAGGAGGAGGAGGGGGGGTGGGGAGAAAGGGAGAGGAGGAGGAGGGGGGGTGGGGAGAAAGGGAGAGGAGGAGGAGGGGGGGTGGGGAGAAAAGGAGAGGAGGAGAAGGGGGGTTGGAGAGGAGGAGGAGGAGGAGGAGGGGGGGTGGGGAGAAAGGGACAGGAGGAGGAGGGGGGGTGGGGAGAAAGGGAGAGGAGGAGGAGGGGGGTGGGGAGAAAGGGAGAGGAGGAGGAGGGGGGGTGGGGAGAAAGGGAGAGGAGGAGGAGGGGGGTGGGGAGAAAGGGAGAGGAGGAGGAGGGGGGTGGGGAGAAAGGGAGAGGAGGGGGGTGGGGAGAAAGGGAGAGGAGGAGGAGGGGGGGTGGGGAGAAAGGGAGAGGAGGAGGAGGGGGGTGGAGAGGAGGAGGGGGGTGGGGAGAAAGGGAGAGGAGGAGGAGGAGGGGGGGTGGGGAGAAAGGGAGAGGAGGAGGAGGGGGGTGGGGAGAAAGGGAGAGGAGGAGGAGGGGGGGTGGGGAGAAAGGGAGAGGAAGAGGTGGGGAGAAAGGGAGAGGAGGAGGAGTGGGGGTGGGAGAAAGGGATAGGAGGAGGAGGGGGGGTGGGGAGAAAGGGAGAGGAGGAGGAGGGGGGGTGGGGAGAAAGGGAGAGGAGGGGGGGTGGGGAGAAAGGGAGAGGAGGAGGAGGGGGGGTGGGGAGAAAGGGAGAGGAGGAGGAGGGGGGTGGGGAGAAAGGGAGAGGAGGAGGAGGGGGGTGGGGAGAAAGGGAGAGGAGGAGGAGGGGGGTGGGGAGAAAGGGAGAGGAGGAGGAGGGGGGGTGGGGAGAAAGGGAGAGGAGGAGGAGGGGGGGTGGGGAGAAAGGGAGAGGAGGAGGAGGGGGGGTGGGGAGAAAGGGAGAGGAGGAGGAGGGGGGGTGGGGGAGAAAGGAGAGGAGGAGGAGGGGGGGTGGGGAGAAAGGGAGAGGAGGAGGAGGAGGAGGGGGGTGGGGAGAAAGGGAGAGGAGGAGGAGGAGGGGGGTGGGGAGAAAGGGAGAGGAGGAGGAGGGGGGGTGGGGAGAAAGGGAGAGGAGGAGGAGGGGGGTGGGGAGAAAGGGAGAGGAGGAGGAGGAGGGGGGGTGAGGAGAAAGGGAGAGGAGGAGGAGGAGGGGGGGGTGGGGAGAAAGGGAGAGGAGGAGGAGGAGGGGGTGGAGAGGAGGAGGAGGAGGGGGGTGGGGAGAAAGGGAGAGGAGGAGGAGGGGGGGTGGGGAGAAAGGGAGAGGAGGAGGAGGGGGGTGGGGAGAAAGGGAGAGGAGGAGGAGGGGGGTGGGGAGAAAGGGAGAGGAGGAGGAGGGGGGGTGGGGAGAAAGGGAGAGGAGGAGGAGGGGGGTGGGGGAGAAAGGGAGAGGAGGAGGAGGAGGGGGGTGGGGAGAAAGGGAGAGGAGGAGGAGGGGGGTGGGGAGAAAGGGAGAGGAGGAGGAGGGGGGGGGGGGAGAAGGGAGGAGGAGGGGGGGTGGGGAGAAAGGGAGAGGAGGAGGGGGGGGGAGAAAGGGAGAGGAGGAGGAGGGGGGGTGGGGGGGGGGGGGGGGGGGGGGGGGGGGGGGGGGGGGGGGGGGGGGGGGGGGGGGGGGGGGGGGGGGGGGGGGGGGGGGGGGGGGGGGGGGGGGGGGGGGGGGGGGGGGGGGGGGGGTGGGGGGGT